>NC_092115.1:31203761-31804595 GCF_045679555.1 Salvelinus alpinus | reverse complement strand
AACCACCTTTCTCTGTTTTCCTCTCTGCTTTACGTGTTGAATAGAGGGACAGAGGTGTTTTCTTAAGAGACCCTTGCCATGCCCCTATATGTCTTGGTGTCAGACCTCATTAGAAATGGCTACCATTGAGCCCGTTTGAACACAGCCTCGGTGAGGGAGGGGGTGTGAAGGTCAGGATCAGGTAATTAAAGCAGGACATGAAAATTATTGTGAGAGTTCATATTTACTTAAGTAAATACAGAATAAAAATGTCTGTCTCATAACCAAGTTGAGCTTAGTATTAAATCCCATGTTCTCAATTTATGAAGTATGGAAACAAAATGTTAACCACACTCGATACATCATCTGTACTGATTCCTTTTGAAGACATAAACCCATCTTTAGGAGTGCTGATCTAGGATCAGTTTGGCAATCATAATGGATTAGACGGTGGGACCTGATTCTAGATCAGCACTCCTACTCTGAGACACTTCGTGAAGGGCGAAAAAAGAAATACCTGCTGTCGTTTCTGAAAGAAAGAATGGCTGGTGTATGTGTATTACGAATCAGATGGGGTCTATAGCAATGGTAGGAGTAGAGTCACCTGCATCAGGCCTCGTGGGTACTTTACAGTACTTAGCCTGTTGGGGTGAGGTAACATCTGCATGACATCACTGTCTCCAAAACATGGTGGGAGGGAGGGACTGGGGAGGGAGGTACCACACATTTGCCACACTTCATTGCCCTCATGAGTAGGAAATGATGTCACCTGCTTCTCAGACCAGGGGCAGCTGGGTTAACGAGAGGTGGGTATACAGTACTGTACATTCAATCATATTCCTAGAGGGCTTGACTTATACCTGGAGAGAAAAAGAGAGAGCACAGCAACCTCTTGTGTTGCATCCTGAGGCAGTCTGAGGGTAGTATACCACCCACATACACACACAGACACACACAGACACACACAGAAACACACCACACCTGTATTTGTGTTATTGTACCTGGTTGCCATAGGAGCTAAGAGGCTAGGTGAAAGAAATGCTGCTTTAGAGATGTTATTAATTGAAGTGGCTTCAGGGTCTGTCTGGGCTGCATGACTAACTACTCTGTTTGTGTGGCCGTCTGTGTTAATGTTTTGATATTTGGTATTCAGCTTCTGGTTCATGATTGACAAACAGCACAATCGTCTCTCACCAATTCTTAACAAGAAAATTCCCCAGTCTCAACAGTGGCAACAGAGTCTGTGCCAACAGTAAGTACAGATAGTTGTATAAATCCCCCCGCACAGTCCTCACAGCCAGGAATTTTCTGAAAGCTTCTGGAAAGAGATGCTGTCGGCACCTTCAACCGATTCTCCCCATTAAGCAACGAGTCGGAGTCAGAAGCCAAGCCTTCTCAGATCTCTCCTCCAACCGTCACGGGGTCTGAGCCACCGAAGCCTCCCACCACTAGCTCTGATAAATTGAAAGCCCTAGTCATTGGCGACTCCGTTACCCGCAAAATTAGACTTAAATAGAATCATTCAAATCAAATCCAATCAAATTGTATTTGTCACATGCTCCAAATACAACAGGTGTTTCACCTTACAGTGAAATGCTTACTTACAAGCCCTTAACCAACGATGCAGTTCTAAGAAAATACCTAAATACCTTTTTAGGGCCTTCCTCTGACACCGCTTGGTATAGAGGTCCTTGATGGCAGGAAGCTGGACCCTGGTGATGTACTGGGCCGTATGCACTACCCTCTGTAGTGCCTTTCGGTTGGAGGCCGAGCAGTTGCCATACCAGGCAGTGATGCAACCCGTCAGGATGCTCTAGATGGTGCAGCTGTAAAATCTTTAGAGGATCTGAGGACCCATGCCAAATCCATACAGTCTCCTGAGGGGGAATAGATTTTGTCGTGCCCTCTTCACGACTGTCAGGAAGTCTAGGATCCAGTTGCAGAAGGAGGTGTTTAGTTCCAGGGTCCTTAGCTTAGAGATGAGCTTTGAGGGCACTATGGTACTGAACGCTGAGCTGTAGTCAATGAATAGCATTCTCACATAGGTGTTCATTTTGTCCAGGTGTGAAAGGGCAGTGTGGAGTGCAATATAGATTACATCATCTGTGGATCTGTTGGTGCGGTATGCAAATTGGAGTGGGTCTAGGGTTTCTGGGATAATGGTGTTGATGTGAGCCATGACCAGCCTTTCAAAGCATTTCATGGCTATAGCCATGAGTGCTACGGGTCGGTTGTCATTTAGGCAGGTTGCCTTTGTGTTCTTGGGCACAGGGACTATGGTGGTCTGCTTGAAACATGTTGGTATTACAGACAGGGAGAGGTTGAAAATGTCAGTGAAGACACATGCCAGTTGGTCAGTGCATGCTCGCAGAACACGTCCTGGTTACCAGGGGGCAGGGCTACCGACATAAAGGCTAATCTGAAGATGGGGCTGGCTAAGGCTAAAACTGGCGAGTGTAGAGAGTATACTGTAGGGATATTGTTATCCATGTCGGTACCAATGATGTTAGGATGAAACAGTCAGCGGTCACCAAGCGCAACAGAGCTTCAGCATGTAAATCAGTTAGAAAGATGTGTCGACATCGAGTAATTGTCTCTGGCCCCTTCCAAGTTAGGGGGAGTGATGAGCTCTACAGCAGAGTCTCACAACTCAATCGCTGGTTGAAAACTGTTTTCTGACCTGGCCTGCTGAGGAGTGACGGACTCCATCCTAGCTGGAGGGGTGCTCTCTTCTTATCTATGGACATAGACAGGGCTATAACTCCTCTAGCTCCACAATGAGATAGGCCAGCCTGCCAGCTTAGTGGAGTCTGCCACTAGCACAGTCAATGTAGTCAGCTCAACTATCCCCACTGACACTGTATCTGTGCCTCGATCTAGGTTGAAAAGAACAAAACATGGCGGTATTCGCCTTAGCAATCTCACTGGAATAAAAACCTCCTCCAGTCCTGTCATTATTGAAAGAGATTGTGATATCTCACATCTCAAAAAAAGGGTTACTTAATGTAAGATCCCTCTCTTCCAAGGTAGTCATAGTCAATGAACTAATCACTGATCATAATCTTGATGTGATTGGCCTGACTGAAACACGGCTCAAGCCTGATGAATTTACATCAGGCTTTGTTAAATGAGGCCTCTACTCCTGGTTACACTAGTGACCATATTCCTCACGCATCCTGCAAAGGCGGAGGTGTTGCTAACATGTATGATAGCAAATTTAAATGTATCCTCCCTAAAATGACTGTGTTTTCGTCTTTTGAGCTTCTAGTCATGAAATCTATGCAGCCTACTCAATCACTTTTTATAGCTACTGTTTACAGGCCTCCTGGGCCGCATACAGTGTTCCTCACAGAGTTCCCTGAATTCCTATCAGACCTTGTAGTCATGGCAGATAATATTCTAATATTTGGTGACTTTAATATTCACATGGAAAAGTCCACAGACCTTGCTTTCAGAGCCATCATCGACTCAGTGGGTTTTGTCCAACATGTCTCCGGACCTTCTCATTGCCACAGACATACCGTGGATCTAGTTTTGTCCCGTGGAATAAGTATTGTGGATCTAAATGTTTCTCCTCATAATCCTGGACTATCGGACCACCATTTGATTACGTTTGCAATCATAACAAATAATCTGCTCAGACCCCAACCAAGGATCATCAAAAGCTGTGCTATAAATTCTCGGACAACTCAAAGAATCCTAGATACCCTTCCAGAGTCTCTCCACCTACCCAAGGACTCAGACAACAAAAATCAGTTAACCACCTAACTAAGGATCTTAATTTAACCTTGCGTAATACCCTAGATGCAGTCGCACCCCTAAAAATAAAAAACTGTTTGTCACGAGAAACTAGCTCCCTGGTTTACAGAAAATACCCGAGCACTGAAGCAAACTTCCAGAAAACTGGAACGGAAATGGCGCTCCACCAAACTGGAAGTCTTCCGACTAGCTTGGAAAGACAATACCGTAAAATATCGAAGAGCCCTCAGCGCTGCTCGATCATCCTATTTTTCCAACATAATTGAGGAAAATAAGAAATATCCCGAGAAATATGTTAATACTGTCGCAAAGCTAACTAAAAAGCAGCATTCAACAAGTGAGGACAGCTTTCCGCAGTAATATATTTATGAACTTCTTTGATGAAAAGATCATGATCATTAAAATGCAAATGCATATTTCTCCAAAGCTCAGTTGTCCTGAGTCTGCACAGAACTGCCAGGACCTAGGATCAATGGAGACACTCAAGTTTTTTAATCCTGTATCTCTTGACACATTCATGAAAATAGCCATGGCCTCTAAACCGTCAAGCTGCATACTGGACCCAATTCCTAAACTACTGAAAGAGCTATTTCCTGTGCTTGGCCCTCCTATGTTGAAAATAATAAATGGCTCCCTTATCTGTTGGAAAGATATCAGTTTGTCTTTGTGGATGGTTTGTCTTCTGACAAATCAATGGTAAGTTTCAGCATTCATCAAGGTTCCGTTTTAGGACCACTATTGTTTTCACTAAATATTCTACCTCTTGGTGATGTCATTCGGAAACACAATGTCAACTTTCACTGCTATGTAGACGATACACAGCTGTACATTTCTATTAAACATGGTGAAGCCACAACATTGCCTACGCTGGAAGCTTGTGTTTCAGACATAAGGAAGTGGATAACGGCAAATGTTTACTTTTAAACTCGGACAAAACAGAGAAGAAATTGTTATTGGTCCCAAGAAACAAAGAGATTTGCTGTTGGGTCATCCCAAATAAAACACTGAAGGGCCTTGGTGTTACTCTGGGCCCTGATCTCTCTTTTGATGAACATACCAAGACTATTTCATGGACAGCTTTTTTCCATCTTCGTAACATAGCAAAAATCTGAACCTTTTTGTCCAAAAATTATGTAGAAAAGCTAATCCATGTTTTTATCACTTCTTTATTAGACTACTGCAATGCTCTACTCTCTGACTACCTGGATAAAGCACTAAATAAACTTCAGTTGTCAGTTATCATATATGTGATCTAGAGGTCGACCGATTATGATTTTTCAACGCCGATACCGATACCAATTATTGGAGGACCAAAAAAAGCCGATACCGATTAATCGGCCGATTTTATTTATTTATTTGTAATAATGACAATTACAACAATACTGAATGAACATTTATTTTAACTTAATATAATACACTGCTCAAAAAAATAAAGGGAACACTAAAATAACACATCCTAGATCTGAATGAATGAAATATTCTTATTAAATACTTTTTTCTTTACATAGTTGAATGTGCTGACAACAAAATCACACAAAAATGATCAATGGAAATCAAATTTATCAACCCATGGAGGTCTGGATTTGGAGTCACACTTAAAATTAAAGTGGAAAACCACACTACAGGCTGTTCCAACTTTGATGTAATGTCCTTAAAATAAGTCAAAATGAGGCTCAGTAGTGTGTGTGGCCTCCACGTGCCTGTATGACCTCCCTACAACGCCTGGGCATGCTCCTGATGAGGTGGCGGATGGTCTCCTGAGGGATCTCCTCCCAGACCTGGACTAAAGCATCCGCCAACTCCTGGACAGTCTGTGGTGCAACGTGGCGTTGGTGGATGGAGCGAGACATGATGTCCCAGATGTGCTCAATTGGATTCAGGTCTGGGGAACGGGCGGGCCAGTCCATAGCATCAATGCCTTCCTCTTGCAGGAACTGCTGACACACTCCAGCCACATGAGGTCTAGCATTGTCTTGCATTAGGAGGAACCCAGGGCCAACCGCACCAGCATATGGTCTCACAAGGGGTCTGAGGATCTCATCTCGGTACCTAATGGCAGTCAGGCTACCTCTGGCGAGCACATGGAGGGCTGTGCGGCCCCCCAAATAAATGCCACCCCACACCATGACTGACCCACCGCCAAACCGGTCATGCTGGAGGATGTTGCAGGCAGCAGAACTTTCTCCACGGCGTCTCCAGACTCTGTCACGTCTGTCACATGTGCTCAGTGTGAACCTGCTTTCATCTGTGAAGAGCACAGGGCGCCAGTGGCGAATTTGCCAATCTTGGTGTTCTCTGGCAAATGCCAAACGTCCTGCACGGTGTTGGGCTGTAAGCACAACCCCCACCTGTGGACGTCGGGCCCTCATACCACCCTCATGGAGTCTGTTTCTGACCGTTTGAGCAGACACATGCACATTTGTGGCCTGCTGGAGGTCATTTTGCAGGGCTCTGGCAGTGCTCCTCCTTGCACAAAGGCGGAGGTAGCGGTCCTGCTGCTGGGTTGTTGCCCTCCTATGGCCTCCTCCACGTCTCCTGATGTACTGGCCTGTCTCCTGGTAGCGCCTCCATGCTCTGGACACTACGCTGACAGACACAGCAAACCTTCTTGCCGCAGCTCGCATTGATGTGCCATCCTGGATGAGCTGCACTACCTGAGCCACTTGTGTGGGTTGTAGACTCCGTCTCATGCTACCACTAGAGTGAAAGCACTGCCAGCATTCAAAAGTGACCAAAACATCAGCCAGGGAGCATAGGAACTGAGAAGTGGTCTGTGGTCACCACCTGCAGAACCACTCCTTTATTGGGGGTGTCTTGCTAATTGCCTATAATTTCCACCTGTTGTCTATTCCATTTGCACAACAGCATGTGAAATTTATTGTCAATCAGTGTTGCTTCCTAAGTGGACAGTTTGATTTCACAGAAGTGTGATTGACTTGGAGTTACATTGTGTTGTTTAAGTGTTCCCTTTATTTTTTTGAGCAGTGTACATCAATAAAATCAATTTAGCCTCAAATAAATAATGAAACATGTTTAATTTGGTTTAAATAATGCAAAAACAAATAGTTGGAGAAGAAAGTAAAAGTGCAATATGTGCCATGTAAGAAAGCTAACGTTTAAGTTCCTTGCTCAGAACATGAGAACATATGAAAGCTGGTGGTTCCTTTTAACATGAGTCTTCAATATTCCCAGGTAAGAAGTTTTAGGTTGTAGTTATTATAGGAATTATAGGACTATTTCTCTCTATAAGATTTGTATTTCATATACCTTTGACTATTGGATGTTCTTATAGGCACTTTAGTATTGCCAGTGTAACAGTATAGCTTCCATCCCTCTCCTCGCCGCTACCTGGGCTCGAATCAGGAACACATCGACAACAGCCACCCTCGAAGCAGCGTTACCCATGCAGAGCAAGGGGAACAACTACTCCAAGTCTCAGAGCGAGTGACGTTTGAAACGCTATTAGCACGCACCCCGCTAACTAGCTAGCCATTTCACATCGGTTACACCAGCCTAATCTCGGGAGCTTGAAGCATTGCGAAGAGCTGCTGGTAAAACGCACAAAAGTGCTGTTTGAATGAATGCTTACAAGCCTGCTGGTGCCTACCATCACTCAGTCAGACTGCTCTATCAAATCATAGACTTAATTATAACACAATAACACACAGAAATACGAGCCATAGGTCATTAATATGGTAGAATCCGGAAAGTATAATCTCGAAAACAAAACGTTTATTCTTTCACTGAAATACGGAACCGTTCCGTATTTTATCTAACAGGTGGCCTCCATAAGTCTAAATATTCCTGTTACATTGCACAACCTTCAATGTTATGTCATAATTACGTAAAATGCTGGCAAATTAGTTCGCAATGAGCCAGGCGGCCCAAACTGTTGCATATACTCTGACTCTGCCTGCAATGAACGCAAGAGAAGTGACACAATTTCACCTGGTTAATATTGCCTGCTAACCTGGATTTCTTTTAGCTAAATATGCAGGTTTAAAAATATATACTTCTGTGTATTGATTTTAAGAAAGGCATTGATGTTTATGGTTAGGTACACGTTGGAGCAACGACAGTCCTTTTTCGCGAATGCGCACTGCATCGATTATATGCAACGCAGGACACGCTAGATAAACTAGTAATATCATCAACCATGTGTAGTTATAACTAGTGATTATGATTGATTGATTGTTTAAGATAAGTTTAATGCTAGCTAGAAACTTACCTTGGCTTCTTACTGCATTCACGTAACAGGCAGGCTCCTCATGAGGCAGGTGGTTAGAGCGTTGGACGAGTTAACCGTAAGGTTGCAAGATTGTAACGTTGCAAGAATCCCTGAACTGACAAGGTAAAAATCTGTGGTTCTGCCTCTGAACAAGGCAGTTAACCCACGGTTCCTAGGCCGTCATTGAAAATAAGAATATGTTCTTAACTGACTTGCCTAGTTAAATAAAGGTGTAAAAAAATTAGGTGTAAAAAATTATCGGCAAAATCGGCGTCCAAAATTACCGATTTCCGATTGTTATGAAAACTTGAAATCGGCCCTAATTAATCGGCCATTCCGATTAATCAGTCGACCTCTAATGTGATCATATTACTCCAGTGCTAGCCTCTCTACATTGGCTTCATGTCAAGGCTAGGGCTGATTTCAAGGTTTACTGCTAACCTACAAAGCATTACATGGGCTTGCTCCTACCTATGCCTCCACTTTGGTCCTGCTGTACATACCTATACTTACGCTATGGTCACAAGACGCAGGCCTCCTTATTGTCCCTAGAATTCCTAAGCAAACAGGTGGAAGCAGGGCTTTCTCCTGTAGAGCTCCATTTTATGGAATGGTCTGCCTATCCATGTGAGAGACGCGGACTTGGTCTCGACGTTTAAGTCTTTACTGAAGACTCATCTCTTCAGTAGTTCCTATGATTGAATGTAGTCTGGCCCAGGGGTGCAAAGGTGAACGGCAAGGCACTGGGGTTCTCTGCCTCTGACCCTATTACGGCTTACTGGTGCTCTTCCATGCCGTCCCTAGGAGGGATGCGTCACTTGATTGGGTTGTTTCACAAACGTGATCTTCCTGTCTGGTTTTGCTCCCCCTCGGGCTCGTGCAGTAGAGTAGATCTTCGTGGGCTATACTCAGCCTTGTCTCAGGGTAGTAAGTTGGTGGTCTGTTGATATCCCTCTAGCGGTGTGGGGGCTGTGCTTTGACAAAGTGGGTGGGGTTATATTCTTCCTTGTTGGCCCTGTCTTGGGGTATCGTCGGACGGGGCCTCAGTCTCCAGTATCTATGCTGCAATATTCTATGTGCCAGGGGGCTAGGTTCAGTCTGTTATATCTGGTCTAATTTTCGTGTCTTATCTGGTGTCCTCTGTGAATTTAAGCCACCCCCTCAATTCTCTCTCCCTCCCCTCCCGGAGGACCTGAGCCCTAGGAGCATGCCTCAGGACTACCTGACCTGGTCACTCCTGGCTGTCGCCAGTCCACCTGGTCGTGCTGCTGCTCCAGTTTAAACTGTTCTATCTGCGGCTAGGGAACCCTGATATGTTCACTGGATGTGCAACCTTGTCCCGGACCTGCTGTTTTTGACTCTCTCTCTCTCTCTCTCTACACGGCACCTGCTGTCTCGACCTCTGAATAGTCGGCTATGAAAAGTAAACTGAAAATGTACTTCTGAGAAACTGACCTGTTGCACCCTCTACAACCACTGTGATTATTATTTGACCCTGCTGGTCATCTATGAATATTTGAACATCTTGAAGAACGATCTGGCCTTAAATTACCAAGAATTCTTATAATCTCCACCCAGCACAGCCAGAAGAGGGCTGACCACCCCTCAGAGCTTAGTTCCTCTCTATGTTTCTTCCTAGGTTCCCGCCTTTCTAGGGAGTTTATCTTCTTATGGCCACAGGGGCAGTATTGCGTAGCTTGGATGAAAGATGCACAGAGGTGCCCATAGTAAACTGCCTGCTCCTCAGTCCCAGTTGCTAATACTGTATATGCATGTTATTATTCATATTGGATAGAAAACATTCTGAAGTTTCTAAAACTGTTTGAATGATGTATGTGAGTATAACAGAACTCATATGGCAGGCAAAAACCTGAGAAGAAATCCAAACAGGAAGTGGGAATTCTGAGGCTGGTCAATTTTGAACACAGCCCCTATTGAACACACAGTGGGATATGGATGAGTTTGCACCTCCTACGGCTTCCACTAGATGTCAACAGTCTGTAGAACCTTGTCTGATGCCTCTACTGTGAAGTGGGGCCGAAGGAGACAGGAAATAGTCAGGTCTACCATGACCTGGCCATGCTCTGACCATGCGCTTTCACATGAGAGGGAGCTCTGTTCCATCGCACATCTGAAGTCAATGTAATTCTTCGGTTGGAACTTTATTGAAGATTTATGTTAAAAACATTCTGAAGATTGATTCAATACATCGTTTGACATGTTTCTACTGACTGTTACGGCACCTTTTGACATTTCGTCTGCTTTTAGTGAACGCGCTTCCTGACTTTGGATTTGTTTACCAAACACGCTAACAAAAATATTTATTTGGACATAAATGATGGACATTACCGAACAAAAAGAACATTTCTTGTGGAAGTGGGAGTCCTGGGAGTGCATTCCGACGAAGATCAGCAAAGGTAAGTGAAGATTTATAATGGTTTTTGAGTTTTGTTGAGTTTTGTTTTGTTGACTGCACAATTTGGCGGGTAACTGTATGGCTTCCTTTTGTGGCTGAACGCTGTTTTCAGATTATTGAATATTGTACTTTTGCCATAAAGCTTTTTGAAATCTGACACAGCGGTTGCATTAAGAACAAGTGTAACTTTAATTCTATGTAAATCATGTATCTTTCATCAAAGTTTATGATGAGTATTTATGTTATTTGACGTGGCTCTCTGCAATTTCTCTGGATATTTTGGAAGCATTTCTGAACATGGCGCCAATGTAAACTGAGGTTTTTGGATATAAATATGAGCTTTATCGAACAAAACATATATGTATTATGTAACATGAAGTCCTATGAGTGTCATCTGATGAAGATCATCAAAGGTTAGTGATTAATTTTATCTCTATTTCTGCTTTTTGTGACTCCTGTCTTTGGCTGGAAAAATGACTGTGTTTTTCTGTGATTTTGCGGTGACCTAACATAATCGTTTGTGGTGCTTTCGCTGTAAAGCCTATTTGAAATCAGACACTTTGGTGGGATTAACAACAATATTACCTTTAAAATGGTATAAGACACATGTATGTTTGAGGAATTTTAATTATGAGATTTCTGTTGTTTGAATTTGGCGCCCTGCACTTTCACTGGCTGTCCCGTTAACGGGATTGCAGCCATGAGAAGTTATCTTAGCCACCGTGCTTCTACATCGGCATTGCTTGCTGTTTGGGGTTTTAGGCTGGGTTTCTGTATAGCACTTTGTGACATCTGCTGATGTAAGAAGGGCTTTATGAATACATTGGATTGATTGATTGATTGAAGAGTCATTGGCTTTTTTGCTAGCTGGATAGGCAAAGGTTTGAATGCCTGGAGTATTGTGGTTTTAATTTCCTTACTGAGAGTATTTGGATGGGGGTGGCGTGTAACAAAGGGTCTGTAGCAGCGGCCAATAAAAGAGGCAAATTAACACCCGCAGGTTGCGTAAGGAACAAACTCCGTGCCAAGGTCTGAGTGTATTTCACAAGGCATGCCATAGCTCACACTGGTGGAGAATACGTGTGAACGGTACAGGACAGAGAGGGTGAGTGGGGATTACACAGACACTGCTGGTGGAGTTTAACGCTAAGTGGAAGGCATGCTAGTTATTCATCACATGCTGGAACGCTTGATTGAGTTTAGACTTGGAAATGTCTGCGTGTTTGTGCCCCAACCTGGTCCACCCTTGTCCACCCTGGTCCACCCTGGTCCTAGGACAAGAGGTACATTGAACGTGACCAGGCCTGGTGTAAGGTATGTCCATGTAATGTAGCAATACACCTTCCCATAATGATGTAGTCTACCTATTCACTCAGGGGAAAGCAGAAAATCATTCCTAATATCCAGATGTTTGTGCTGTCAGAACTGCAGAAAATACCATGTTGTCCGAAGTTATTGGACACCACATTCTGCCTTGCTTTGGCAGTGTACATGGATACAGTTTTGTAGCTTATTTTATTACAAGAGATCGATCTGTTTGTTGTCCTTACTTTGGGTAATGTTATTGTGTGTCAATAGCCTCATCTATTTTTGTTGCTAATAGTCAAGCTAAGATTTGTTGGTGTTTCGATAAAAAGTGTAACAATAAACATCTGAATTGTGCAAGTCCCAAGAAACAAGTAATGAGTACAAATGTACATGAGACTAAGTATGGGAGAGACTGCGAGGGAGAGGGACAGACTTAACTGCCATTTTGGTTTGTGAGTACCTGCAGTTAAATGGTGTTGCTTTTGGCAGGGCAGAGCTAGCAAATGAGCCATAATCTCTGTGATGTCGGCTGTCTGCCTCACCGGCCATGACATTCTCTGTCCTTCCTTTCCCCCCACTGCCTGGGTCGAGGAGAAAGATGAGGGGGCAAAAACACATGCATACACGTACACACACACAAACACATGCACACACACACACACACACACAGGCAAAAATGAATGCACAAATGCAGATATCAAACAAACGCATGCATGTGCGCACACACACACGCACGCACGCACGCACACACACACACACACACACACACACACACACACACACACACACACACACACACACACACACACACACACACACACACACACACACACACACACACACACACACACACACACACACACACACACACACACACACACACACAGTTAACCAATTTAGTGAGAAAACAGTAGAACCATCAAATTCTGGTCTCGACCAAATTTCTCCCGTAAATAAATATAAATGTTCCAGTAACATTCCGGAGACAGTTTTTCCTCAGCATTCACTGTCTTTTATTTATCCTCCTTGTAATAATGCAGACTGCAGTATGGTCTACACTCGCCCGATTGACTTCATGAGATTTTCCTTCCTAGCTTAATCCACTGTACCTGCTTCTTGTCATCAAACAAGCCCACTAAAAACATGCATCGACCTGATAATTAGCTTCAAAATAACAAGCACACAGAGCTATACAGAGCTTCTACCTCTTAAAAATAAGTACAGTATGTTGTAAAAACATTAGGGGAACATGGGGATTTCAACAAAGGACAGAAAGGAAATACTGTATCCTTGTGCTGTGATAAAATGCTGCGTAACACTTTAAATGGATAGCCCATCTGTAGACGCTCTACAGACTATCAGTAACATTTCAAATAACTATCTACAAACCCAAGCTCTAACCCTAATCTTTACCCTTAACCTAACCCTAAACCTAAACCTAAACATAACCTTTAACCAAACTCTAGCCCTAACCTTTATCCCAACCCTTATTCTAAACCTAACCCTAACTCTAACCGTAACCTTTAGTTATTAAAAACATATAGTTTGTTGATAGTATGACCATCTGCAGAGCATCTACAGATTAACTATCCGGACTATCCATATTGAGTTTGACCAAACGTTTTATCTCGTACTCTCTACTACCAAATCCAGATTGAAGCCATGGGTTGTTTTTTAATCAAATTAAGATTGAACTGGGAATAAAATAGGAGCTGATCAAACACCTGCTCAAGATCTTAGAGCTAGTTATGATAATGTGCATTAGCTGTGGCCGTGCTTTTATTTCTCCAGTGCCTGAGTGCGGGCACAAAGAACCCGTCTGGAGCCTTATCATAACTTTATGAATGTAGGGTCCTAAACAAACCTTGAAAGAGAGAGATCACATCATTGTGTATCACATGACAACAATGAAAACATATCCTGGTATTAATTGATATCAGAATCATTCATAGGGTTCTGTCCCTCCGTACATTCTTAAATAAATCTGTACATTCTTAAGTAACTAAATAAGTACCAGTAAGATACAGTAGCTACTAGCATAATACTACAAGAAATATTGTTTTGTGTAGAAAATAAACAAGGTTTCAATTAGGTTTATTAGTAATAATAAATAAAGTCATAGGAGTAGTACGTTAACGTTTTAGACACGATATTAGTTTGAGTTCAATTAACTATTTTCTACAGAATGTCAAGTATATTTGTGAATGATTACATTTCTGTTATCATGGACTGTTCCCTTTCAATATATCAAATCAATGCAGAAATATGAACAGTTTTTTCAATTTATTGTAAAAACTATTCTATACTTTCTAACTAACTTCAGTATTTTGAAGTAATGTACAAAAAAAGGCTTTTAGAGCTAAATGTATAAATACTTGAAAAGGACACTCTTCAGGTCATTTACAATTCACTTTAAACTATTTCTACTACAAAAATAACGCTAGACTAAGCCTATGTAAATAATCCTAGTGGTAACCATATATTGCTGCTGTCATTTGTTCAATAATCATTGATGTCATAATAATTCTGCATCTAACAGCAGTATCATAACTGACGATATCTCTCTAATTGTTTTCCTCAACTTTTAAATATAGTAAATACATATCTCCTTGTTCTGTGGTCTAGCTTATGATATTCCAAATATTATATAAAAAAACAGTGTACATGACAATTTAAAGAGCATATTTTATTATTATACATTTCTCATATTTTTTTTCAAAGTTTTTTAATGAATTGTGAAGTGCTAATAACCACAACCATATTCCATTCAAATAATGATTTCATATAATTGAATTTAATTAATATAAATTAACTGACCGTAACTGACCGTACCTCCACATTCCTTGTCCCTTCTCACAACATTGTCATCTCAAAACAGTTACATACTGTATTGCTGATCAGTCCCGGGTTGGTGGAGTAGAATTTAACTCAGGCTGCAGCCAGTCACCTTGACACTGGTCAGCTTTGTCTCTTCAAGAATCCGTCGGTGGAAAGCAGTTATTATTGGACTTAGGGGTGAGTGTGGAGATCTGACTGCTTGTTTTTCTGCTTCGGAGCCGGCTTTAGGAGAGATCAGTGGACTTGATTTTTGAATTTTTATTCAGGGCAAAGGAATGAGAGAGTTCAGTGGTGGGACTGCTAGGTTGTTTTCTGGCCTCAGGGTAAGGCTTGGGGAGACAGAGAGAGCCAGGGTGGTCCTGTACAGCACTGTTGCCTCTATATTACTTGCCACCGTACACCCACCCCTCAGACCCATTTGTGTAACTTCTTACGTTTTCTGTTGATAAACTGACATTCCAATTTATTTTCTTTGGCCACGGGCCCACAGTCCGATACTGAAGCTTGTAAATTAAAAGAGTTGTGTAATAGAGTTGGGATCATGGGTGAAAATGGATCGCTTTGACTTCTTGTTGTACGATGCTTCTGGGCTTTCTCCCACGGCCGGACTGAGGAAGGAGGGGTATACTATGGGGGCTATTCAATCAATTTCTGTATCTAGGTTTCAAGCATAAGAAACATAATCTCTTCTTGCACTAAAATAATGCATTTTGGATTTGTACAAACAGAAAAACAATGTTTGCAGGGTCAAGCGAAAAGAAACCCAACTGCAGGTTTTCCTGTTTGACTCTCTTGGAAGGGTAGCTATGTGGAAGTAGGATCTGGGATGATGGAGATATTCAGGTCATGGACAAATAGAAAAACACTCTACATCTCACACATACACAAACACATGACCACACACAAATGGACACACTATTTCACAAATGGACATACAGTGCATTCGGAAAGTAGTCAGACCCCTTCCTTTGTTACGTTACAGCCTTGTTCTAAAATGAATCAAATAATTGTTTTTCCTCATCAATCTACACACAATACTCCATAATGACAAAGTGAAAACAAGTATATTTTTAATGTTTGCAAATGTATTAAAAATTAAAAACAGAAATACCTTATTTACATAAGTATTCAGACCCTTTGCTATGAGACTCCTAATTGAGCTCAGGTGCATCCTGTTTCCATTGATCATCCTTGAAATGTTTCTACAACTTGATTGTAGTCCACCTGCGGTAAATTCAATTGATTGGACATGATTTGGAAAGGCACACACCTAACTCTTTGTAGAGCTGGCCGCCCGGCCAAACTGAACAATCGGGGGAGAAGGGCCTTGATCAGGTTAGTGACCAAGAACCCGATGGTCACGCTGACAGACCTCCAGAGTTCCTCTGTGGAGATAGGAGAACCTTCCAGAAGGACAATCATCTCTGCAGCACTCCACCAATCAGGCCTTTAAGGTAGAGTGGCCAGACAGAAGCCACTCCTCAGTAAAAGGAGTTTGCCAAAAGGCACCTAAAGGACTCTCAGACAATGAGACAATGAGGTTCTCTGGTCTGATGAAACCAATATTGAACTCTTTGGCCTGAATGCCAAGCGTTATGTCTGGAGAAAACCTGGCAACATCCCTATGGTGAAGCATGGTGGTGGCAGCATCATGTTGTGGGAATGTTTTTCAACGGCAGGGACTGTGAGACTAGTTAGGATTAAGGGAAGATGAACAGAGCAAAGTACAGAGTGATCCTTGATGAAAATCTGCTCCAGAGCGCTCAGGACATCAGACTGGGGAGAAGGTTTACTTTCCAAGAGGTCAATGACCCTAAGCACGCAGCCAAGACAATGCAGGAGTGGCTTCGGGACAAGTCTCTGAACGTCCTTGAGTGGCTCAGTCAGAACCCGTACTTGAACCCGATCGAACATCTTTGGAGAGACCTGAAAATAGCTGTGCAGCAACGCTCCCCATCTAACCTGACAGAGCTTGAGAGGATCTGCAGAGAAGAATGGGAGAACTCCACAAATACAAATGTGCCAAGCTTGTAGTGTCATTCCCAAGAAGACTCAAGGCTGTAATTGCTGCCAAAGGTGCTTCAACAAAGTACTGAGTAAAGGGTCTGAATACTAATGTTAATGTAATCTTTCAGTTTTGTTTTTTTATACATTTGCAAAAATGTCTTAACCTGTTTTTGCTTTGTCATTATGGGATATTGTTTGTAGATTGATGAGGGGGAAAGCTATTTAATCAATTTTAGAATAAGGCTGTAATGTAACAAAATGTGGAAAAAGTCAAGGGGTCTGAATACTTTCCGAATGCACTGCACTGCACTGCACTTCTGTCTGCCCAGTGGGAATGTGTTTTCTTAGATCATTTGAAGCCGAAATATTTGAGCTGCATGAGTTCTCTTATGAAGTCCTGCCAAGAGGGAGTAAGGAACCGCTGAGACCTTACAGAAAACAGCTCCAGATTCCCAGAATTCAGCAGGGCCCAAACACCCACATATGAGCACAATGAGGCAGAAGAAACACAAATGTACAGACAAATACACACGTCACAAAGTGTGACAGCTGGAACTTTTGGTTTGATACAAAATATAACAGAGGAATACAAATGGAATGCAGCCATAATCTGTTAGACCCAATTCAAGATAGCTTAAGGGCCAATTCTATGGTCTTAAATCATCAATAATATATCTATTACACAACTCTATCAACTAGAAATGCTATCACAATGTTTTTGTGTTTAGTAATTTTTTAATTCATATTTGAGATGTATAATAACGACATATAAGACAATGTAAATGTAAAATGTAGTGAAAATAATTGTCATCATTTTTTTCTGGTTCTTTCTGGTTCTGTCTGCGTGTCTTCATAGTAAATAAAACATACGTCTGTTTCTTTCTGGTTCTGTCTGCGTGTCTTCATAGTAAATAAAACATACGTCTGTTTCTTTGGAAGATGCTCCTGCTGATGACGTTGGAAGATGCTGGTCTGGTCAGGGGTTGTGTGTGGGCAACCCCCATTCCACCTATTCTTCCTTGTCTCTCATATTTATTTATTTTCATTTAACCTTTATTCAACTAGGCAAGTCAGTTAAGGACAAATTCTTATTTACAATGACGGCCTACCAAAAGGCAAAAGGCCTCCTGTGGGGACGGGGGCTGCGATTAAAAATTGAAAATAAAATATAAATATAGGACAAAACACATATCCCGACAAGAGAGACACCACAACACTACATAAAGAGAGACCTAAGACAACAACATAGCATGGCTGCAACACATGACAACGACATGGTAGCAACACAACAACAATGTGGTAACAACTCAACAGGGCAGCAACACAACATGGTAGCAGCACAAAACACTGTACAAACCTTATTGGGCACAGGCAACAGCACAAAGGGCAAGAAGGTAGAGACAACAATACATCACGCGAAGCAGCCACAACTGTCAGTAAGAGTGTCCATGATTGAGTCTTTGAGATTGAGATAAACTGTCCAGTTTGAGTGTTTGTTGCAGCTCGTTCCAGTCGCTAGCTGCAGCGAACTGAAAAGATTAGCAACCCAGGGATGTGTGTGCTTTGGGCACCATTAACAGAACGTGACAGGCAGAACAGGTGTTGTATCTGGAGGATGAGGGCTGAAGTAGATAGCTCAGATAGGGGGGAATGAGGCCTAAGAGGGTTTGATAAATAAGCATCAACCAGTGGGTCTTGCGACGGGGGGACAGGTATACAGAGATGACCAGTTTACAGAAGAGTATAGAGTGCAGTGATGTGTCCTATAAGGAGCATTGGAGGCAAATCTGATGGTATAATATATCATAAGTTTATACTATAAGTTTGAGCTTTGACATAAGCCGAAGATAGATGAAATGTTCAATAAAGTACAGTACCTGTCAACAGTTTGGACACCTACTCATTCCAGGGTCCTTTCTCATTTCCACTAGCCTCCACATTGTATAACAACAGCGAAGACATCAAAACCATCAAACAACACATATGGAATCATGCAGCAACCAAAAACAGTGTCAAACAAATCAAAATATACTCCACATTTGAGCCTCCTCAAAGCAGAGCTGATGTCTGGTGCATGACCTCCCAAGACACAACAAACAATGTGGACAATGTGTATCGCCTCATGACTTCAGTTCTTTTGGCCACTAAACTAGTACATCACAAGGGATTGTATTTTGAGCGAAAAAGAAGGTAATTCTTGCATGAAACCTTTGGATTTGTAACTATAAAACCAGTATTAAAGTATGCGTTTTATGGAATATTGCTCTCTCCATTGTTAATATTAAAAGTGTGTCATGTTTTGTGGCATATTGTACCCTGTGTCCATTTGAAATGAATAAACACACCTTTGTAGTGCATACAGGTCTGGACATTCTTTAACGGTGCTTCCACGGGTGGGTTTGAATTACATTCACTTTATGCTTTCCCCTTGTGCAATTACAATACTCAAGGTGATTGAAAAACATTGCTTTAATGTCTCTCATTTCATGGCTCTCTACGCTCAACTGTAAACCTGTCTCAGCCATTGGGCCATTTAACCAGATAAGGGGTTACTTGAGGCTGAGGGGCCCTTACAAGAGTCCAACCTTATAGCCACTAATGACTCTGCTGGCTTCGGAGGCACAGCAGGAAATACACCTTTAAAGTAGTCCATAAATGAATAATATTTAAAGGTTGCTAGACATAGTGTAATGGTAGAAAATAGTTTGGCTCATCTTGCCTTGACCCATTTGACCCTTGATCCTTAGGGTAACACCCCCTCAATCCTCCGCCGTGCTGCCACACCACAGGTCCAGCTGGGGACTACTAGGCCAGGGCTCAGGGACATTGATCACCTCCCTCAGGAATAGGATAGAGGGCATGCTCTCCTGGCATTACGCCCCAGCATAGTTTATAAACACAGCTGCAAAGCTTGGGCCTAGAAAACCTACAGCTAACAAACCTTGGAGTTACCTAGTGCAACTTTCTGCTACAGAGCCTTTTTCTGGTTTAGCTTTCAATAACATATGCCATTTAGCAGACAGTCATTCATACATTTTATGCATCAGTGGTCTCAGGAATCAAACCCACTAACCTGGCTTTACAAGCGCAATGCTCTACCAACAGCTACAAAGGACCAACCTTTGAATCACCCAAAGCTTGCTCCTAGCAAACAAACAACACATGGTGGTGTTCTAGATAAGTTTAGTCTTCAATACCAGGACTCCTCTTCCCTATTCTGCGTCCTTCCATCCCTCCAACAGTTTAGTCTTGCCATAAACTCTATCTCCTGTTTCACCTCTCAATCCACTCTAAGGCCATTTTACAGCCTAGTACTTTATCTCTGGTCAGAGAGAGCGGAGTGGAGAAGGTGCAGTGAAGCAATTGTGGACGAAACCTAAGCCACGTTGAAGCTGTATCGTGATAAACCCGAGGCAGTAAAGTGAAAGTCTCCGTTGTTGATGTGCAGTTAAAACACGTGGGGTCTCAAATCTCCACTGCCAAATGGGGCCACAGAGCATTACATAGGGTTAAAGCTAGCAGAGAGAGAACTTTATTTTGGTAATTGCATTTATATTTGTGCTTTACTGCACTACGCTCTGCTGTAATTGCGCTAGTAGAAGTAGTACTACTTCTATTTGTGTTCTTATTGGTTAGTATTATTATCGTCAATTATATTCAGCATTATTGTAGTACAGCAAAGCGAGTAAAAGTGATATTACTTCTATTAGTGTTCTATTGGTGTTATTAATATACTAACGTAGTTCATTTAGTTCATTCTATAATGTGTAAAACCTCAAAATAGTATTGAGTGGGGCAAGTCATCTGGGAGTTAGCCATAGGAGTGTTTCAATTCAGGGCCTAAATAGGAGCTGTCATAGTTTTTTTCAGAAAGGACCTCCCTTACCCTATACCTCACTGACTGACTGAGTGAAAAGTGCTTTCTCAGCACCGGCCTGTCTGGCCCTGCTTCCTGTGCCCCAGCTCTCACATCCCTGTTGTTATTAAGCCCACCAAATGGCCCTGGTTCACCGGTGGTCTCCCTAATAACTGCCCGTGACGGACGGGACGGCTCTCGCTGCCTGCCTGCCCGTGGCCTTGGGCTCCCACCTCCCCACCAGCACACAGACACACACACACACACACACACACACACACACACACACACACACACACACACACACACACACACACACACACACACACACACACACACACACACACACACACACACACACACACACACACACACACACACACACACACACACACAAAGACAAACGCAATGTTGCTCAGCACTTCCCCAGGGCTCATTCCTAGTTTTGGGGAGCAATACTTGAACACACGAAATGGAGTGGGCATGTAGTACTGTATAAGTACTGTATCAGTACTACAGTACAGCATGTGCAACCACAGACACATGCACTCACACACACACAAACACCAGTTCACGTACGTACGTACGCATACGCACATGCACACACGTACACACACACACACACACACAGAAAAATACTTAATTGCTGTAATTTGAGCGTGGAATGCATTAGATGGTAATGACTTTAAACAGTCTAATTAGGAGAAAATATAGTATAGCCACCAGTTACTTGGGGATGCTGGAATGGCTTTTCATAAAGGCAGTGTAGTGTTGAGGGCCATTGGGAGAAAAGAGGGTAACCCGAGACGCAGAGTTAATCTGGATATGTAAAGACATGTTTACACCACAAACGATGTCTGAATGTTCTCCAGTGCACTTTGTCTGAATTACAGTTTCAGCGGTATAATGAGGTGTATATGCCTTTTAAATGTGATTTACATGAAGCACGTAAAAATGACCTAAACAGAAATATGATCCGCGCAATAATTGCGAGAGGAGAAGGAGAGAACACATAACCATTCATAATGACTGTTCCCATATGAGGAGAAAACGTAATACACTAAATATGAAAGTGCTGACGATGGATGTGATGATGATAATCATGGTGACGATGATGATGGTCAAGCGTTGTGTGGGCGCTGGTCTGACTTTAACAAGGTAATGTAACAACCTGGCACAGCTGTGGAGGCCTGCTGCCCACATCAACTAACACGTTTATTCCACACACATCACTCCCAACCCTATGAGTGTATCCAGATAAAACCCTTAAAATGTATCACCTAAACTCCCTAAAACAGCTACAGTAGTAAGTCTGCACTTGCTGAGGGCATTGAGGGTACCCCTGTAACAAAGCAAAATGCAATAAAACCCTAGCTTCAATATAAACAAGAATAGTTATCTGAAACCCAAGTGTAAGATTAACCAAAAAATAAACACATCCTCAGTCCTTTTGGACTCTCGATTTACAATTCAAAAGGCACTCGCACATCCGAGCAATCTTTTTAACTCTCTATTTACAAAACGGAACATTTCTGACGATATTAGTAATTATCATTCTACGAAAAAAGCTCTTGCTTAAAATATGTTATTTGGGAGGGCGGGGGGCTGAATTCTCCTTTTCCCATGTGGCCGTCTCAGGCCTGTGAGAGGGAGGGGATAGGAGGTGTAGATTTGAGTCCACCCTGCTCTAACTGAGGCCCAGCCCTGACCGACCTCACAAAGGGAACAGAACCAAGCTCATGATTCCAGCCTCCAGTCTTGGACGAACTGCTAAACTTCTCGACTCTGTTTCCCCTTTGGCAGCTGCTGCTGGCGGGGATCATTCAAGACTCAGAACTTGAACCCGGACCGCTATACCAGACTGAATTTATGAAGCACCACTTTAGGTTGTGTCCACTGGGTTTGCGCTTTCTTCCTACCATCTCCCCTCTTCCTCCTTTCTCTCTCTCCTGCTCCTGCTGCTCTCTCTCTCTCTCTCTCTCTCTCTCTCTCTCTCCCCTCCTTCCCAATTCACTATCTATTCTGTAAAGTCACAGCAGTCATACTGATTTTCTGGTCTTAGAAAGAGAGTGTCAGCCTGAGCCTCTGAAAACACAAACCATGTCCTTTTATCAGATCTGGTCTGTTGGGTCTAACAAAGCAGTGTTCCAGACACTGAGGCCGTTCCATGGGTTGGACAGAATGTGTCTGGTGGCCACTGCCATATGTTTGGGTATTTCCTGTTTCCCATGACTCCCTCTGCAACTGTTAGTGCCCGGCCTCCAGTCCCCCCGGTTCCCCCGGGGCCTTGCTCCCTGGCCAGCTCATTTAGACCCTTCACTGACAACAAGAACTATAACATAAATCACCCAAGCATATGGGCCATGCATATCCCCTGACTGCAACGTCAATGGCACAACAACAACATATATTTATCTTCTATCGTTACATTATAAGTTAGTATTCATAATATATTGTGTGCATCAGAAAATGTACATGCCCTAACAGTCATTCAAAAACAAACCAAATAGATGTTTTTTTGTTTTTTTGGGGGGGGGGGTGGGGGGTTGAAACACTCAGAAAAAGGGAGAGACAAAAATTCAACAACTAAGATGTCTCTTGGCACCCTGAGGTATTCTGGGAATTGACATCTAGACGATAGAGTGCTAAAAGGCCCATTAATCACAGAGGAAGGACTGCTGGGGTTAGAGCTGCCTGCATGGCCACCCTGCAGGAGAGACCAGGGGAAAGTTGGGAGAACAGCACAGCTGCCCTCTGTAACATCGCACTAACAGCCTCATCATTCAAACTTTAAAGACCTATAAAATTTGTATTAGATCACTTTAAATGAGATGGCATGAGAACATTTGGATTTCAGTGTGTGACAACTAATCTAAATGGTCCAATGTTTCTCCAATTTTCTTCTATTCATTTTTCATCGGATGGTGGACTGTTCTCTGGCTCTGATGGTGTGAGAGTTCTACATAGACTGTTAAACAGTCCTTATCAGAAGGAAGCATGGCGAGGACACACTGTGTAGGGAGATCATAAAAGGACTGTCACAATTTTTTCAGTTAACTGCACTTAAGGTGGAAGCGACCGGAACACACACACACGCATGCACATGCATACACACACACGCACACACGCACACACACACATACGCACATGCACACACATTCCACAACACCAGGCAGAAAAGTGTATTTGTTTTGCAGGCGGTATCGGATGCATGTGTTAGATAATAAAAAGGAACGTCCTTTTTTCTGTACTCCTGTCTTTTTTCTGTACTCCTGCAGTCCAGGAAAAAGGCCTAGGGGAGGGAGGGAGGAAAGGAGGGTGGGAGGGAAGGAGGAAGGTAAGAGGTAGGCCTGTGCTTTCTTGTGTCTTACAGAGTTCAGATGACTGTCATGATTAAGCCAAATGAGCAGAAGGGGATTTACTGTGTGGAAGGAGATAAAAGTTGAGGAGTCTCTGTGACTGACAGGACAGGCCTGGGAGGGGAGGGAACACAACCACACTACACCGACCTCAACATAACATCTCTCTATCACTACACTTATCTCTGTCTCTCTGTCTCTCTCTTTCAATCTCTTTCTCACTCTCTGACATCCTCTCTCTGTCTCTCTCTCAGTCTCTCTCCTTCCTCAATTTCTCTCTTCCTTTACTGATAACACCTCCCAAGTGCTTGTCAAATTCAATAGGCTCAACAAGGTAGGATAGCAGTTAGCTATCTCTCCAAAAAAGACAATACAAAAACACCTATTTTGCCTCCTCATGATTGAGTCACTCACTCACTCATTCACTCAATCCCTCGCTTACTCTGGACCCCCGCCTCCCCTTCCCTGCCCCCTCCCTCCAACCCAACAGCGCCTTTTCTGTGTCTTTCCGTCCTGCCCTGTCCTGCCCCCCAGCCCTCCTTCCCCTCGTCCTCTCTCCCCCTCCCCACAGTCAGTCTGAAATAAATCGTGGCTGGTTGGGGCTCAGTTGTAATAAATCAGGGGCTGTCCGGTGCTGGAGCCTGCCCAGTCGGCCTGTCACTGCCTGGCCTTCACTCAGGATTAATTAAAGGCCTGATATAAAGCCCAGATGTGCTGCTGGAGCAGGGGAGCACTGGACCCCTCTACTCTGGGCCATGCAGACCCTCACTGGAGACACACATATGGATGTATGCACACACACAGGCATATGCATACAGGCACATATGTAAGCATGCCTGCACATACACACGTATGCAGGCACGTACGTATGCACTCACACATGCTCACAAGCACGTATGCCCACACACATGAATATGCACACATACACTTTCTGAAGCACTCCATACACTGTACTTACATTTCATTCTTACATGCTTTACATACCTTTCCCTACTTCTATGTCATCCTCCCTCTCGTTCACACTCTTCTCTTTCTCCTCCTTGTCTCACTCTCTCCTTTTCTGACTCCCCCACCCTGTAATGAAACGAGGTGGAGATAAAGGTGGGGCCAGAGTAGATGGTCGTGTGTGTGAATGTTTTTTTTTTTTACCTCTCTGTGTGTTCCTCTCCAAGGCATCTGGATAGACGCTGAAGGAAGTGGAGGTTCTGTACCGGGAAAGAGGGAGGGAGGATGGGAGAGGCTTATGAAGGGGTCAGGGGTCACCGTGCATGCTTTATTGCATGACGAGTGAGAGGGGCGACTAGATTAGTAAGATATCACTGTGTTTTCTGGTCACGGTTGAGAGAGGTTAACCCTTGGTGGCCCAGGGGCCCTGGCCTGTGTCTCCAGGCTGGAGAGATTAGGGGGGAGAGGCGGGAGAGAGGGTAACGTTAGGGCAGGAGTGGCTCGGGGGACTATGGGCTGATTTCTGATAGTCGCCGAGCGGTCTGGTCTGGTCGCTCCCCTGCTCCGTGGCAAAACGCTCACACAGGAAATTAGAGGTCTAAGCTTCCTTTTTTGACGCGAACCCTTCCAGCACATACAGCCTCTCTCTGCATTAGTACTAATGTTACAGCTCTGGCCTGCAAAGCACAGGAATGTCATTCTTTAGTTTTAGCATGGAACAATAGAGACTTGTAGGACTCACAGTTATTTTACATTGACTGAATGCTATGATATTTCAGTAATACCTGGTTACAACATCCATACTCATCCAGCCATCCCCGTATTTAGAAAATGATGAACATGCTATTCTTTCTAGTTTTGTGGTAGCCACCGTTAATCACAGAAATGTCAAATCTTGGTTTGGTCTCATGCAGTGGACTATTCACCATGGAGCACATTCTTTTGTCTGGTCCGTAGGATGTCAGCACCCAAAACACATTTATTTGTCTGGTCCGTAGGATGTCAGCACCCAAAACACATTTATTGTCTGGTCCGTAGGATGTCAGCACCCAAAACACATTTATTGTCTGGTCCGTAGGATGTCAGCACCCAAAACACATTTATTGTCTGGTCCGTAGGATGTCAGCACCCAAAACACATTTATTTGTCTGGTCCGTAGGATGTCAGCACCCAAAACACATTTATTGTCTGGTCCGTAGGATGTCAGCACCCAAAACACATTTATTGTCTAAAGTACAGACTGCCCTCATCCTTTTTCATATCTCTCAGTGGAAGAAGATATAGCCCGATATCAGGACGTCGGTGGGGCAGCTGGGGTCCATCCTATGCCTGCAGCCAGCCAGGGATCATGGCTAAAACAGATTGAGTCGGTCTGTTCTCCAGTGTCAGATATGATATAGCCGCTCTGAGCCTAATGGGCCTGGAAAAAGAGGTAAACATGTCCTCAACCCTGTGAATTCCATTACATAAAGAAATTGATTTGTAACCTTAGGTAGCTGTAAGACAGAAACTATACTTATTTCAAGGAATAAACTTCCAGACTAAGACACTAGCCCTCGGCTCCTTCAAAGGTCGTACGGTTCAGAGCAGGAAAGAAGAAGGAAAAGATCTGACAAAAGTGTACACAGTATCTTTAATCCGAATGGTCGACATACAGTACGTTAGCACATTGTAATGTTTTATTTGGAATTGAACAGATTATCTAGAAATCATTTAACAAGGGGATCTCAATTAGACTTTAAATATCATCAGCATGGTGGATGAATAGTTACTCAAGCCTTGGAAGAGCTTAAAGGAAAATAAACCGTAGTGAATAATTGCGGATATGTTCCTAATGTGCCCCTTCACCCGTCCCCCCTATCCCCTGCCCCCCCCTTCCCCTACCCCATACCGATAGGCCACCCCTGATGGCTGTCACACCTGGTGTTGAAGGCAGTAGGGTGTATTTTATCTGCTCCAGGGCCCGTAGGGGGGCCGTACATCTTCCCCCAGACTAGTGTTGGGAGGTCAGGGACAACCCCTCTGTTTACCCACCTGTCCATCAATGCTGCACACATCCTTGGAGCCTCTCTCTTCTTTTCCCTTGTGAAAGAAAGTGAGATTGGTAAGAAAAGAGGCACACTTTGGGAATAAATTGGAGGGTTGGTATGTTCAGTTTAGAAGTCAGGATACCTGAGCCATAAACCCTGGGATTGCTCTAAACACTGAGGCATATTTTTATTCAAAGGGGAACCTTATCGTTGTCAGTTTGTGCCAGGAGAAGAAATACTACATGTCATAATTTTTAGATGTAAAAAGGTTAGAAATGGTGTCAAAGAAACTCTACAGCTACAACATTGTATTGACTGGGATTATCTTCTTAGGGCGTATTAAATACATGCAATACTAGCTATGTTCAGGGTAATTCTCTCCCAGAGTAGTTATCTTGTGTTTGGGTGAGGAGTGTGCCCACTGGCCAGTAAGTGCCCTGTTTATCTACTCTGCATTGCATTACTGCTTCTGCCTGCACACGTGTGTGTGTCTGGGATTCTGGGATCGGTCCCCTGGGCCGGAAGACCACACATGCAGGGAACGTGTACTCGGAGCTAACACCAGTTCATCCATGCCATTTTTTAAATTTTCATTCGACGTATCCAGCGGTGGCCAGAGTCACTATACCTAAACATGCAGAGGAGAGCTGTTGACTCTTTGGAAAATAATGTAGCAATCCAGTTTGAATCAGGATGTTATATCGGAGATAAAAGTTAGTGGAGATAACGTTCTAGTTTGAATCAGGATGATATAGTGGGGATATCGATCCAGTTTGAATCAGGATGTTATAGTGGAGATAAAAGTTATAGTGGAGATAACGATCCAGTTTGAATCAGGATGTTATAGTGGAGATAACGATCCAGTTTGAATCAGGATGTTATAGTGGAGATAACGATCCAGTTTGAATCAGGATGTTATAGTGGAGATAACGATCCAGTTTGAATCAGGATGTTATAGTGGAGATAACGATCCAGTTTGAATCAGGATGTTATAGTGGAGATAACGATCCAGTTTGAATCAGGATGTTATAGTGGAGATAACGATCCAGTTTGAATCAGGATGTTATAGTGGAGATAACGATCCAGTTTGAATCAGGATGTTATAGTGGAGATAACGATCCAGTTTGAATCAGGATGTTATAGTGGAGATAACGATCCAGTTTGAATCAGGATGTTATAGTGGAGATAACGATCCAGTTTGAATCAGGATGTTATAGTGGAGATAACGATCCAGTTTGAATCAGGATGTTATAGTGGAGATAACGATCCAGTTTGAATCAGGATGTTATAGTGGAGATAACGATCCAGTTTGAATCAGGATGTTATAGTGGAGATAACGATCCAGTTTGAATCAGGATGTTATAGTGGAGATAACGATCCAGTTTGAATCAGGATGTTATAGTGGAGATAACGATCCAGTTTGAATCAGGATGTTATAGTGGAGATAACGATCCAGTTTGAATCAGGATGTTATAGTGGAGATAACGATCCAGTTTGAATCAGGATGTTATAGTGGAGATAACGATCCAGTTTGAATCAGGATGTTATAGTGGAGATAACGATCCAGTTTGAATCAGGATGTTATAGTGGAGATAACGATCCAGTTTGAATCAGGATGTTATAGTGGAGATAACGATCCAGTTTGAATCAGGATGTTATAGTGGAGATAACGATCCAGTTTGAATCAGGATGTTATAGTGGAGATAACGATCCAGTTTGAATCAGGATGTTATAGTGGAGATAACGATCCAGTTTGAATCAGGATGTTATAGTGGAGATAACGATCCAGTTTGAATCAGGATGTTATAGTGGAGATAACGATCCAGTTTGAATCAGGATGTTATAGTGGAGATAACGATCCAGTTTGAATCAGGATGTTATAGTGGAGATAACGATCCAGTTTGAATCAGGATGTTATAGTGGAGATAACGATCCAGTTTGAATCAGGATGTTATAGTGGAGATAACGATCCAGTTTGAATCAGGATAAAAGACAAAATATGCATATCAGTGTTGCATAACCACTATGCTGAAAAGCAGTATATTTGGTTTATCGCACCACTGTTTTATAATTTCATCAGGGGCGCAACTTTCACTGGGGACAGGGGGGGACATGCGGTTGCAACGTTGTGCTTTAGGACCATGCAGATGCCTCCGAGCGGTCAGGCAGGCTGTTTGGAGTGTTTATCCGACTGGATAAAAAAATAAAATTATTATTATTATATCCCCCGCAATTCTAAAACCAAAGTTGCACCCCTGAATTTCATGGTCATAATTTCCTTCTTTATGCCAACAAGCTGCTGTATATCATATAGAGAAGTGAGGTAATGACTTTGCCGATTTTACAACCGTGGTTAACAGTGATTCCAGCTGCATCTAGTTGTTTATAAATTCTTCCTATACTTTCCAAACTAGCAAACATTTAGCAAACCCTATTTTGCAAATTAGAATTAAATATCTTATTTAAGATTATTTATAGTTCAATTAAACTTCAGTCAATATATTCATTTGGCGCAATAAATAGACAGGTCATTTTGGTCAAGATCGTAATAATGATTTAGAAAATTGTAATAATTCAGATTCCTTTCCAAGATAATTTCATGTAGAAATACAATTTGAAAATGTCAATATAACCAGCTAAAAGGAGATAGAGAGAGAGAGAGAGAGAAAGATATATAGAGAGAGTTGGAGCGAGAGAAGTGTGTGTATGTGTGTACTGTGGAGCGGTTGGTTGAAATTTGACTCACTGGCTTGCACTCTTGCCTCTCTCTCAGGGACTCTCTTACTTGGCTGGGACTTAATTGCATCCCCGATATAAACAAGGGGGTTAGTGTGAGAGCGGCCCGGCAGCTGAGGGGCTCAAGCAGAGGGGCAGACTGGGGTTTGAGTTCAGAGAGAGAGAGGGCGCAGAAACTGATATAAAATTATGTAGGAGAGTTGGGGAGAGAGACAAGCAGAGGAAAATAGAACGAGGTGGTAATCACTCCTAAAGTAATGAGGAAAAAGTTAGGAGAGAAAAGTGCAGTTCAAATTGGTCGTAAATTTACAAATGGCAGAATATGAGGCGGGAAAGGTTATTTTTGGTAACTTGGGGGCACTTATTATTGTGTAACACTGACCATTTATTCCAACAGCTATCCCACAGTCGGCATGACAATACTACAATTCATGGAATTATTTAAAAATAAAAAAACATAAATGTCAGTTGAAACATCTAACATCTATCACAAGGCAATAATTTTGAAAATTCTGCCTGAGGTATAAGCTTCAGGCTTAGCTTTACATATGTAGAATCTTAATTTGAGCCAGTTTGCTACAGTAGGAAAATTATCCTGAAGCAACAGGAAATGTGAATTTTATGTGGATTATTGTCAATGGCAATTTTAAAGTAGAAATTTTTAAACCTCAAATACACAACACTTTTAATTGCGTTACTGGAAAGTTTTCCTGCCACAGGGTGATCAAATTAAGATCCTCTATCGGTAGCCTAACTTTACCTGAGTTCTAAGCTTTTTAGTCTAACTTCAGTCAGGCTGGCATGCTGAGATCTGTCAGTAACTAGCTCCAGAGTGGAGCTCCAGTACCAGACAATAGTCATTGCCCCTGGCTCCACAGAGGTGAAAACAGCCTCTCTGAACATCTTTCACAGATGCTCCTCTCTGATCGATTAGTTCCAGACCTCTCAAATGGACAGCCTGGGATTTAATTTCATTATCAGTGATCCCTGTTCAGAGCCCTCAAGCCTATAGCTCTCTCCCTCTCTCAAAAAAACCCTCAGACAGAGGTTGGGGTGCTGTATGACTGAATTCCTAAAACAAATTGGAAAGTCACATTTATAAGAGAAAAAGTCACTTGAAATGTGACTTTACAAAAGTTAAAAGTCACTTGAAACATGCCTCTAATATGCGTTATAAAACAAAGGAAAATCGCTTCATGCTTTGGGAACTTAAATAAGTTGATGCAGCAGGACATACCTGAAGTGTGTGTTAATAAATCACAGAGTCTTGTTGCTGCCTGTTCCCATGCACTCTGTCTGTCCATGTACTATCCACATCATATGAGGCATGACAAATAAGCTGGAAGCTAGACAGCTGTCTCCCAGAAGTGTGCCAAAGAGGCTGGAGCTGCTGGATGGGGCTACATGAGGCTGCTTCTCCTCTGTAGCCCGAAAAAATTATCTTTATTTATCTTATACCCACCCATCTGTGGCAAACCCTTACCACATGATTGGACTGATGATGTTGTTCCCATGACTACAACTAACTCTCCACTAGCTAAAACTTTTACTACATGACTACTACTGCAACTGTCATTACTTCTACTAGCATTTATCACAGTCACTCTCATAAATATGCACTATGCATAAATCGCTCCTTGTTGCAAAAATTATAATAGTTTGCCTAATTTCAGTTTATGTGACAAAATAAGCAAGCATAGTGTACATAATCATTGTACCATATAAACCACTGTGAAATATATTTTCCATAACCACAAATATTGTATTTTCAGCTGTTTGAAGCTGGTGTACAAAACAGAAAGTAAAAGATGCAAAAAACTAAACTTAAGAACATGAAGCATTGCGATAGCGCACACACAACAGATCTACTGGTTCTGAGACTTCCTTTCAATGACAGATCTATAACACACATTTCTATGTGAATTTGATCAGGCTGCCCAAAAAGTGACATATTGCAGCTTTACATTTTTTGCTACTTTTAAACAGAGTTTAGTGTGTGCAATGACCAAAATCGTTAGTTATAATTAGCCATTAAGAAATAATACAAAATGAGAATACATGTATGAGTTTTGTATAATAGCATGGTGCAGTGTACCAAGTGGACTGCTTTAATAAAGAAGTGTGTGTTAAAATAATATACTACACTGAACAAAAATATAAACGCAAAAGTCAAGTGCTGGTCCCATGTTTCATGAGCTGAAATAAAAGATCCCAGAAATGTTCCATACATACAAAAACTTTCTTTCTCTCACATTTTGTTACACATTTTGTTACAAATTTGCCAAGATAATCTATCCACCTGACAGGAGTGGTATATCAAGAAGCTGATTAAACAGCATGATCATTACACAAGTGTACCTTTTGCTGGGGACAATAAAAGGCCACTCCAAAAATTTGCAATTTTGTCACATAAAACAATGCCACAGATGTCTTAAGTTTTGAGGGAGCATGCAATTGGCATGCTGACTGTAGGAATGTCCACTAAAGATATTGCCAGAGCATGTAATGTTAATTTCTCTACCATAAGCCACCATCAACATTGTTTTAGAGAATTTGGCAGTACGTCCAACCGGCCTCACAACCGCAAACCACGTGTAAAAACGTCAGCCCAGGACCTCAACATCCATCTTCTTCACTTGCAGGATTGTCTGAGACCATCCACCCAGACGAAACTGTGGTTTTGCACAAACCAAAGAATTTCTACTCAAACTGTCAGAAACCATCTCAAGGAAGCTTATCTGCATGCTCGTTGTCCTAACCAGGTTCTTGACCTGGCTGCAGATCAGCATCGTAACAGACTTCAGTGGGCAAATTCTCACCTTTGAAGGCCACTGGCAAGCTGGAGAAGTGTGCTCTTCACGGATGAATCCTGGTTTCAACTGTACCGTGCAGATGGCAGAAAGTTTGTATGGCATTGTGTAGGCAAGCAGTTTGCTGATGTCAACATTGTGAACAGAATGCCCCATGGTGATGGTGGAGCAATGATATGGGCAGGCGTAAGCTACAGACAACAAACACAACTGTATTTTATCAATGGCAATTTGAATGCACAGAGATACCGTGACAAGCTCCTGAGGTCTTTTGTCGCCATTCATCCGCCGCCATCATGTTTCAGCATGATAATGCACGGCCCCATGTCGCTAAGATCTGTAGATAATTCCTGGAAGCTGAAATTGTCCCAATTCTCCCATGGCCTGCATACTCACCAGACATTTCACCCTTTGAGCATGTTTGGGACGCTCTCGATCAACGTGTGCGACAGCATGCTCCAGTTCTCACCAATATCCAGCAGCTTCGCACAGCCATTGAAGAGGAGTGGGCCAACATTCCACAGGTCACAATCAACAGCCTGATCAAGTCTATGCAAAGGAGATGTGTCGCACTGCATGGGGCAAATGGTGGTCACACCAGATAGACTGGTTTTCTGATCCACCCCCCGTTTTTTTTATTTTTTTTTATTAAGGTAACTTTGACCAACAGATGCATATCTGTATTCCCAGTCATCTGAAATCCATAGATTAGGGCCTAATTTATTTATTTCAATTGACTGATTTCCTTATATGAACTGCAACTCATTAACATCTTTGTTGTGTTTATATTTTTGTTCAGAGTACATGAAATATCCACATTCACTGCAGATGAGGCCCAATTTACTGATGAACTGCAGTATTTTTCTACAAGTTGTTGGGCTATTTCAGAAATGGAATATGAGAGTTCCCAGGAAATGGGGTATTTCATGTGGCATGCTACATTATTTCTGCCATGTTGTCCTCTTCCTTGGGCACTTTGTGTCTTGGGCAGCTGCCATGGTGTAAAATTCCCAATTTCAGTAAATAGCTATTTAGACTGCAATCATCCTATAAGGTCGAGTCAGTCTCAGCACTTCGTTCCTCATCCATTTTGTTTTCCCGGTTGACAGCTAAATGATGGCTGATGGGCTGACGTAGACGCCCATAATTCCTGGCCGTATTGGCTGGAAACTTGTGTCAGACACGGACTGTGTGTCCCACGACCCTCACCCTCCATTGATGACCTGCATGGCTGACTGGGGACCAGGACAAATAGACATGACATCATAGTGAACTGAAATCTGGGATTACAGCAGCACCAGGAACCATTTTCTACCTAGAACCCTTTTCATCCTAAGAACCGTTTTTTGAAGAAAGTGTTATTTGATGATTCTCTGGAAGGCAAGAAGTTTTCGACATAGATCCCTTCTGAATCTGAATAAGATTTTTATTGTATTTTTTAAATTACTTTTAAATAGTGGCTGAGCACAAGTGTTTACCTCAGTGTTTAATCTTCAACATCAGGAGTTTGAGTAATCTAATGAATTAAAAAATGTGTGAGAATGTTTTAAACTGTACCTATATGGGAATATGTGTACTATATGGGAATATGTGTACTATATGGGAATATTTGTACTATATGGGAATATTTGTACATGTATCTGGTATTCACCTAATAATTGTACATACTGTACAGTACTGACATAGTAGCTTTGCCATGATTTCTTTCTTTCAAATTAGTATTTCCTGTGATTTTACTGAGCAGAGAGCAGGAGAATAGAGGAGTATGAGTGAATCAGGAGTATATTGTATGGTACACAACAAATTGTCCATTTTTAGTACATTTATAGTATTGATACAGGAGTTGAATTTACTCGGTAAATAGTTAAATTAACAGTCAGTTGTGTAAAATAACCCCAGTATTGGTGTCATAAACCAGAGTTAAGTGTGATTGTGTCATTACTCTGTTTAGAGTAAAACACTCAAAACCACACCAACATGACCATATTTCCAGCATGCTCTATTGCAGATTTATTTTCAGAATAGTTTATTTTAATATCTGTGTTTTCGCAAGTTCATTATTTTCAGAAAGTGTTCAAATCCCTTCACTTTCTCTACATTTTGTTACGTTATAGCCTTATTCTAAAATGGATTAAAAAAAAAATTCCCCTCATCAATTTACACACAATACCCCATAATGACAAAGCAAAAACAGGTTTTTAGAAATGTTTGCAAAATATATTTCATTTTTAAACTGAAATATCAGATTTACATAAGTATTCAGACCCTTTACTCAGTACTTTGTTGAAGCACATTTTGCAGTGATTACAGCCTCGAGTCTTCTTGGGTATGACGCTATATGCTTGGCACACCTGGGGACTTGGGGGACTTTCTTCCATTCTTCTTTGCAGATCCTCTCAAACGCTGTCAGGTTGGATGGGGAGCATCGCTGCACAGGTATTTTCAGGTCTCTCCAGAGATGGGCTCTTGCTGGGCCACTCAAGGACATTCAGAGACTTTTCCCGAAGCCACTCCTGCATCGTCTTGGCTGTGTCTTTAGGGTCCTTGTACTGTTGGAAGGTGAATCTTCACCCCAGTCGGAGGTCCTGAGCGCTTTGGAGCAGTTTTTCATCAAGGATCTCTCTGTACTTTGCTCCCTTCATCTTTCCCTCCATCCTGAATAGTCTCCCAGTCTCTGCCGCTGAAAAACATCCCCACAGCAAGATGCTGATACCACCATGCTTCACCGTAGGGATGGTATTGGCCAGGTGATGGTTTCCTCCAGATGTGTTGCTTGGTATTCAGACCAAAAAGTTCAATCTTGGTTTCATCAGTCCAGAGAATCTTGTTTCTTATGGTCTGAGAGTCCTTTAGGTGCCTTTTGGCAAACTCCAAAACCTGACCAAGGCCCTTCTCCCACGATTGCTCAGTTTAGCTGTAGAAATGTTTTAGTACAGATCTGTGCCTCGACACTTTTTGTCCATTAAAATAACATAGAATTGATCAGAAATACAGTGTAGACATTGTTAACGCTGTAAATGACTATTGTAGCTGGAAACGGCTGATTTCTATTGGAATATCTACATAAGCGTACACAGGCCCACTATCAGCAACTACCACTCCTGTGTTCCAATGGCACGTTGTGTTAGCTAATCCAAGTTTATCATTTTAAAAGACTAATTGATCATTCAAAAACCCTTTTGCAATTATGTTAGCATAGTTGAAAACAGGTGTACTGATTAAAGAAGCAATAAAAGTGGCCTTCTTTAGACTAGTTAAGTATCTGGAGCATCAGCATTTGTGGGTTCTATTACAGGCTCAAAATGGCCAGAAACAAAGTACTTTCTTCAGTAACTCGATTCTTGTTCTGAGAAATTAAGGCTATTCCATGCGAGAAATTGCCAAGAAACTGAAGATCTCGTACAACGCTGTACACTACTCCCTTCACAGAACAGCGCAAACTGTTTCTAACCAGAATAGAAAGAGGAGTGGGAGACCCGGTGCACAACTGAGCAAGGACAAGTACATTAGAGTGCCTAGTTTGAAAACCAGACGCCTCACAAGTCCTCAACTGGCAGCTTCATTAAATAATACCCGCAAAACACCAGTCTCAATGTCAATGGCGAAAAGGCGACTCCGGGATGCTGGCCTTCTAGGCAGAGTTGCAAAGAAAAAGATTAAGATGGGCAAAAGAACACAGACACTGGACAGAGGAAGATTGGAAAAAAGTGTTATGGACAGACTAATCTAAGTTTGAGGTGTTCTGATCACAAAGAAGAACATTGGTGAGATGCAGAAAAAATGAAAAGATGCTGGAGGAGTGCTTGACGCCATCTGTCAAGCATGGTAGAAGGCAATGGTATGGTCTGGGAGAGCTTTGGTGGTGGTAAAGTGGAAGATTTGTACAGGGTAAAAGGGATCTTGAAGAAGGAAGGCTATCACTCCATTTTGCAACGCCATGCCATACACTGTGGACGGTTGGAGCCAATTTCCTCCTACAGCAGGACAATGACCCAAAGCACAGCTCCAAACTATGCAAGAACTATTTAGTGAAGAGCAGTCAGCTGGTATTCTGTCTATAAAGGAGTGGCCAGCACAGTCACCATATCTCAACCCTGTTGAGCTGTTATGGGAGCAGCTTGACCATAAGAAGTGCCCATCAAGCCAATCCAACTTGTGGGAGGTGCTTCAGGAAGCATGGGGTGAAATCTCTTCAGATTACCTCAACAAATTGACAACTATAATGCCAAAGGTCTGCAAGGCTGTAATTGCTGCAAATGGAGGATTCTTTGATGAAGCAAAGTTTGAAGGACACAATTATTACTTCAATTAAAAATCATTATTTGTAACCTTGTCAACATCTTGACTATATTTCCTATTAATTTTGCAACTCGTTTCATGTATGTTTTCATGGAAAACAAGGACATTTCTAAGTGACCCCAAACTTTTGAACGGTAGTGTACGTTTCTTAACAAACCCAATCTGTTAGTATTGGGACTTATTGTGTGTGTGTGTGTGTGTGTGTCAGCGCTGAGCAATTAGTGCTTTTTGAGGTCAGTTTGATTTTTACAAAAAAATCACAGTTTTCGATTTCAATATTCAATAAAGCCTTAACCCTTACCTTAACCATTCGGAGTTAAGGCTTAACCTTAAGAATTTTGATTAATGCATATGCCTCTGGTGTAAAAGGTTGCAAGATGGAATCCAGCGATAGAAAGTTATTTTTGTTTTAAGCCTATCTCAAACCCTAACCCTTATCTTAACCATTCAGAGTTAATACCTAACCTTTAGGATTTGGAATTAATGTATCTGCCTCTGGTGTAAAATGTTCCTAGTTCAAATCCAGCGATAAGCATCTGCCTCTAGTGTAAAATGTCGCAAGTTCAAATCCAGCGATAGAAAGTTGTTTTTGTTTTAAGCCTATCCCAAACATTAATCCTTACCTTTATGAATGTACTGTCTACCGGCAGAATATCTTTGGAAAGTTCAGCATTGTCTCTAGCGTTTCTGTAGATGTACTGTATGTCCTCTCACATGCAGGTGAGAGACAGGTTCACGTCAGACCTGGCATCAGTGCCAAGGAGGGTCTGGAAGTTCTAATGCTGTAAACTAGGATGATTGGAGGGATTTACCTCCTGTCACCACTCCCCCACTAATGAAGACCAGATCCAGACAGTGACAGACAGACAATACACACACTTCAGCTGTAAAAGGGTGCCTTATCACTATTCTATCCTGAATACATACATCTATTATCATTGTCATTCACGTTCTGTATTTATCCCTACATCTCTCCTTGTCTAAACAACTTAAAGTTGTGATGTTGGATGGAGTTTAGTATTGGGGGGGGTTCCACACATCCACTGTTCTCTCCGGGACTCCAGCTAATGTCCCAGTGGGGTAGTGGCTGAGATAGAGTTGGACTTGTCACCATCCCCCAGTCTGTTGGTAAACAGATCTCTCAGCAGGCTTTAGGGTTGGAGAACATACCAACAGCATCTTCAGGAGGGGAGATCGAGCATTGGGGGATAGAGAGAGGGAAAGAGGGAGAGACAGAGTGATAGTGAAAGGCCACAGGGAGCAGACAGGTTGTTTCAAAGACCCTCTCTGATAATAACTGACTGGTGCTCAAGTGTTCAAGTGGAAGGGAAATGCTTCCGTCAACATCCAAGATACAATCATGCTTAACATAAACAGTTAATACTTGACCCAAACCTTCTATTGAAAATCTAAAATCCATCACCAGTTAAAAGATTAAGTACAACATAATATTAATTCATCATTTTATGACATATACTGTTACCTGTTAATCAATTAATAATTACTCTAGAAGCATTTTAAAGTTGCATTTTACACTACGTCGACGTACAGTACCAGTCAAAAGTTTGGACAAACCTATTCATTCAAGGAAATTGAGAAATTGCAGCCCAAATAAATGCTTCACAGAGTTCAAGTAACAGACACATCTCAACATCAACTGTTCAGAAGAGACGGCGTGAATCAGGCCTTCATGGTCGAATTGCTGCCAAGAAACCACTACTAAAGGACATGAATAATAAGAACAGACTTGCTTGGGCCAAGAAACACGAGCGATGGACATTAGACCAGTGGAAATCTGTCCTTTGGTCTGATGAGTCCAAATGTAAGATTTTTGGTTCCAACTGCCATGTCTTTGTGAGACACAGAGTAGGTGAACAGATGATCTCCGCATGTGTGGTTCCCACTGTGAAGCATGGAGGAGGAGGTGTGATGTTGTGGGGGGTGCTTTGCTGGTGACACTCTCTGTCATTTATTTAGAATTCAAGGCACGGTTAACCAGCATGGCCACCACATCATTCTGCAGTGATATGACATCCCATCTACTTTGTGCTTAGTGGGACTATCATTTATTTTTCAAATGGATAAGGACTCAACACACCTCCAAGCTGTGTAAGGGCTATTTGACCAAGAAGGAGAGTGATGGATTGCTGCATCAGATGACCTGGCCTCCACAATCACATGACCTCAACCCAAATGAGATGGTTTGGAATGAGTTGGACCGCAGAGTAAAGGAAAAGCAAGTGCTCAGCATAAGCGGGAACTCCTCCAACACTGTTGGAAAAACATTCCAGGTGAAGCTGGTTGAGAGAATGCCAAGTGTGAGCAAAGCTGTCATCAAGGCAAAGGGTGGATACTTTGAAGAATCTCAAATATAATTTTTGTATTTATTTATTTAACACTTTTTTGGTTACTACATGATTCCATATGTGTTATTTCATAGTTTTGATGACTTCACTGTCATTCTACAATGTAGAAAATAAAGAAAAACCCTTGAATAAGTAGGTGTGTCCAAACTTTTGTCTGGTACTGTATATTAAGGTCATATTAGAGAACAGGAAAGAAGCCAAAAAGTATTCAAAGTGGCTTAATATTACATATTATGCAATGGCTCTCAATTTTGTTTTGTTTCTATACTAATGTGTACCAAGTCTTTGAAATCTTGCTCTTGTTGACTTGGTAGAATTCCCTGCAAGGTCTATGTGAAACCTGAACGCTCGTGTTACACAGTAGGTGAAGAATAGGCATTTGCTTTCATCTTCAGCATGGTAGGGGAGCACCCCAAACTGCCTGTCATTACAGCCTGTAGAAGGGCTTTGGGGTGTGGGCAGCTACTGTCATTACCCCACACCTCCATCCCTCCATCTCTCCCTCCTCCCCACTCTCTTCCCCCTCCCTCTGCCCCCAAACTCAACCCCAGAGGGGAGCTTCAGGCCAGCCCACTGTACCCCCTTAGCTGTGGAGATAAGCACTAAGCTATTCCCGGGGCTGTCTTTGATACATGGGACTGTTAATAGCATCTCTGTTACCGTGAGTCAGGCTGTATGTCAGTCGGGCGCTATGGGGGCTCTTTGGTGATGGACATAGACAGTATGCTACTGCTCCGTTTGGGGTGACTTGGAAGGTAACACTGATGCTGGTGCTTAGGATTTTCACAGAGTGGCGTTTTACTGTAATGCAATACTAATATTATGTTAGTATTTGCATTGTTCAATCAAGTTTTTTGGGGCATTTCTGATGTGAAATGACCCTTACACCAGCCCAAAAAGCAAGCAGGAACAAACACGTACGCACACACACACACATACACGGTCTTGTAGAGCTAACCTTGTGGGGGGACACAATTCAGTTCTAATTCTAACCTTAACCCTAAACCCCCTAGAAATAGTATTTGACCTCGTGGGGACCAACAAAATGTCCTCAGTTGGTCAGATTTTGGTTAGTTTACTATCCTTTTGGGTACTTCTGGTCCCCACAAGTATAGTTAAACATGTCCACACACACACACACACACACACACACACACACACACACACACACACACACACACACACACACACACACACACACACACGCACACACACGCACACACACACACACACACACACACACACACACACACACACACACACACACACACACACACACACACACACACACACACACACACACACACACACACACACACACACACACATACACACACACACACACACACAATAGTGCTGAGCGATTAATCAACGTTTCAGTTTTTTGAGATTTATTAAACAACTAATTGACAAACGTTGGTTCAATGACTTGATTTCCATTTAGTTCATTTTTTTGTGAGCCCAATGCGCCGTTTCTCTAGAGAGAAATCAAATCATTCACGAGTCAAGAGCTATGTGGGACGCTGGGCTGAAGGGTGATGTAGTTTTCATTAAGCAAATATTCAACCTAGTTCAGTGCTGAAACGTGGTAATTAATTACAATGACCATAATCCATTGTGCCTGTTCTTTCTGGCTCAGACAGAGATAGATACACTTTTACACCTGCTACGTTGGGTTAGATACACACAGACTGCATAGACCACATGATAGAGAAATGTATAAGACACAATGATGATAGAGAGAGATAGAGACAGTTTGTGAAAGTAAGCCTTATCTACATTGAATAAGTCAATAAGCTCTCACAGTCTCATGTCAGAACTAGACCTTCATCCATGTTTCTGAAATGTCACATTTCGAAGTTGTTCAAAACATCACATTTTAAAGTTAGGGTTAAATTCAGGCATTAACTCCTAATTCTTAAGGTTAGGCATTAACTCCGGATGGTTAATGTAAGGGTTAAGGTTTGGGATAAGCTTTAAAAAAAAAAAGTTCTATCACTGGATTCAAACATGTAATCTTTTACACCAGCGATAGATGCATTAACTCCAAATTCTTCAGGTTAGGCATTAACTCTAAATGGTTTTTTAAAACTTCTTAGGGATAGGCGTCCCGCTAGCGGGGGATATTGGAGGGCTCGCAATTCAAATAAATAATCGTAATATTAAACATTTATGAACATACAAGTATCTTATATCATTTAAAAGCTTACATTCTTGTTAATCTAACGGCGTTGTCCAATTTACAATAGGCTTTACAGCGAAAACATACCATGCGATTGTTTGAGGACGGCGCCCCACAAAAACATTTTTCAACCAGCACAGGCTTCATAAAATCACAAATAGCGATTAAATAAATCACTTACTTTTGAAAATTTTCCTCTGTTTGCAATCCCAAGGGTCCCAGTTACAATATGAATGGTCTTATTGTTAGAAAGAATCCTTCTTTATATCCCAAAAAGTCAGTTTAGTTGGAGCCATCGATTTCAGTAATCCACTCATTCAACATGCAGACAAAGGAATCCAAAAGCTACCACTAAATGTTGTTCAAACAAGTCAAAATACATTTCTATTTAATCCTCAGGTACCCTCTAAGACACTGCATCGCAGTACAAACTGCATTGCTGCAGATGCTGGTTCGATGGCCGCGACCAGGACACCCATGAGGCGATGGTGGGCTTTTGGTTTCTCTCCCTCTAAAAGCAGAAATAAATGATTCTAAATAATAAAACTGGCTTTATTTACAAATTAGGAATAATGTCCTACCCCATGTTCAAGAATGGTCTTTTTCTTGCACCCTTTAGGTTATTTGAAAACCAAATAATCTCAAAAATATTGTTATTTTTTAAACAAGCCATAGAAAATTGGTTGCAATTTCATTTTAATCCACCAGAAAAGACAGAACAAATAATACAACAGATAATGTGGTTAAACTCAAATACAATAATTGATTAAAAAAAAACTTTATTGTCTGTACTAGATTTTCCATTCCTCCTGAAAGCCCTAATCATCTCACTTAAATGAACAGAGATCCTGGTCATGGTGCTACAGTATGTTGTTACAGCATAATCAAAGTGAGGACAATCGGCGATCTGCTGTATACTTATGGCCTATTGTAAGCTGAAAGTCACATCTTTCCAGTACTCCTCACCCCACCCCAAACTCCACCCCAAAAAATGTATGGTTGCCAAGAAAGCGGTTCGTTTTTCTAGATTCTTAAAATGTGTACGCAGAATTTGTGTGCTGGAGTCACTTTTAATTCTTAATTGTTCTACCCTTTCTATCATAGACCACTGTAATCGATGGGGGCTCAGGGCGGTACCACTCTGCTCTTCTGATGAAGGTGCACATGGATCAGATTCAAACTTTGAAGACTGAGATTGAGTCATTGAAGGCAGACCAGCAGAAAGAGAAACATTATCTGAGGGCAGAGACACAGGCGATAGATGATGTATTGGTCTAGAGCCAGGCGGTATTGGCAGAGAGTCACTCGTCATTGACAGAGAGTCAGGCGGCATTGGCGGAGCATCAGGCGGCGAATGACCCATTGAAGAGGGCGAGGAATGAGATGGAGTCACAATCCATGCCAGGCGCACCTGTGAGCTCTGGAACTCCACCTCCAATAGGCAGAGTCAACACATGTGGCGGGTTCGTCAGGTTCACCCTGACATTTCCATTCCTCTTCTGACAACAGAACTTGACCAACTGCTCACCAGGCACAGCAAGAGCCGTCCAGACGGTTATGCTGTTCTGCTATTCTAAGGATGTGTAACTGAAGAGAGACACCACGAGTGGACACAGAATACCAACTGGGATGGATCCCAACGCAAATGTGGCTTACCAGTGAACCTCTGGGTGTTCATCGTTAATACTGTGTCTCAGAAGTTTCTGTCTATGACTGATTCAACCCTAAAAAGCATTAAAGACAGAGTTAATGAGTACTTGAGGTCACTGAGAAAGCCTGGACATGTAAGGAATTAGGCACTTAACCATGTTACTACAATATCTACCGTATGCTATGTTTACTTGTCAGACTGCACAGTAGCCTAATAAACAAATGCAGGAGGCTTCAATCTTCAAAATGCTTTAAATGCTTTATTATCCAAATGTTTAATGACTATCAGAAAGAATGTTGGTACTTATTTGTTTTGATCCAAAGCCATGAATGAGTCACTCAGCTTTATGTAGGTGCCGGGGCTATATGACTGTGCAGTGGCGGTTCTAGCTTGTATGGCTGCCTGGGTGAACCCCCCTCCGCCAAAAGAAGCACCATTCTGCACTAACTGTCATTTTTATTCAGACATTTGGAACAACACACAAATAAATTATCATAACATGTCAAACTATAAAAATATACACAAAAATAAGACTTAATTATGAAAAAGAAGTAACAAAGACAAATAGTATCAGGAATCAAGGAAAGACCCAGATGCAGACATGTCAAAATGACAATGGTTTAATAATCCAACAGGGGCAGGCAATAGACAGGTCAAGGCAGGCAGGGGTCAGTAAACCAGAGGTGAGGCAACGATACTGGACGGCAGGCAGGCAGGGTCAGGGTAGGCAGAGGTCAATAATCCAGAGGTGGGGCAACGGTACCGGACGGCAGGCAGGCTCAGGGGCAGGGAGAGTGGTCAGGCTGGTGGGCTCAGAGTTAGGACAGGCAAGGCTCAAAACCAGGAGGGTGAGAAAAACTCTACGACACCTGAAACCCCACCTCTTTAAGGAATACCTAGGATAGGATAAAGTAATCCTTCTAACCCCCCCTCCCCCTTAAAAGAGTTAGATGCACTATTGTAAAGTGGTTGTTCCACTGGATATCATAAGGTGAATGCACCAATTTGTAAGTCGCTCTGGATAAGAGCGTCTGCTAAATGACTTAAATGTAAATGTAAATGTAAAAAGGAGAAACTGGGAAAAGCAGGAGCTGAGAAGAAAAAAAGCTGGTTGACTTGACAAACAAGACAAACAAGCAACGGACAAACAGAGACCACAGGTATAAATACCCAGGGGATAATGAGGAGGATGGATGACACCTGGAGAGGGGGTGGAGACAATCACAAGGACAGGTGAAACAGATCAGGGTGTGACAAATCGAAACAAATTTGTGTTGATTTGGCACTCAAGCATCAATACATTACCCCTCCCCCAACACTGTCAACCAAGAGTCAAGACTAAACCAGTTCACCTTGGTGGTGTGCAGACTGATTTTATATTATTATTAACGATTTCGCACAAACCAGAAACAAATGCAGCAATATGTCTGTGATGTGTGTGTTCTACCACTATATATTCACAGTATTATGAATGAATTGTGGTTTATTTGGTAGCATTTCGTAGTGTGACTGATTTTACTAATTGCATTAGTAGTGTACAAAGTTAGAGGTGCACTATTTGATAGATTCCCCCGCTCCCCATACCTCAGGCATCCAGTGGTGAGATCTGAGGTCAACCTACCCCCACCCCCTCCCCATCTCGTACTTCTGAGTGGGAGACCTTCCCAGGCAGTAGCCTGCCTAGCTCACAAACTAGAATCAGAGTGCCCACCCCGACACGGTTAATTGACCCACAGTCCCACACGGCAGGACAGAGGAATAGCAATTCTTACACTATTGTTCTAAATTCAATCACCTTCATCCTCATCATTCAGATCATTGAAATTCAATTTTGAAGTCGTGCACTATTATCAGTTTCTATTTGGTTTATGTCACCCATTCATTTTCAGTAAGAGACACATTAGCGTTCAGTGCTCTGAGCACTGGTCTGGAGCAATGAAGCAGTGACGCAGGGTACCGTACTAAACCACAAATTACCTCTAAGTTCCGCAGCATAATCTCAAAACTTTTAATTGAGGAACCACTGTAGCTACTTAAAGACACAAATGAGAGAACAGCTCACTCTGACCATTTACTCACCCTAGCAAAGCTGGTTAGGCTGTTTTTATGTTGTCCACAGCATTGGTGATTGTAACTGTGCTGTTGGAAACAATTTAACTACGCTTTTTTTGCTGACGTTTACTGACACCGGCCATATTCAACGGGCGTTGAATACGTAACACCTTTTAGAGTGCGGACCCATCACACCTTTTTTGCTTATCTGATATACAGGTTTTATGCACCAACCAAACTTCGGTGGAAGTGCGATGGTCCCCTGTCATCATTTGCTGACATATTTTTTCGTGTGAAAATCTGAAGTAGGCCTAGTCTTTTGGAACACCACAGTACCAGAATTCTAAAAATGTTCCCACAGTGAGAAATGATATGCATCTAAGTCAGTGGTAAGTTTGTAAATAACCAATGAATAGTGCAATGATTCAACAGGTCAGATAGGTAACTCATGATTTCTCTTCCTGTTAGAGCAGCTATTCTCAGATCTATTTAGTGTGACATTGAGCCAACCACCTCACATTGGTTATCATGGTCCGACAGTAGCAGAAAACTAGTCCATTAAATGTCAGCTAAATATGTTTGAGAGTGTTTAGGACTTGGTTGGCTTGAGGTGGACATTTAACATTCAGTAAGGTTAATAAGAAGATGTGTTTCCCTGTGAGTGGGGTAAAGTCTGTGCAGATGTGTTTCCCTGTGAGTGGGGTAAAGTCTGTGCAGATGTGTTTCCCTGTGAGTGGGGTAAAGTCTGTGCAGATGTGTTTTCCTGTGAGTGGGGTAAAGTCTGTGCAGATGTGTTTTCCTGTGAGTGGGGTAAAGTCTGTGCAGATGTGTTTCCCTGTGAGTGGGGTAAAGTCTGTGCAGATGTGTTTCCCTGTGAGTGGGGTAAAGTCTGTGCAGATGTGTTTTCCTGTGAGTGGGGTAAAGTCTGTGCAGATGTGTTTCCCTGTGAGTGGGGTAAAGTCTGTGCAGATGTGTTTTCCTGTGAGTGGGGTAAAGTCTGTGCAGATGTGTTTTCCTGTGCGTGGGGTAAAGTCTGTGCAGATGACCTAGCTATATATTTGTTTGCGTACCTCTTTCTTCACCATGAAAAAACCCCCAACACAATTTCATATTCGCTGGACAATGATACGTCTACTAAATTACTACAGGATCAACCTACCACCTAAAACTGGTTTAGTTAAATGCCAAGTCAATTATTTAACCCAGCCTTTGCTAAACCCCGCCTCACCCCCACACCCCCACCACTATCCCTCTCACTGACCACCTCCCATGCCCGCCACTACTCCCTTATGCGCTGGTCAGATTTACAGCAAAATGTGTGTGTTCTACCATATTTGTGAAAACCCTATGCATCATCCTCATCCCCCCCACACTCAGCTGCTTTGAACCAGGCGGCTGGCTTGAGAGCACCCATAAATCCAACACACTCACAGCGGAGGGACCCTCTTTACATAGGAGCCTAATAGCTGAACTTTGCCACAACTGAATTCGCTGAGCCCGGCGATTTGTTAAAATTTCCGTCTGTCTGTAATAAATTACCCAGGAGAAAGTGTGGAGAGAGTTTAGGCGTTATGTGCGCAGTTTGTGTTTTCAATAAAGATTAGTTCTATTTGGATTGTGTCAGTGACTGTTAATAACAAGCGTCTAATGTTTAAAGGTCTTACACTGGGCAAGCCTGCTCGAAAAAACAGGGTCATGGCAGGAATGTTTTTCCCTTTTGAAATGTTCACGTTAATAGAGTTTAGATATTGAGTAAGCAACACTCCCAATAAACAAGAAAAAAATAAAAATATCATGGATTAATTTGGCATGAATCACTGTAAACTATATTGAAATTATTCTATATGACACTGCATGGGACATAGTAGAATATGGATTGTTCTGGCATAACATTACATCTAGAACATTTGGTTATAATATTTTCTGATCTCCCTAGTTTTCATAACTTGAGGTGAAATGAGCTGTGCTGGAGGATTCTGGGAAAAGAAGCCAGAGTGTCCCATCAGAAGCCAGAGTGACTGTTTGTTTTGACTTTGAGTTCTCTTCGCACTTACAGTGACCCTTCGCTACCCCTACTTACCTCTGTAACAGTGCATTGGCTCAACTCTCCGTTTTCCTTTTTCTTTCCTTTCCACCTTCTCATGCTCTTTCTCTCCCCTCGTCCTGTCAGCATTAAGCCCATCTGTGAGTTCCCTGTGTCCCTGTGGTTTTTACTAAATGGGCAAAACACTCAATAATTCTGCATCGTTTGTCTTTTTGATAGGGACGGGAAAAAATCACCTCTGCACCCAATTTAAAATGTAATGCTTTGATTGGCAAACCACTTTTTGTAGGGAATCTAATATTACATTTTTTGACAACAATCTGGTACAACAACATCAACAATACCTCAAATCTGACATCTATATTTGCTGTGAGCAACCTCACATGGCAAGTCATGGCCATGCAATATGTGTGTACACCCTTCAAAACTAATCCTGGGGCGTTCAGGTTTTCCAGCCACATCTAAATGGGAGCCAACATTCTTCACCCACCCCCTGTTCCTTATTATGAGTGAGCTACTTTGTGCTGGTAACTCAAAAATAGCATCCAACTCCTTAATTCATGTGTAACGAGCAAACACAGGTGTGGAAGCCCAGCCACCACCACCGCAGCCCCCTCCACGGAAGAAGGCCAGTCTTGTCCTTTGGAGGCCGACTGGGAAGGCCAGGCCCAGGCCGGCTCTTTGAACCCCGGAGGCCACTTGGCCTGTTCGGTGCATGAGCAGAAAGAGGCCTTTTAGAGGTGTGGAAATGAAATGTCCCACATGAATCATGCATTTCCACTTTTGAATTATTCAGCAGCCGCCGCTGCCCGACTCCTGTCTGCTGCCTTATGGATACGGCGTGTGTGTGTGTGTGTGCGTGTGCTTGTGTATGTGTGTTTGTGTGTGTGTGTGTGTGTGTGTGTGTGTGTGTGTGTGTGTGTGTGTGTGTGTGTGTGTGTGTGTGTGTGTGTGTGTGTGTGTGTGTGTGTGTGTGTGTGTGCGTGTGTGCGTGTGTGTGTGGGGGGGGGGTTAGTGAGTGAGTGCATACCTTTCGTCCGTGTTTGGACAGCATAGGGTGGAGAGGGACAGCTAAATGTGGAAAAGTATCTATTTTTTATGGATTGTTGGTTTGTTTGTAGCCAGGGCAACGTAAGGTTGCAACCTACCTAGCATGCTGTGGGAGGACTTTGCAGTGCAGTGCTGTGTGGGATGGGAGGGGTCGACAGAGAGCAGCTCTCGGTGGCGTCTAACTGCCACAGACAATGAGCGCTCTGTTTGGGTCGGCCACGCTACTACTGCTGGTATGGATCAGGTGGCCCTGTTTTATTCGCCTCGTTCTCCCTCCCTGGTCTGGTTTTCTCCTTTCAGCACGTTCTTTGCATTTCTGGGGCTTGGGTGCCTGGGCGAGTGGGCCGGGCCAATGGGTTGGGTTTCACTGGCTAGTCTGGCTTGGAGGGCCTGTGCACTGATGGAGCACTGACTAATTGAGTGAACAAATGAGTGCACAGTTGCACACACAGGTGAACCTTTAAGATAATTAACTATGTTGGCTGGCTCCCGCTGTCACTCTTTTCCCTTGGCCTTTCTCTCTCTCCCTCTGCCTCTCTTTCTCCATTTGTTTCTCTTCCTCTCTCTCCTTCCCTGTCTTCCTTGGCATTTTGTTGGCTGCTGAAGATGTTAGGATTGTCTGTAATTTCTCAATGAGATAAATGCCAGTGTTTTAATCTTTTTGAGTTGTTCATAAAATCTCAGTTAATATCTGACATGTGAAATTGAAGGTAAATCCAGATCACTTGATAACAAACAATAGAAAAACGACCTTATTTGATGAGTTCCAGTATGCTGTATACATTATGACTGCCATAGGAGATTACATTTTGCATGAGGAATTTGCCAGGTTAAAAAAATAACGGATATTGAATTAAGCTATGAATTATTTGGAATATATTACATGGTCAGAACTTCATGAGCCGGTCAGACAAAGTCCTTTGTTGAAATATATTTTGACAGTGAAAAATAATGAGTGCAGATTCCAGTTTCTCAGGTTCAGAGTCCTCCAGTTCTTAGCTCTGAGCCGAAGGGATCTTTGTAGTTGTGTGTGGCCCACACAGGAAATGAAGAAACCTCTGCAGCTTTGTGCATATTTGTGTGCAAATTAACTTGGAGCAGTGGATTTAAACAATAAGCGGAACAAGGTTCAGCATCTGTTCACTTTAGACATGTGTGGCCAAAGTCGACTCAGAATGTAAATACAGATATATCTTATTTGACAGAGCAGGTTAACCCTAGCACAATGGTCCCCACATAAATTATTTTATGAGGTACTTAATGGTTTTTATGTTTCTCTTCTCTTGGTTTTATGTCATTTTACACTTCTAGTGTAACAGGCTAGTAGTCTTTTCAATGAAACATCTTGCCACCAATATTTGATGATAAAATAACAACAGCATACATGGTGTATAAATGAATATCTTCAAAAGAAAATTACAATACTCAAATTAAAATTAAAATCTAAGTAAAAATAAACATTGAATGCAGAGGAAAAAGTAAAATAAATACAAAATCAGTAAGGTGAAACAAACTTTAAATCTATAATTGCTTCACACCTCTGTGGGTAAAACAATTGCCATGGATTTTTAGTCCTCGCCTGAACCCACTTGATACTTTAACATGGATTATATCAGTAGCCTGGCTTTGTTCGTCCAGGTGAGAATTATAGCAGGATTAGCTGCCATTTCTGTGTGTGCTTAGGGAGCTTAGTATCCCTGGAGAGAAGGCCTATTTGTTTGGGATGGAGAGGGGAGAATAGTGGGAGTTTGAAAGTGCGAGAGAGATCACCCTTAGTCTTGTGTAGTCTTTAAAATCTTGAGCCACTCATGGCCTTTTTCCCTGATGGATGTTCAGCTCTCTCTCTCTCTCTCTCTCTCTCTCTCTCTCTCTCTCTCTCTCTCTCTCTCTCTCTCTCTCTCTCTCTCTCTCTCTCTCTCTCTCTCTCTCTCTCTCTCTCTCTCTCTCTCTCTCTCTCTCTCTCTCTCTCTCTCTCTCTCTCTCTCTCTCTCTCTCTCTCTCTCTCCATTTACACAGATGGTTCCCATATCAAAGGATTAGAAAGCATTGCCTCAACAAAGGATAAAAAACAAAGCACTATCTGAATGTTATTATTTCTTAATTGAAGAGACCTACTCCAATGTATATTTGTAATTTCTATCAAGGATTATATCTGCAGAGATTAGAGAGGGTTGAGTTATCGAAACAGTATTCCTGAGGTAGATCGCCCCATCTCCATAATCAACGCCATAACAGTAATAATCATCCTTGAAATTTTGCTTACATAAATATTATGAGATTAGCCATTTTATGAGATTGCATTTCAGATAATATCAGCACTGCACTAACACTTACAGTAACATTGAAGTGATCTATATTATCTGTTACATGCGAGTTGAAGTCTTAATCAGGAAGTGATTATATTTTAAAATGTAAGAAGAATTGGGGGGGGGTGGTGTGGTGTGAAATATATACAGTACCTTCCCCTTTTCAAGTTTTACTGTAAAGTCATTGATAATAAATGACCTTGCATTGGAATATCAGTTTGCTTCCTTGATCGTCTGACTTCAAATTGAATTGACCCCAACCCAGCTGTGTGTAGTAGCGGACAATCTCCCTGTGCCTTCTAAGGTGAGCTCTCTCTCTCCAACAGGCAGAGGGGACCATGGGAAAGCATGCAGGCCGATTAATCAGAGCTAATGAGCTGGAACAGTGGAGCTTAGAGTCAGGCTGCCTGCCCCTCACGATCATATCACTCACTCACCCACACAGACAGACGCCCAGAGAGAGAGAGACGTGTGAGCAACAGAATAACAATCACTTCATTCTTGTCACGTTACTATGCTGATAGATTTATGTGACAATGAAATTCGATAATTCATCTCAGTTGTGGGTATTCCCTATTTTATATGATTATCTAGAATTGCCTTTTCACTCCATTTTGAACTATCCAACCTTTCTTTAAATTGTCATAATGTACTGTAGGAAGATGTATTTTCTTCCCAAGGCAGCATTTCCTGTTTTCAAATTGTACTGTATAGGTAAAACAACATTGACTGCTAAAGTACAGTAGAACACACAAGTGCAGTAGAAGAGGGAAATGATGTTGCTTAAAGTGAGAGACCAGTCAAAGGCAAACATCACATCTCTATCCTGTATCTAGAATTTCTGCCAAATGTCTTTCCTCAATAAGAATAAACAGTGCAAAGTAACCGTTTTACTCACTTCTTGGCATGATAGGGACTCCTGGAACCAGTGGACTATAATGGACACAATTTAATTAATAAACAAGCAAGAAAGCAGAGCAACGAAGAGGATGAAGAAAGAAGATATTAAAGTGATGTCACTCGTTGGATGTATTGAATTTTAGAGGACATTATTTTTCACTTCCCCCTGATAAAATTGCTGCTGCTCTTGAGCAGGGGTTTGCACATGATAATATCAAAAATAATCAGGTCCCGGTAATTCATACAAGAAGCAACACGTGGTTTATTTGTTGATAGTTATGCCTGCTAGTAATCAACGTGAAATTAGTAATCATTCACATTTTAACCAAACAACAATGTCGATGTGAGTATGATGGCTATTATTGTCTATCTTATAACAGTTTGTATCTATAATGTATTGTCTATTTAAAGCACATCACTGTGGATACAGTAGATCACCATCAAACGGACCACATTTGAAGATCACTTATGTCAAGGAAACCATCCCATATTCTGCCCCAGCTGTTATTATTTCATACGTTACATGTGGTGACCCACACGTATGTAGTTTCCCTCTGGCTACTGGCTACAAGCTACAGCTGTGACTCTGTTACTGTAAAAGTAATCCTGGTGGCACATTTAACAGATGCTTGCGTACACACATTATTATTATCATTCCTGGGGGCACATATAGCATATGTTTTTGTGGGGTTTATGACCCGCTGGCCCAGGCCCCTGTCCTTGCTCATTGGCAGGTGACCCATGGATTGCCATTGTCATTAAAATACTAGCTGGGTCAGAAAATAGCTCCATTTGTTAACTATGTGATTATATACGGTCTATATAGGCTGAGGTCAAGTAGGTGTGTCAGGCTGTCTCTGTAGAATAAAGGGGTTGTATGGTGTGTGTGCGTGTGTGTGTGTGTGTGTACGCGAGGGGGATCGTATGGCTGACGCAGGCTGTAAATCACCCAGGGTAATCTCCTTGACGACGGCAGAGGTAGCAGGCAGCGGGTGTGGCTTCATGCCACCAAAACAATTTTCTTGTGAGTCGTAAGTCGCCTCCTGCCTGAGAGACGGACCGTGTTTGGATTGTAGCCCGACGCCGGCTTGTCAAATACGGTCCAAAGAATGAAGAATCCAAGCCTGAGAATCTGACTGCGTAGCAGTGGAATGGACACCTGACCATTGTCACACACGGGCACTCCACTCCCGGTCCGAACACACATGCACACACTGACACACACACACACCTGTCTGCAGTTTAAGGAAGGGATGGAAAGTTAAGTGAGCGGTCACTGCTGCCAGATATGAGTGTGCATGTGTATGTTATCCAAATAAGGCAAGGTTTTAGCCAGTGATGAGTCCTCCAACTGCTTTTGGAACGCTCCCTACTATGTGGCGTCCAAGCCACAGGAAACGTCATAGTTTAAATATTACTCCAAGACCAATAACGCAGGCTTAGTTATTACACCTGAATATTATGTAGTAAACCCATTTTTTTTAAAAGTGGTCTACTGCAGTACTATCAGGTAATATCAGACTTTGCTTATGTTTTGCGTTTTCTGATAAAATAGTGTATATTGTCATCCTTTTCATTAATTCCTCTAATTCATCTCATGGGAGGTAGTAGCTACCCACTGGGAACACACTGGTTGAATTAACACTGTTTCCACGTCATTTCAATGAAATTACTTTGAACGGACGTCTGTGCCCAGCGGGTAGCTACCTATATCTAATCAGATATAAAGCATCTATCTTCTCTCCCTCCATGGTCATTGTTCCTTGATCATTTATGGCTTTTGGTTTCATCACCAAGGGATGAGTGGGAGCAGAGTGGGGAGGGGAGCGGGGTGAGGGATGGGGTGGGGTAACCTCTCTCGTGTGTTTCTAATATCTTTCTCAAAATCCCTGCGGGCGGGAACGTCTTGGGTGTTCCAGGGGGGACTGTTATATTTAACAGTTTCCCAATGTGGACTCAAGGGCTGCATGGGAGAAGAAAAGAGAGGGAAGAGAGGGAAGAGAGGGAAGAGAGGGAAAGAGAAGTGCGGTGTGGTGGAGCTGGAACGGACTGGAGCTCAGCTCAGAGCTGAGCTGGTGGAGAAAGCACCCTCTGTGCGTGGCTCGAGGAAATAATAGCTCTCCATTTGCTCTCTCTGTTTTGCTCCCCCTCCCTCTCTCTCTCCCCCCTCTCTTTCTTTCTCGCCGTCTCTCCCTCTTCTCTCTCTGTCTCTTTCTCACCCCCCCACCTCACTCCCCCCCTTCCCCCACCTCAATCTCCCCTCCTCTACCCACCCTCCACATTCTCTCTCCCCTCCTCTATCCCCCCACCCTCTCTCGCTGTGTGTGAAGGGAGGGGTGGGTAGGTAATGAAGCTTAAGTGAGCCTGGTGTCTGGTAATGTAGCTAATATACACAAAGGCCTTGTCAGGTCTGGATCCAATAATGTGTCATTTACCCCGTCTGGAACAGATTGGCCCAGATGATCGGAGTGAACTTTTGCCCGGCTAAGGAGCACTCACCACCCCAAGGTCCCCGTGTTGGAGGCCTTACAAGCCAGGACCCTCGCCCATGCCTAGCCTAGTGCAACCCAGCCCAGGACAGCCTCTATCCCACCACCTCTCGCCCTGACCACCGTAAGACCAGTCATCCATCCATGGCAGGTTATGAAGGGCAATGAGTTCAACTCATTCATTAGCCTCAACTCCACAACCCTATCCACAAGCCTAGAGGATATGGTAGAGTGCCTTTGGTATCAGACAGGGAATGAACAGGTGCACTCCCAACATTAGATAGCCGGAATAATAAAAACACTATTTTTCTAAGTGCTTGTTTCCTTGTTAGAAATCCTTTGACAAATAATTCACTGGTTCCAATTCTTGAGGAATATAACACAAAGGGCACATTTTTGTTTAACCAGTTCACTGTGACTGACCGAAATTAAAGCATTTATTATACATAGGCTGCAAAGAAAGACAAAGCAAGGTAGAACTTGTGTGGCAGATTTCAATCAGTCAATATCATAATATAGTACATGCATATTCTTTATGAACACCCCAATGAACATGTAAAATCGTGTTCCTGATGAGCAGTAGTGGCGTGCAGGGCCCTGTTTCAAAAAGCAGCATCAGCAATTTGTAGCTGGGGAGAGTAGCCTTTGTCGAGTTGCCAACAACCAGATGTCCCGGTTTTCAGGGGAAAGGGAAAGAGAACCTGTGGTGCGACTTCCGCTTTTAGGCGTTAACAATGCCACCCTCCATCTTAACTCCTCCTTCACATTTACTGGATTGGTTGAAGAGTGCAGAAGAGAACCTCCCCCAACAGTTTTTTGTATTTTTGTCAAGACCAGTATGTAGTGTATCTAGTTTCAGGCGTTTCTTTCAAGCCTGCTACGTTAGCTTAGTGGAGAGTAACAGTGTAACAGTGTCTCTTTGTTGGATACATTTTTTAGTCAGTCTTGACTCGGTCTCGGACAATGAGGATTCCTCATTTCTTCTGGAGACCAGCTAAGACCAGCAGAGTAAAACAAATCTGAATTATCAGCTCCCCATTCAGTCAGCATATATAACCGCTTCACCAGGCCAAATATAAACACTGCTTTCATGACACATTAACATCTTATCGCCTATTGAAACCTAGGCTTCCTACTTTACTGGTACCATTACTGTCTGTACCGCCTGCTCCAGCTCCTCCTCTCTGGCTCTCGAGGGCGCCAGGCTGCACATCATTACGCACACCTGTCACCATCATTATACGCATCAGTGCTCGCTGGACTCACCTGGACTCCATGACCTTGTTGATTGCCCCTCCTATATCTGTCTGTTCCTTGGTTAGATCCCTGTGTCAGCATTATTGTCGTTTTGTTTTCCCCTGTCCAGACGCTGTCCGTATGCAGTTCCTGTCCGTGTTTCATGAAATGTTTCACTGTACTTTCACCTGTACTTGCTTCTCATCTCCAGCATCTGTCCTCACACTGTCCTTTACTTTCATTGAAAAATATCCTCAAACTTTGTCGGGCTCGTCAGAATTTTCTTGAGTCGATGGTAAGGAAGAGTGTGGGGAATTGTTTGAAAGTTGCACACTCACTATTAGTAAGGGGAGACATATTTTGTCTATTACAGACCTGTTTGGGTTAGTGATAATTTGTAGTGGCCCTCTATTTACCCCAAAAGGCTCTGACTGCATGTGTGGGTATGGATGTGGGTACGTAGACCCCGAGCCACTGCGGCCACTCATGTTGAGTTCAGATTTTTTGTGGTCTCCAACCCCATCAAAGTTTCCCATATGTTTTTCTGAAATATGAACACAGAAATAAAGGACATTTTGAACTTTTAATATGGTGGTGATTTGACACAATTACAATCATGGTCTTGAATTGGGCTCGCATTTTCCTGGTCTCGGTCTTGATTCAGTCTTGGACCCCTCCCCCCCCTCTCGGTTTTAACTCGGTCTCGCTTTAGGTGGTCTCGAACACAACAATGCCTTTACCACACTGCAAACCCTAATGTCTAACCCTAACCTTAAATTAAGACCAAAAAGCTAATTTTTGTTTTCATACATTTTTACATAGCCAATTTTGACTTTGCCTCTGGCCTATCTAAGAGGAAATCGCTCAGATCTGCCTCCAGGACAAGACTCATGACAATAAACGTCAACCTGCCGTAATTACAGACGGAGGTTATAGAGTGTCAGGAAGTGTGGTGCTGGAGGGGGGTGTGTGTGAATTTACCACCCTGCTCCTGGCTCCCTGGGCCCATTCTCAGGCCCACACAGAGAGCCCTGCCTGGGGCCCTGGAGTTGCTACTGCTGCATGGAGCTCTGTGGCTGTGGATATCGAGATGGAGAGAGAGAAATAGGGAAAGAGAGAGTGAGAGAGTGAGAGAAAGAGAAAGAGAAAGAAACAGATGCCTGGGGAGGTGGAGGGTATAGTTTCACCCCTTTGGTTTGCTCTCTGTATGGGGTCAATGCACCACTATCCTGTGCTGTCACAAAAATGTGTTCCTGTCATACTCAGTGGGAAAGAGAAATGAGGGAGAGAGAGAAGGAAAGAGAAATGAGGGAGAGAGAGAAGGAAAGAGAAATGAGGGAGAGAGAAGGAAAGAGAATATGATGGAGAGAGAAGGAAAGAGAAATGAGGGAGAGAGAGAAGGAAAGAGAAATGAGGGAGAGAGAAGGAAAGAGAAATGAGGGAGAGAGAGAAGGAAAGAGAAATGAGGGAGAGAGAGAAGGAAAGAGAAATGAGTGAGAGAGAGAAGGAAAGAGAAATGAGGGAGAGAGAGAAGGAAGGAAAGAGAAATGAGGGAGAGAGAGAAGGAAAGAGAAATGAGGGAGAGAGAGAAGGAAAGAGAGAAAGACTCCACGGCTATTAATACAGTTCCACCTTCAAGCTTCCCGGCCCTCCCAATCAGAGGAAGCTTCTAAAATGAACATGTTTTAGGGTCTGCATACATGGTCAGCAGGGGAAAGGGGGAGCAGACCGTGGAAAAAGAGAGAGAAGGGAAAAGAACAAAAAAAGGAGTAAAAACGCTCTGTGAGTTTTAACCTCTCTGCTCTCCCGTCACCCACGACCATTGTGAAATTCTGAGATGAGCTCACCCATGTCGGGCCCTTCTGCAGTATGCTAGCTCCCCGGGAGGAGTGTTCCTATCGGCCCCAGTCCCTTCATCTACCACACATCCACAGGCTATGATAGGCTATGATTTAGGAGTGTTAATAAACATGAAGTAGTGCTTACAGCGATAGCTCGGGCAGGAATATTTTTTTGCTTTTCTATTTTATGCCTCCACATAGTTTCACATGTTTGCATGTGGTGCTGTGTGGCGAGGAGAGAAAAGTAGAAATTATGTAGTGTATATTTTATGTTTTATTTTGTGCTTCAAGGCTTGCTTCGTTAGGGGACAGTTCGACATTTACTGGGGTGGGGGGTCAAAATAGGGGAGGGTTGTCTAAGTAATTTTTCTTGCTTTGGGGAGGGTTGTGTCGTTTTTTATTGGGCCCAGGGGAGGGTAGTGCATTTTTTCCCTGGTTTACATTCACTCTTTGCAGGTTTGACAATATATACTGAATAATAATACATGCAACAATTTCAATGTTACAGTTCATATAAGGAAATCAGTCAATTTAAATAAATTCATTAGGCCCTAATCTATGGATTTCAGATGACTGGGCAGGGGTGCAGCCATGGGTGGGCTTGTGAGGGCATAGGCCCACCCATTGGGGAGCCAGGCCCAGCCAATCAGAATGAGTTTTTCTCCACAAAAGGGTTTTATTACAGAAAGAAATACTCCTCAGTTTCATCAGCTGTCCTGGTGGCTGGTCTCAGACGATCCCGCAGGTGAAGAAGCTGGATGTGGATCCTGGGCTGGCATGGTAACACGCCTGGTGGAAATTCCTGCAGTCAGCATGCCAATTGCAAGCTCCCTCAAAACTTGGGACATCTGTGGCATTGTGTTGTGTGACAAAACTTCACATTCTAAAGTGGCCTTTTATTGTCCCCAGCACAAAGTGCATCTGTGTAATGATTATGCTGTTTAATCAGCTTCTTGATATGCCACACCTGTCAGATGGATTATCTTTGTCAAGTGTCAGTGTGCAGCGGGTAGGACGGAGTCAGGCGCAGGACACAGAACTGAGTAAAAACGTACTTTACTCGAATAAATCACAAACTAATTCCATACAGGGAAAAATATTCCAGCTCGACACAAAAGAGCGACCACTTAACAAAGAACAAACACGTACAAAACCATGTGGGAACCAGAGGGTTAAATAGGGAATAAATGATAACGTAATGGAAACCAGGTGTGTACAATCAAGACAAAACAAATGGAAAAAGAAACGTAGCTCGGTGGCGGCTAGAAAGCCGGTGACGTCGACCGCCGAACGCCGCCCGAACAAGGAGAGGCACCAACTTTGGCGGAAGTCGTGACAATCTTGGCAAAGGAGAAATGCTCACCAACAGGGATATAAACAAATTTGTGCACATTCGAAAGAAATAAGCTTTTTTATGCGTATGTAAAATGTCTAGGATCTTTTATTTCAGCTCATGAAACATAGGACCAACACTTTACATGTATATTTTTGTTTAGTATAATTTTTTCCATCCTAGCCAAATTTCTTAATCTACTTACATGCGCCTTCCCTATATCAAGGTGTTTTGGTACTTCCCTTATGCACTATGCCAGTGTAGAAAAGCCAACAAGAAAGTCTTGCGCTCCTTTTTTAAAAATGTAGTTGCGCTGTTGGATCTGAGCTAAATCAAGTGCACCTACTGCACTGGCCAATCGGATAGCTCAAATCACCGTGCCTACAGAGTTCCACAACCTCAGCCACAGCAAAGTTTGATACTAGCCTACTTAAGATTGAATCACTTTTTAATCCATGACCACAGAGAAAATGTTTAAGTTTTTATTCAGCACTATTACAAAACGTAAAATGCGCTTCTCCGTACTTTCACTCACACTGCAATGAATAAGTAGCCAAGTTTATCGATAGCCCTGCGTTTTTAGAATTATTATCAGCTTGTCATGTCTACTTTAATATAGAAGAATATTTCACTTGACTGAGGCAGATGCGGTGCAACTCGAGTTTCGCCATCAGGTGGAAGAGAGGTCCCCTCTCTGGAAGGAGCAGGGACCATAAGAGGCGGACATTCTGAGACTAATGTGCTGAGACTCATGCGGTGTTCAAAACAACTGGGAACTCAAAAATCTCCAACTTCCGACTTCAGTGTGTTCAAGATAACTGGGAACTCTGAGAAAAACCAGATGCGACTGGGAAAAATAGTTTTGAACGGTCATCCAACTCTGAATTCCAAGTCAGAAACTCTGGCATCTTTCTAGAGCTCTGACTGGATGATCACTGACTGATAAAGGAATTTATATGTTTAAAGTTATGATTAAAGTATTCCACCCTGAAATCCTATAATTGTATGAAATGTGTAAGAGTCATAATTTAATAATGTGTGTGACTAGACCATTGTGTTACTATTTCGCAATATGAGCTGGGTAGAGTTGAGATAGTCAAGACCAATTGAACTGTCGACTTGTGATAACTCTGAAACGTCATGATTTGACCTCGTTTTTTTGAGTTCCCAGTTGACTTGAAAGTACCATGACCATGAGATGCAGGTACCATCAGTCCAGTAAACTAAAAAAGCTAATTATTTCTATTTATGGTCCGCAGTGCCTCGCAAGTGCTACACCATCTGATCTGTTTCATTATCAAAGCTTAATTTTTTAAATGTTAATAACAATATTGGCAGGCATGGCATATAGCCAGTATGATGTAATAATGTATTCGGACTACTGCCGAATCATCCTTCCTACAGAACTGATTTCATAAGGACAACTTAGCATTTCTTAAGGCATGTTTAAAGAAAATCTGAGCGGTAGATCTCGGCTTGCTTTTTGACAGTGATCTTGACTCAGAAAAGGTTGCTGACCACTGCTCTGCTCTTTTACGCAAGCTTACAATTACTATACCACAGGTCAATACAGTCTAGCAGTCTAACTGTCTATCCTGCCCTCTATCCACCATTCATAGTGATAATAGTGGTAGACGGATTGTTTATCCAGATCTGCAATAGGCTAACTAGCAATCATACCACACATTAAAGCTTTCGTAGCTGCTATTGATCTTATTTAGGGACAATACTATTATCCTACCTAGACTAGCCTACAACACTAAAATGCAATGAATAATATATGCTCCTGGCAGGCCCAGTTATTCAAGAAAGTTTTACCTGTGCTCTGCCTCCTCTCTAATCTGAGGGGCTATTTCTGACGCACCTAGAACCTCATGCTTCAATATAGCCTAAATATTTGTCATTTAAGTTTTAAAAGGTATTAACTTTTTAATATGTGGCATAAACACAACCAGTCACAATATTTGAATCTGATTAGGGATGGATCGAAATTTACAGAATGGTTACCTAGAGGAAATTGGGGTTCGGGTCATGATTTTTTAAAATTTCCATCAAGGGGGTGGGGTTTGGTATCTTTTAAATCTAGTCCAGGAGAAGATCATGTCATTTGTAATTTATGACATTTTTATATTTCTCTTTGTTTTAGAATTAGTTGCTTATTAGGCTATATATCGATGTGTGTCCGATGCCGTCCCTCATCTCTGATTCTCTGCTGGGCGTGCAATATCATGTGCGCCCATATGTATTTAGTGTGGTCTCAATCAAGTGATCCATAGCCTATAGGCTACGAAGTGCACGCTCGGAGAAGCACAGAGCAAAGTTATATTTCTAAGATAGCTTCTGGGATGGTGTAAATAAATCTATGCTGCATTGCACACTGCAATGGCAATTCCAAACCTGAGCCCCGGCCTGCTCTGCTCTTGCTGATAAGACGCATTTTTGTATGCTGCCTAACCAATGGCTGTGCTGTGTAGGCCTATGGTAAAAGTTCAGGACGAAATTAAAAGGAATCTTCCTGATTTTTTTTGTTGATTAGGCCTAGTCCAAAATATTTACTATCTTTCGTAGACTAGCCTATAACCTGTGTTCTGTTCAGTTTGAGAAGAGAGAGCGAAGATGAGAAGGAGGAGGACCAGAGGTCAACTTTGATAGCTTCCTACTACTTTAATTAATTTGATTAAAAACAATATGTTTCTTGCTCATCAACGTTATTGACCTCACAATAAGACAGATTTGCGTAATTTACTGTACATTTGGTGCTGAAACTTGAAGCAGCAGCCACAGCAAAATCAATCGGAAATAGACAGCTCATGTTGCTGAAAGTAGGCCAATTAGAGTAGGCATAATTCATTTAAACCGTCTTCATTTTAATTAGACTTTACTAATAACAAGACGGCTATTTAAGAAATAAGAGGTGGGCCTACCTGTCTTGACAGACAATATTAGGCTATAGGCTGCTATATCCATAGATTTGACGGTCAATTACTCCACCCACCATGTACTATTTAAATCAGGGTTTCCCAAACTCAGTCCTGGGGCCCCCTCTGTGTGCATGTTTAGTTTTTTGCCCTAGCACTACACAGCTGACTCAAATAACCAACTCATTATAAAGCTTTGATTAGGATCGAGATTGGGAAACCCTACTTTAAATAACCAACCTCTGTGGCAGTGACGGGCTGTTAAGTTAAAACCAATACTCTAATTGAGGGGATATGAGAGGGTATGCCATAGGCCTACCTTTTATTAAAGAAAATTACAAAAAGCACAGGCCTACTCCTTGTTAGCTTAAGATTTTGTTTTTAACTAAATAAAACGTATCTGATTATATAAAGTGATCTATAACAGCGCTTTGGTCCTCAAGGCTTTATGTTAGAAACAAGCGGTACAATACCTGGGAAAGATGTGACTCCAATGCATATAGGGATATCATTCCTTTCTTTGACAGTCATCGGCTGAGCGACAAACTTCTATAGCCAAGGAGACCAAAAATGTACTTTGCTTGGGAAATAATCAAATTCTGTCACTATCAATTGATTAAGCTATTCACTTGCTGTACAATAGAAGATGTATTAAAGTCCCAGACAGCTTTTAGTGAAACACTTGTGACCTTCTCTCGTTGGATTAAGCCACAGAGGAAACGTAGCCAGCAGTTAAAGGGAACATTTTTCTATGTCGGAAGACCTACTCTGTCTGAGGTGGAAAGGTTGGCCCATTCTCAGATTCTTAATGACGTCTCAGATTTAATTATTTGCAAACAGGGACAGTTTCGGCACAAACAAGACACAGTGATTGGTCATTGGAGACACATGGTAAGATGAACATGTAGACCTTTCTCTCTGTCCATTCTTAGCCTGTCATTTGGGTAATTTGTGTAGTATTTAAAAAGATTCTGCTATTATGTAAAATCACATAGAATTGCATGAAGTTTATAAAAAGCAATCTTTCTCGGACCTGCAACTAGGATGATAGATTCATGCAATGCTTCTACTATAAAGGAGATCTTTCCACCCCTACTCTTGTCTATGGTGGTCTGCGAACCAACAACCTTTTGGCCCGCAGCCCTGTGCGCTATCAAAATTCCTGAGTTGCCATGTAATGCGAACAGGAGAAGAGTTTCTAAAACTGCATATCTAAGGCTCTGGTCTGTCCAAGCAGTGAGGGTAAATGTTCTCTGCTATCCACTTTGTTTTAACTATTATTTTTGGTATATGGGAGGGCCCCTTGTTTTTATCAAGCGTTCAGTAGGTCAAATATATCTCCTGTAGGCATGCGCACATTCATCCAAAATATAATTTCATCATCCTCAAAATGGCTTGACATTGACCAGGTTTCCATCCAACCGTTTTATGCGAGTAAAGTACATGTCAGATGAAAATTGTGATTACATCATGGGAAAGCATGCAGTTTATTAGGCTACAGATTAAATATTTTATGATTAACTTCACAGGATGGTGAAAGTGCAGGGTGATGAGCTTGATGCCCCTTTCAATAAACATCAAGGGTCTTATTCTGGTGACATGATGATCGATGCTTGGCTGCCATTTAATAAATATAATCTGGCATTTGTGTCCATAATAATCTCATAATGTAGGCTATATCCCAGGCTAGTGCACAGATATGGCTCTACCTGTGCAGAGCACATGCCCCTTTGCCCTTCTAGTCTCCAAAGTGCCCTTTTGGGTGGTGGTATAATTTCCCTATTGGGAGTTTTTATATCTTTTTTTATAATTTTTTTGTCATTGTTGTTTGGAACCCACTGTCCTCAAGTCGTTGTCAAGTTCCCCACCCCCCACCCCGTTGGTTGGTTGAGCCTGTTGATCTGCCCTGTAAGGAGCTTGCAGGCGCCCGGTTGTGCCTTTTCCCCCAGTCTACCTGCCTGTACTAGATTGCTCTGCATGGCTTGAGAGATGTGGTCAATATAAACAATACTGCTACAGCAGCATAACATTTGAATAACACTTGATTTAGCCTATCATCATGGAGTATATATTCATTCTGGTTGGCTAATACGTGCATCAGAGAGAGGCAGAAAGACATAGAGAGGTAAATCACAATCAGTAAAATAAATCGAGCTAGCTAACTAATAGATTACATCAATGATCAACATCAATGATCAGCTGATAGCCCACCCTTTTTTCCCAATGTCAACCATGTCTTTAGGAGGGACTGTAGTCCTCAAGTCGTTGTCAAGTAAAATAAATCGAGCTAGCTAACTAATAGATTACATCAATGATCAACATCAATGATCAGCTGATAGCCCACCCTTTTTTCCCAATGTCAACCATGTCTTTAGGAGGGACTGTAGCTTGCTATAGCTTGTGTGATGATGAGTGAGCGTGTTGTTGCACATTTAAAAGTGTCTGCTCTACAGAGGCATTTGGTGTATGAATTTAGAATTAATTTCTACATGAATTCTGAAAGTACATATTTTTTTCAAGCGGTGGGGTTACCCTTTTTTCATTTTGAGCACCTGCCCCCTGAAAGGTGCATGGCACTACTATAGCGACAATGTATCTGCAAGTTGTTGGCTAGAGCACAGGTGCCAATTCCAGAGGGGGCACATTCGCAATATTTTTTGTAACAAAACCATCAGTAGTCATAGTGTTGAAAATGCAATGGAAATCCATTTTAAAAACCTCTTAACTTCTCATGGCTGCAATTCCGTTAACGGGATGACATGACAACATCCAGTGAAAGTGCAGGGCGCCAAATTCAAACAACAGAAATCTCATAATTAAAATTCCTCAAACATACATGTATCTCATACCATTTTAAAGGTAATCTTGTTGTTAATCCCACCAAAGTGTCCGATTTCAAATAGGCTTTACAGCGAAAGCACCACAAACGATTATGTAAGGTCACTGCAAAAACACAGTCATTTTTCCAGCCAAAGACAGGAGTCACAAAAAGCAGAAATAGAGATAAAATGAATCACTAATCTTTGATGATCTTCATCAGTTAACACTCATAGGACTTCATGTTACACAATACATATATGTTTTGTTCGATAAAGCTCATATTTATATCCAAAAACCTCAATTTACATTGGCACCATGTTCAGAAATGCCTCCAAAATATCCGGAGAAATTGCAGAGAGCCACGTCAAATAACATAAATACTCATCATAAACTTTGATGAAAGATACATGTTTTACATAGAATTAAAGATACACTTGCTCTTAATGCAACCACTGTGTCAGATTTCAAAAAGCTTTACGGCAAAAGCACAATATTCAATAATCTGAGAACAGCGTTCAGTCACAAAAGAAAGCCATACAGTTACCCGCCAAATTGTGCAGTCAACAAAACTCATAAAAAGCATTATAAATCTTCAATCAAGGGCCGCGGCCTTTGTGGAGTGATGTGTAACGATGCTTCGTGGGCGACCGTTGATGTGTGCAGAAGGTCCCTGGTTCGCGCCTGTGTCGGGGCGAGGGGACGGTTTAAAGTTATACTGTTACATTGATGCTGTTGACCCGGATCACTGGTTGCTGCGGAAAAGGAGGAGGTTGAAAGGGGGGTGAGTGTAACGGATGTGAAATGGCTAGCTAGTTAGCGGGTACGCGCTACTAGCATTTCAATCAGTCACGTCACTTGCTCTGAGACTTAAGTAGGGTTTCCCCTTGCTCTGCAAGGGCCGTGGCTTTTGTGGAGCGATGGGTAACGACGCTTCGTGGTTGTCAGTTGTTGATGTGTGCAGAGGGTCCCTGGTTCGCGCCCGAGGTCGGGGCGAGGGGACGGTGTAAAGTTATACTGTTACATTGTTACATACATTAATCTTCACTTACCTTTGCTGATCTTCGTCGGAATGCACTCCCAGGACTCACATTTCCACAAGAAATGTCTGTTTTGTTCGGTAATGTCCATCATTTATGTCCAAATAGTTGTTTTTGTTAGCGTGTTTGGTAAACAAATCCAAAGTCAGAAAGCGCGTTCACTAAAAGCAGACGAAATGTCAAAAAGTTCCATAACAGTCAGTAGAAACATGTCAAACGATGTATTGAATCAATCTTTAGGATGTTTTTAACATAAATCTTCAGTAACGTTCCAACCGGAGAATTAAATTGACTTCAGATGTGCGATGGAACAGAGCTCCCTCTCATGTGAACGCGCATGGTCAGAGCATGGTCAGGTCATGATAGACCTGATTAATTCCTGTCTCCTTTGGCCCCACTTCACAGTAGAGGCATCAGACAAGGTTCTACAGACTGTTGACATCTAGTGGAAGCCGTAGGAAGTGCAAACTCATCCATAGCCCACTGTGTATTCAATAGGGTCTTGGTTGAAAATCGACCAACCTCAGAATTCCCACTTCCTGTTTGGATTTTTTCTCAGGTTTTTGCCTGCCATATGAGTTCTGTTATACTCACAGACATCATTCAAACAGTTTTAGAAACTTCAGAGTGTTTTCAATCCAATATGAGTAATAATATGCATATATTAGCAACTGGGACTGAGGAGCAGGCAGTTTACTATGGGCACCTCTGTGCACCTTTCATCCAAGCTACTCAATACTGCCCCTGCAGCTCCTTTTTTTCCCAATTTTCACCTAAAATGACATATCCAAATCTAACTGCCTGTAGCTCAGGCCCTGAAGCAAGGATATGCATATTATTGGTACCATTTGAAAGGAAAAACCTTGACGTTTGTGGAAATGTAGAAGAATACAACACAATACATCTGGTAAAAGATAATACAAAGAAAAAACTAACAGTTCTATTGTATTTTTGTACAATCATCTTTGAAATGCAAGAGGAATGCCATAATGTATTATTCCAGCCCAGATGTAATTTAGATTTTGGCCACTAGATGGCAAAAGTGTGAGTGCAACGTTTTAGACTGATCCAATGAACCATTGCATTTCGGTTCAAAATGTTGTATTAAGACTGCCCAATGTGCCTAATTTGTTTATTTATAACTTTTCATGTCCTAAATTGTGCACTCCCCTCAAACAATTGCATGGTATTCTTTCACTGTAATAGCTACTGTAAATTAGACAGTGCAGTTAGATTAACAAGAATTTAAACTTTCTGCCGATATTAGATATGTCTATGTCCTTGGAAATTTTCTTGTAACTTACAACCTCATGCAAATCACATTAGCATATGTTAGTTCAATGGGACACCGATCCCGAAGAAGTTTTAACTGTATTTTTTATTCAGTACATGAGAATTTAACTGCAAAATACTTTTACCTGCACAGACTTTTATCCTCAACAAGTCAGTTAGCCTGGAGCTAGCCTCGAGCTAGGTCCATCTCCCGGCTAGCCGAAGAGATCCGTCAGCCAATTCCTGGGCTACAATACCTCTTTTGCCAATTGGCCTGGACCCTTTACTGCCGACACAGAGCCCTGCCGATCCATCACGACTGGTCCGCCGTCGTAACCGTCCGTGGGGGTTTCAACAGGCTGTTTCGTTGCGACGTCCCCCTGAGGCCCATCTGCTAACCCCGGGCATACTAGCTGTCTGAATCGCCGTGTCTCCAGCCCGCCTAGGTACTCACTGGACCCTATGATCATTCGGCTACACATGCCTCTCCCTAATGTCAATATGCCTTGTCTATTGCTGTTGTGCCTCTCGAGACAAAACCCTCTCTCATCGTCACTCAATGCCTAGGTTTACATCCACTGTACTCACATCCTACCACACCATTGTCTGTACGTTATGCCTTGAATCTATTATTCCGCGCATAGAAATCTGCTCCTTTTACTCTCCGTTCCGAACGCACTAGACAACCAGTTCTTATGGCCTTTAGCCGTACCCTTATCCTACTCCTCCTCTGTTCCTCTGGTGATGTACAGGTTAACCCAAGCCCAGCAGCCCCCTCATCACTCCCATTCCCCAGGCACTCTAATTTGTTGACTTCTGTAACCATAAAAGCCTTGCTTTCATGGATGTCAACATTGGAAACCTCCTCCCTGAGTTTGTTTTATTCACTGCTTTAGCACACTCCGCCAACCCGGATGTCCTAGCCATGTCTGAATCCTGCCTTAGGAAGGCCACCAAAAATCCTGAAGATAGAACTGCCAAAGTGGGCGTAGTTTCAATCTACTGCAGAGATAGCCTGCAGAGTTCTGTCAAACTATCCAGGTCTGTGCCCAAACATTTCGAGTTTCTACTTTGAAAAATCCACCTTTCCAGAAACAAGTCTCTCACCGTTGCTGCTTGTTATAGACCCCATTCAGCCCCCAGGTGTGCCCTGGACACCATTTGTGAATCGATCACCCCTCATCTGTCTTCAGAGTTCCTACTGTTAGGTGACCTAAACTGGGACATGCTTAACACCCCGGCCGTCCTACAATCTCACACAAATTATCAAGGAACCTACCAGGTACAACCCTAAATCTGTAACCATGGGCACACTGTTAGATATCATCCTGGCCAACTTTCCCTCTAAATACACCTCTGCTGTCTTCAACCAGGATCTCAGCGATCCCTGCCTCATTGCCTGTGTGTGTAATGGGTCCGCAGTCAAACGACCACCCCTCATCACTGTCAAACGCTCCCTAAAACACTTCAGCAAGCAGGCCTTTCTAATCAACCTGGCCTGGATCCTCTTTTTCTAAAATTATCCGCCAAAATTGTTGCAACCCCTATTACTAGCCTATTCAAGGGAGACACTCTAGACCCAAACTGCTATAGACCTATATCAATCCTGCCCCACCTTTCTAAAATCTTTGAAAGGCAAGTTAACAAACATATCACCAACCATTTCGAATCCCACCATACCTTCTCCACTATGCAATCTCGTTTCCGAGCTGGTCACAGGTGCACCTCAGCCACGCTCAAGGTCCTAAACGATATCATAACCACCATCCTTCCGTGGCCTCCAACTGCTTTTAAATGCTAGTAAAACTAAGTGCATGCTCTTCAACCGATTGCTGCCCACACCCTCCAGCCCGGCTAGCATCACTACTCTGGACGGTTCTGACTTAGAATATGTGGACAACTACAAATACGTAGGTGTCTGGTTAGACTATAAACTCTCCTTCCAGACTCACATTATGCATCTCCAATCCCAAATTAAATCTAGAATCAGCTTCCTATTTCGCAACAAAGTCTTCTTCACTCATGCTGCCAAACATACCCTCGTAAAACTGACTATCCTACCGATCCTTGACTTTGGCGATGTCATTTACAAAATAGCCTCCAACACTCTACTCAGCAAACTGGATGTAGTCTATCACAGGGCCATCCGTTTTGTCACCAAGCCCCATATACTACCCACCACTGCGACCTGTATGCTCTCATTGGCTGGCCCTCACTACATATTCATCGCCAAACCCACTGGCTCCAGGTCATCCATAAGTCTTTGCTAGGTAAAGCCCCGCCTTATCTCATCTCACGGGTCACCATAGCAACACCCACCCGTAGCACGTGCTCCAGCAGGTATATTTCACTGGTCATCCCCAAAGTCAACACTTCCTTTGGCCGCCTTTCCTTCCAGTTCTCTGCCGCCAATGACTGGAACGAATTGCAAAAATCTCTGAAGCTGGAGTCTTATATCTCCCTCTCTAACTTTAAGCATCAGCTGTCAGAGCAGCTTACCGATCACTGTACCTGTACACAGCCAATCTGTAAATAGCACACCCGACTACCTCATCCCCATATTATTACTTACCCTCTTGCTCTTTTGCACCCCAGTATCTTTACTTGCACATCATCATCTGCACATGTGTCACTCCAATTTAATGCTAAATTGTAATCATTTCGCCTCTATGACCTATTTATTTCCTTACCTCCCTACTCTTCTACATCTGCACACACTGTACATAGATTTTTCTATTGTGTTGTTGACTGTATGTTTGTTTATGTGTAACTCTGTGTTGCTGTTTTTGTCACGCTGCTTTGCTTTATCTTGGCCAGGTCACAGTTGGAAATGAGAACTTGTTCTGAAACTGGCTTACCTGGTTAAATAAAGGTAAAATTTGATGAAAACACAACTCTGATGGGAAAATGCACATACTATTTTTATGCAGATTTTAGAAAATTCGCATGAAAATCTGTTTCCAATAGAATGCAAACCTGGCTACATCCAAAAGGCTTTGGCAAGTGCTCTAGCCCAGTGCCTCTTTGATTATGCCTGCACATCATGGTTCACCAGCAGCCCCAAACATCTATAGAATAAGCTACAGGCCAGACAAAACAAGCTTGTAAGAATTGTACTAAAACAAAACTCATACTTATCTGGAGGTTGAGCATTTAAGCAGCTAGGCTGGCTATCTGTGGGACAACGAGTAGTGTTAATTCAACTTGGTATGGTCCACAGAATTATCACGGACTCATCCCCCAGGTACCTATCCAAATCTTTTCCATTTGCTAGAGATGTCCAGCAGCATAGAGGAGTCTATCTGTCAAGAACACATTTTTATATACCTGCACTGTTGAGTGGAACAAACTACCACAGAACTCAAAGCCATACCAACCATAACCACTTTTAAAAATAATGTAAAAAGCTGGCCAAGAGGTTCCCCAGTAAATATCCGGTGCTCCAGTGTGCCATAATTTCTAGATAGCTTGTTAGTTTGCTAGCTAGCACTAAATGGCATGTTTATATTTCTTGATCCAACTAAAATACGAAACAAACTAGTTAGATACACATATTGACTTATTGCTACCAGATCCACAAAACAAAATCACCAGACAATGTTTATTTCCCGTTTCTTATCCCTTTGCTCTGGTGCTGTTACTTTTGGCTAGCCCCACAAATAACCACAGAGCTAGCGATATGTGAAGGTAGATGAAATTCTCTCATGACAGCCAACAATTTAACTAAAGGTAGCTGGCATACAAGTCCAATGTGTGACGGCCACATTGTTTACGTCAAAGGTTAGGTAGCATGCAGGATTTACCCCACTATCAACCTCTCTCTCACTCCTCCCCAATCTGTCTCTCCTAGCTCTTTGTTTGCTTCCCCCAAAAACAAAACTATATATTTACCCAGGTGTATTGCCCACTTAGTTTCAATTAAGAAAGATACTGTAGTTTTAATGAACCAACCGTGTGCTAGGCTAGACCTAGCTAGGGGTTTGTTTGCATGTAGTAAAGGTAGACTGTAACACAAATGCTAGTTAAATAAAATGAACCTTAAAATATTCCATTCTGCACACCATCATGATAGTGATATTTGCTAATAATGTCTCTCTCCTGAGCATGTCATCTATAATGCCTACCCTGATTACAAGGGTAGGGCTTGCACTAATCCATTTCATGATGGCATGTGCTGTAGAAGTCAAGTCTGCTCTCCTTCAACATGGTTAGACTCATTAATTGTCAAATGATAAAGAACAACCCACATACTGATCTTGCCAGTATCAATCAGCCTTTTCTTTTATTTCAAGGTAGTAGCACGATTCCCACACATACATTAACTCAGATGTTCGAGTGCTTTTCCTATTTTTAATAGTATCATTTCAAATGGAGAAAACATCTCAACAAGAGTGTCAACAAATGTGGGAGGATATGCTAATCCGGTTTCAGAATAGAAATGATAAGCCACATGTACATGTACAAGTGCACAGATAGCGGATGCAAGAGAAAAATACCCTGGAGAATGACCACAGTGAAGAGTCACTTATACATGTGCTGAAAAGTAGCCATGTAATGGACGAATTCCATCCCCGGTATGGCTGACCAGGCCGGAACGTAAACCCGAATCAAATGGCACTTGTAGCTAGCATGCCAACCACTGGAGAAGGAGGACAGTAAGTGTAGCAGAATCAAGCTAATTTGGGGCAAAATTGCAGGAGGAGATGCTTACGCTATTTCTTGTGTTACAGCCTGAATTTAAAATGGATAAAATGTAGATTTTGTATCACTGGCCTACACACAATACTCCATAATTTCAAAGTGGAGTTATGCTTTTTGATATTTTTACAAATTAATTAAATAGAAAAGCTGAACTGTCTTGAGTCAATAAGTATTCCCTTCGTTATTGCAAGCCTAAATAAGTTCAGGAGTAAAAATGTGCTTAACAAGTCACATAATAAGTTGCATGGACTCACTCTGTGTGCAATAATAGTGTTTAACATAATGTTTTTTATGACTACCTCATCTCTGTACCCCACACATACAATTATATGTAAGGTCCCTCAGTCGAGCAACCAAACAACGATTCAACCAGAAAGATACAGGCGTCCTTCCTAACTCAGTTTGCCGGAGAGGAAGGAGTCCAATGGTGACTTTAAAACATTTAATGGCTGTGATAGGAGAAACCTGAGGATGGATAAATAACATTGTAGTAACTCCACAATGCTAACCTAAATGACAGAATAAAAAGTATAGGCACTAAAGTAGTACTGCAAAAAATGTGGCAAAGCAATTAACTTTTTGTCCTGAATACAAAGTGTTATGTTTGGGGCAAATCCAATACAACAAATTACTGATTTCCACTCTCCATTTTTTCAAGCATAGTGACGGCTGCATCAATCAAGGGCGCCGGAGAAGAAGGCTGACATTTTTTGTGTCCCCAACCGGTTGTGTTTTTTATTTTTTTTATTTGCGTTGTTTATAACTTATTGTTTTACTTATATTGTACATAATGTTGCCGCTACCGTCTCCTATGACCGAAAATAACTTCTGGACATTAGGACTGCGATTACTCACCACGGACTGGCAGAATGGTTGCCTAGCGATTACTCAACACGGACTTTCATTTAACGAGTCTGTCGAGCCCGATGCGAATGATATACTGCTTTCTCGGGAACAGGCCCAGATCCCCATGATGTGCGTGAAAAGGAGGCGGATAAAAAGGGGCCAGAGGGCGGGCTGGCTTCTGAGAATTCGGAGGCGATCAAATAAACCCCCACTTCCTTCCATTCTACTTGCAAACGTGCAATGTTTGGAGAACAAAATCGATGACCTACGCAGAAGATTAAACTACCAACAGGACATTCAAAACTGTAATATCTTATGCTTCACGGAGTCGTGGCTGAACGATGACACTATCAACATACAGCTGGCTAGTTAGACACTGTACCGGCAGGATAGAACAGCGGAGTCTGGTAAGACAAGGGGCGGCGGACTATGTATTTTTGTAAATAACAGCTGGTGCACGATATCTAAGGAAATCTCGAGCTATTGCTCACCTGAGGTAGAGTATCTCATGATAAGCTGTAGACCACACTATCTATAGTACCAAGAGAGTTTTCATATGTATTTTTCGTAGCTGTTTACATACCACCACAGAGCCTGGCACTAACAAAGCATTGAATGAGCTGTATTCCGCCATAAGCAAACAAGAAAACGCTCACCCAGAGGTGGCGCTCCTAGTAGCCAGGAACTTAACTTTAACTTTAGCCAACTTTCTATCAGCATCTTAAATATGCAACCAGAGGGAAAAAAAACTCTGGACCACCTTTACTCCACACACAGAGAAACCTACAAAGCTCTCCCTCACCCTCCATTTGGCAAATCTGACCATAATTCTATCCTCCTGATTCCTGCTTATAAGCTCAAATTAAAGCAGGACGCACCAGTGACTAGATCAATAAAAAAAGTGGTCAGATGAAGCTAAGCTACAGTACCGTTTTGCTAGCAGAGAATATGTTCTGGGATTCCTCCGATGGAATTGAGGAGTACATCACATCAGTCAATGGCCTCATCAATAAGTGCATCGATGACGTCGTCCCCACAGTGATTGTACGTACAAACCCCACCAAAAGCCATGGATTACAGGAAATATTCACACTGAGCTAAAGGCTGGAGCTGCTGCTTTCAAGGAGCGGGACTCTAACCCGGAAGCTTATAAGAAATCCCTCTATGACCTCCGACGAACCAACAAACAGGCAAAGCGTCAATACAGGACTAAGATCAAATCGTACTACACCGGCTCTGATGCTCAAATCAAATCAAATCAAATCAAATCAAATTTTATTAGTCACATACACATGGTTAGCAGATGTTAATGCGAGTGTAGCGAAATGCTTGTGCTTCTAGTTCCGACAATGCAGTAATAACCAACAAGTAATCTAACCTAACAATTCCACAACTACTACCTTACACACACACACAAGTGTAAAGGGATAAAGAATATGTACATAAAGATATATGAATGAGTGGTGGTACAGAACGGCATGGCAGATGCAGTAGATGGTATAGAGTACGGTATATACATATGAGATGAGTACTGTAGGGTATGTAAACATAAAGTGGCATAGTTTAAAGTGGCTAGTGGTACATGTATTACATAAAGATGGCAAGATGCAGTAGATGATATAGAGTACAGTATATACATATGAGATGGGTAATGTAGGGTATGTAAACATTATATTAAGTGGCATTGTTTAAAGTGGCTAGTGGTACATTTTTACATAATTTCCATCAATTCCCATTTTTAAAGTGGCTGGAGTTGAGTCAGTATGTTGGCAGCGGCCGCTAAATGTTAGTGGTGGCTGTTTAACAGTCTGATGGCCTTGAGATAGAAGCTGTTTTTCAGTCTCTCGGTCCCTGCTTTGATGCACCTGTACTGACCTCGCCTTCTGGATGATAGCGGGGTGAACAGGCAGTGGCTTGGGTGGTTGTTGTCCTTGATGATCTTTATGGCCTTCCTGTGACATCGGGTGGTGTAGGTGTCCTGGAGGGCAGGTAGTTTGCCCCTGGGGATGCGTTCTGCAGACCTCACTACCCTCTGGAGAGCCTTACGGTTGTGGGCGGAGCAGTTGCTGTACCAGGCGGTGATACAGCCCGACAGGATGCTCTCGATTGTGCATCTGTAGAAGTTTGTGAGTGCTTTTGGTGACAAGCCGAATTTCTTCAGCCTCCTGAGGTTGAAGAGGCGCTGCTGCGCCTTCTTCACAACGCTGTCTGTGTGGGTGGACCAATTCAGTTTGTCCGTGATGTGTACACCGAGGAACTTAAAACTTTCCACCTTCTCCACTACTGACCCGTCGATGTGGATAGGGGGGTGCTCCCTCTGCTGTTTCCTGAAGTCCACAATCATCTCCTTTGTTTTGTTGACGTTGAGTGTGAGGTTATTTTCCTGACACCACACTCCGAGGGCCCTCACCTCCTCCCTGTAGGCCGTCTCGTCGTTGTTGGTAATCAAGCCTACCACTGTAGTGTCATCCGCAAACTTGATGATTGAGTTGGAGGCGTGCATGGCCACGCAGTCGTGGGTGAACAGGGAGTACAGGAGAGGGCTCAGAACGCACCCTTGTGGGGCCCCAGTGTTGAGGATCAGCGGGGTGGAGATGTTGTTACCTACCCTCACCACCTGGGGGCGGCCCGTCAGGAAGTCCAGGACCCAGTTGCACAGGGCGGGGTCGAGACCCAGGGTCTCGAGCTTGATGACGAGTTTGGAGGGTACTATGGTGTTAAATGCTGAGCTGTAATCGATGAACATCATTCTCACATGGGTATTCCTCTTGTCCAGATGGGTTAGGGCAGTGTGCAGTGTGGTTGCGATTGCGTCGTCTGTGGACCTATTGGGTCGGTAAGCAAATTGGAGTGGGTCTAGGGTGTCCGGTAGGGTGGAGGTGATATGGTCCTTGACTAGTCTCTCAAAGCACTTCATGATGACGGAAGTGAGTGCTACGGGGCGGTAGTCGTTTAGCTCAGTTACCTTAGCTTTCTCATCGGATGTGGCAGGGCTTACAAACCATTACAGACTACAAAGGGAAGCACAGCCAAGAGCTGCCCAGTGACACAAGCCTACCAGATGAGCTGAACTACTTCTGTGCTCGCTTTGAGGCAAATAACATTGAAACATAAATAAGAGCACCAGCTGTTTGATCACTCTCTCCGCAGCCGATGTGAGTAAGACCTTTAAACAGGTCAACATTCACAAGGCCGCATGGCCAGACAGATTACCAGGATGTGTACTGCGAGCATGTGCTGACCAACTGGCAAGTGTCTTCACTGACATTTTCAACCTCTCCCTGTCCGAGTCTGTAATACCAACATGTTTTAAGCAGACCACCTTCGTGCCTGTGCCCAAGAACCCTAAGGTAACCTGCCCAAATGACTACAGACCCATAGCACTCACGTCTGTAGCCATGACGTGCTTTGAAAAGCTGGTCATGGCTCACATCAACACCATTATCACAGAAACCCTAGACCCACTCCAATTTGCATACCGCCCAAACAGATCCACAGATGATGCAATCTCTATTGCACTCCACACTGCCCTTTCCCACCTGGACAAAAGGAACACCTATGTGAGAATGCTATTCATTGACTACAGCTCAGCGTTCAACACCATAGTGCTCTCAAAGCTCATCACCAAGCTAAGGACCCTGGGACTAAACACCTCCCTCTGCAACTGGATCCTGGACTTCCTGACGGGCCGCTCCCAGGTGGTAAGGGTAGGTAACAACACATCCGCCACCCTGATCCTCAACACAGGGGCCCCTACGGGGTGCGTGATCAGTCCCCTCCTGTACTCCCTGGTCACTCATGACTGCATGGCCAAGCACGACTCCAACACCATCATTAAGTTTGCTGTTGACACACCAGTGGTAGGCCTGATCGCCAACAATGACAAGACAGCCAATAGGGAGGAGGTCAGAGACTAGAGAACGAAGGAGGAGTGTTGTATGGCGTTGAAGCTCATTTGGAGGTTTGTTAGCACAGTGTCCAAAGAAGGGCCAGATGTATACAGAATGGTGTCGTCTGCATAGAGGTGGATCAGAGAATCACCAGCAGCAAGAGCAACATCATTGACATAAACAGAGAAAAGAGTCGGCCCGAGAATTGAACACTGTGGCACCCCCATAGAGACTGCCAGAGATCTGGACAACAGGCCCTCCGATTTGACACACTGAACTCTATTTGAATAAGTAGTTGGTGAACCAGGCGAGGCAGTCAATTGAGAAGCCAAGGCCAAAGAGTCTGCCAATAAGAATGCTGTGATTGACAGAGTCGAAAGCCTTGGCTAGGTCGATGAAGACGGCTGCACAGTACTGTCTTTTATCGATGGTGGTTATGATATCGTTTAGGACATTGAGCGTGGCTGAGGTGCACCTGTGACCAGCTCGGAAACGAGATTGCATAGTGGAGAAGGTTCTGTGGGATTCGAAATGTTCGGTGATCTGTTTATTAACTTGGCTTTCAAAGATTTTAGAAAGGCTGGGCAGGATGGATATAGGTCTATAACAGTTTGGGTCTAGAGTGTCTCCCCCTTTGAAGAGGGGGATGACCGTGGCAGCTTTCCAATCTTTGGGGATCTCAGACGATATGAAAGAGAGTTTGAATAGGCTAGTAATAGGGGTTGCAACAATTTCGGCAGACAATTTTAGAAAGAGAGGGTCCAGATTGTCTAGCCCAGCTGATTTGTAGGGATCCAGATTTTGCAGTTCTTTCAGAACATCAGCTGTCTGGATTTGGGTGAAGGAGAAGCGAGGGGGGCTTGGGCAAGTTGCTGCAGGGGGTGCTGAGATGTTGGCCAGGTAAGGGGTAGCCAGGTGGAAAGCATGGCCAGCCATAGAAAAATGCTTACTGAAATGATCGATTATCATAGATTTATCGGTGGTGACAGTGTTTCCTATCCTCAGTGCAGTGGGCAGCTGGGAGAAGGTGCTCTTATTCTCCATGGATTTTACAGTGTCCCAAAACTATTTGGAATTAGTGCTACAGGAAGAACATTTCTGTTTGAAAATGCTAGCCTTAGCTTTCCTAACTGACTGAGTATATTGCCTCCTGACTTCCCTGAAAAGTGGCATATCGCGGGGGCCACAGGATGTTTTTGTGCTGGTCAAGGGCAGTCAAGTCTAAGGTGAACCAAGGGCTATATCTGTTCTTAGTTCTACATTTTTTTGGAATGGGGCATGTTTATTTAAGTTGGAGAGGAAAGCACTTTTGAAGAGCAACCAGGCATCCTCCACTGACTAGATGAGGCCAGGTCGATTAGAAAGGCCTGCTCGCTGAAGTGTTTTAGAGAGCGTTTGACAGTGATGAGGGGTGGTTTGACCACGGACCCATTACGCACGCAGGCAATGAGGCAGGGATCGTTGAGATCCTGGTTGAAGACAGCAGAGGTGTATTTAAAGGGAAAGTTGATCAGGATGATATCTAACAGTGTGCCCATGGTTTCGGATTTAAGGTTGTACCTGGTAGGTTCCTTGATAATTTGTGTAAGATTAAGGGCATCTAGCTTAGATTGTAGGACGACTGGGGTGTTAAGCATGTCCCAGTTTAGGTCACCTAACAGTACGAACTCTGAAGATAGATGGGGGGTGCGATCAATTCCCATATGGTGTCCAGTGTACAGCAGGGGGCTGAAGGGGGTCTATAACAAGCGGCAATGGTGAGAGACTTGTTTCTGGAAATGTGGATTTTTAAAAGTAGATGCTCAAATTGTTTGGGCACAGACCTGGATAGTTTGACAGAACTCTGCAGGCTATCTCTGTAGCAGATTGAAACTCCGCCCCTTTGGCAGTTCTATCTTGTCGGAAAATGTTATAGATAGGGATGGAAATTTCAGGATTTTTGGTGGCCTTCCTAAGCCAGGATTCAGACATGGCTAGGACATCCGGGTTGGCGTAGTGTGCTAAAGCAGTGAATAAAACAAACTTTTACGGTTACAGAAGTCAACAAATGAGAACACCTGGGGAATGGGAGTGATGCTGGGGGTTGCAAGGCCTGAGATAACCTTTACATCACCAGAGGAACAGATGAGGAGTAGGATTAGAGTATGGCTAAAGGCTAAAGAACTCTTCTAGTGCGTTCTGAACAGAGAGTAAAAGGAGCAGGTTTCTGGGCGCGGAAGAATAGATTGAAGGCATAATGTACAGACAAGGGTATGGTAGGATGTGAGTACAGTGGAGGTAAGACTAGTCATTGAGTGACGATGAGAGAGGTTTTGTCTCTAGCCGAACCATTTAAGCCAGGTGCGGTCCCCTCATGTGTGGGGGGTGGAACATAAGGGCTAGCTAAGGCATATTGAGCAGGACTGGAGGCTCTACAGTGAAATAGGACAAAAATTACTAACCAAAACATCAATAGATAAGGCATATTGACATTAGGGAGAGGCATGTTTAGCCGAGTGATCATAGGGTCCAGTGAGTACCTACGCGAGCTGGAGTCATGGCGATTCAGACAACTAATAGGCTGGGGCTAGCAGCAGGCTAGCAGATGGGCCTCAGGGGGACGTTGCAATGGGATAGCCTGTTGAAACCCCCTCGGACGGTTTCGTCGGCAGACCAGTCGTGATGGTTCGGCGGGGCTTCGTGTCGGCAGCAAAAGGTCCAAGCCAATTGGCAAAAGAGGTATAGAAGGCCAGGAATTATCTGATGGAGTTCTTCGGCTAGCTGGGAGATGGGCCTAGCTCCAGGCTAGCTCCAGGCTAACTGGTGCTTGCTCCGGGACAGAGACGTTAGCCAGGAATAGCCACTCGGATAGCAGCTAGCTAGCTGCAATGATCCAAAGAAAAGGTTCAGCGCTTGCGGTATGAATCCGGAGATGTGATAGAGAAAAGCAGTCCGATACGCTTTGGGTTTGATTTTGCGCTGTGCAGGCTGGCAGGAGTTGACCGGGTTGAGGCTGGCAGATGTCCGAGTTAACAGTGATGACCACTAGCAGTGGCTAACTGACTACTAGCAAGTAGCTAGTTAGCTGGATAGCTTCTGAAGGGGGTTCCGGTTCTAAAGTATAAAAAGTAGCAGATACATACCACATTGGGTGAGGCGGGTTGCAGGAGAGTATGTTCAGTCCGTAGATTAAAAAATGAGATATACGAAGAAAAAACTATATGTACAAGGGACGGGACAAGACAATCAAAGCAGACATCCCAGTGCTACGCCATTCTTGGAATATATATGTTGTCTTCGCACACAGCCAAGACAACACAGGAGTGTCTTCGGGACAAGTCTCTGAATGTCCTTTAGTGGCCGGGCCAGAGCCCGGACTTGAACCCGATCGAACATCTCTGGAGAGACCTGAAAATAGATGTGCAGCGACTATCCCCATCCAACCTGACAGAGCTAGAGAGGATCTGCAGAGAAGGTGTGCCAAGCTTGTAGCATCATACCGAAGAAGACTTGAGGCTATATTCACTGGCAAAAGTGCCTCAACAAAGTTCTGAGTAAAGGGTCTGAATACTTATATAAATGTGATATCAGATTTGCTTTGTGGGTATTGTGCGTAGATAGATTAGGAAACTATTTAATACTTTTTAGAATAAGGCTGTAACGTAACAACATGTAGAAAAAGTAATGTGGTCTGAATGCACTTGGTATGTATTTTTTCTGACAAATATAATGAATCAATTAATCCAAACTGTGATAAAAAAAGTGTAGGCTGGACTGTAGGCCTAATCAAACAGGCAGGGAGAGTGAGCTCATCCGTGGTTGTCAGCGAACCCTCAACATTTTTGTTGACAGTAAAAGAGAAGGGTCAAGTGAACATATTTTTTACATTGGGGAGAGGTGCATTTTTCTTTATTGCACCTTGAGTTGGACCAGCAATGGAATATTTAGTTTTGATGTTGTATTCGTTCCCATTCATTTCTCTCTAAACTACATCACGTCACATGGTGTTGAGCCTCCAAGCATCCTGGGAAGTGTGTGATTGGTGGCAGGGCAGGCTAGACAGGAGCCTTCTGCTTCTCTTCTGCTCGACGGAGAAGGTTGGTGTGCAGCATCAAAAAAACAAAGCCCAACGAGTCCCATCTAATGAGTCCCGTGCGCTGGGGGGGAGTTCACTAATCAAAATGCTTGTTTCGGGCTTCCTCCAAACGCAACCTAACCCAATGAGCTGGATTTATGATCTGCCTGCCAGCTTTTCCCAGGCGCAAATCTTCCAGTAACATGCTCTACTCCCGAAGCAGAGCAGAGTAGAGCAGAATAGAGCCCATATGACCGGCCACAGCTGGCTCTGATTACAGACCCATACAGTAGCCATTCTTTTTCACTTACCCCCCTCCCTGCTCGGTGACGCTTATTAGATATGTAACATACTGGGATGGGAGTTTGTTACTGATTTACACAACCGTTCATTAGTTTGTGGTCACTTAGAAATGTCCTTGTTTTTGAAAGAAAAGCTAATTTTTTGTCCATTAAAATAGCATCAAATTGATCTGAAATACAGTGTAGACATTGTTAATGTTGTAAATGACTATTGGAGCTGGAAACGGCTGATTTTTAATGGAATATCTACATAGGAGTACAGAGGCCCATTTTCAGCAACCATCACTCCTTTGTTCCAATGGCACGTTGTGTTAGCTAATCCAAGTTTCTAATTTTAAAAGGCTAATTGATCATTCGAAAACTCCACGCTGAAAACAGTTGTTCTGATTAAAGAAGAAATGAAGCTGGCCTTCTTTAGACAATTTGTGCGTTCGATTACATGCTCAAAATGACCAGAAACAAAGTACTTTTTTCTGAAACTCATCAGTCTATTCTTGTCATGAGAAATTAAGGCTATTCCATACGAGAAATTGCCAAGAAACTGAAGATCTGGTACAAAGCTGTGAACTACTCCCTTCACAGAACAGCGCAAACTGGCTCTAACCAGAATAGAAAGAGGAGTGGGAGACCCAGGTGCACAACTGAGCAAGAGGACAAGTACATTAGAGTGTCTAGTTTGAGAAACAGACGCCTCACAAGTCCTCACCTGGCAGCTTCATTAAATAATACTCGCATAACACCAGTCTCAACGTCAACAGTGAAGAGGCGATTCCGGGATGATGGCCTTCTAGGCAGAGTTGCAAAGAAAAAGCCATATCTCAGACTGGCCAATAAAAATAAAAGATTAAGATGGGCAAAAGACACTGGACAGAGGAACTCTGGTTAGAAGGCCAGCATCCCGGAGTTGCCTCTTCACTGTTGATGTTGAGACTGGTGTTTTTCTTTCAAAAACAAGGACATTTCTAATTGACCCCAAACCTTTGAATGGTAGTGTAGGTGCTACAGGTGCTCTCTTTAATAAGCGTGCAAATATCAGAGGTTTGTGACTAATATAGATTTTTTTTAATACTGTCTGGTTACCCAAAAATTGCAAAACATAATTTTGATTCCAGAATTCTGTGTAGGGTATGAAAAATATGCATTTGATTTAGGCAGTGAGAGTTTTGATTTTCTTCATACAAAAGAGCTTTGCTGTAAATCTGAAGTAATTCAGATTTTAAGTAATCTCATTGTGGCTGAGAATTTCAGAATGTGCATGGTATGCAATTTACATTGTTTTGTTTGTAAAAGCATAAATATCAGTTGATGCACATAATTGAAGTCTCATGTTCCATCTGATTACATGGTAAATATTTCAACAAATAAAACAATGTCGTTTTTTGTCTAAAAACATGATTGATTTCACACTGTATATTGTACGTGACAATTACACCAGATCAGGTTAACACTATCTCACTAAAACATCCTTAAAATAGGCTGAAACTCAAATAAAAACAGTCACTATAGACAGAATTTATACAGAAATTCTGTCTATTACAAATGGAGCTGAGTCAGTCTAACATCAGGTGTAGTGGTGCAAGACCCTCATGTACTGTACCAGGCTCGTTCTCTTTGGAGATCTGTCTGGCTTTAGCTACCCCGAGGAGGTTGCACTTGGACTGCGGAAGGAGGTGGGGTGAAAAGGGGCATAGCCAGGCAATTCACCCAAGCCCCACATTTCCATTGCTTCAGATTTCACTCTTGGTAAAACTTCTAATGACTCATGAAATGCATTTCTGTTTGTTTATGTCTAGCTGTGCAGTGTCTAGCAAGCAGTGACGTGCAGTCAAGGTAGGCAGGGTAGGCAGAGCTTACCCGGTCATAATCTAATATACTTTTTTTTTTTATAGCCAAAATTGTAATTCGTTGGTGTTGTCTAACGTTTTTTCTCAATGATTCTGCTGATTTCTATACTCAAAATCTCTAAAACAATTTGACTGCATCAAAACTTCAGGCGCCAGGGTATTATTATTCATGCCTTCTTTTCCAGCCATTCAAATGTTGACGCTGCAGCCGTTTCTCCAGTCAAGGTTAGTGGACAAGGTTAGTGGACTGGGTCAGCATTGCCTAAATATGTTATGTGGTTATTGCCGGGTAAGCTCAAATCAAATATCAAATCAAATAAAATTAAATTTTATTTGTCACATACACATGGTTAGCAGATGTTAATGCGAGTGTAGTGAAATGCTTGTGCTTCTAGTTCCGACAATGCAGTAATAACCAACGAGTAATCTAACGTAACAATTTCACAACAGCTAATCTATACACACAAGTGTAAAGGGATGAAGAATATGTACATAAAGATATATGAATGAGTGATGGTACAGAACGGCAAAGGCAAGATGCAGTAGATGGTATCGAGTACAGTATATATATACACTATATGAGATGAGTAATGTAGGGTATGTAAACATTATATTAAGTGGCATTGTTTAAAGTGGCTAGTGATACATGTATTACATAAAGATGGCAAGATGCAGTAGGTGGTATAGAGTACAGTATATACATATGAGATGCGTAATGTAGGGTATGTAAACATTATATTACGTGGCATTGTTTAAAGTGGCTAGTGATAAAATGTTTACATGTATGGCAGCAGCCACTCAATGTTAGTGGTGGCTGTTTAACAGTCTGATGGCCTTGAGATAGAAGCTGTTTTTCAGTCTCTCGGTCCCTGCTTTGATGCACCTGTACTGACCTCGCCTTCTGGATGATAGCGGGGTGAACAGGCAGTGGCTCGGGTGGTTGTTGTCCTTGATGATCTTTATGGCCTTCCTGGGACATCGGGTGGTGTAGGTGTCCTGGAGGGCAGGTAGTTTGTCCCCGGTGATGCGTTGTGCAGACCTCACTACCCTCTGGAGAGCCTTACGGTTATGTGCGGAGCAGTTGTTGTACCAGGCGGTGATACAGCCTGACAGGATGCTCTCGATTGTGCATCTGTAAAAGTTTGTGAGTGCTTTTGGTGACAAGCCGAAGTTCTTCAGCCTCCGAAGGTTGAAGAGGCGCTGCTGCGCCTTCTTCACCACGCTGTCTGTGTGAGTGGACCAATTCAGTTTGTCCGTGATGTGTACGCCGAGGAACTTAAAACTTTCTACCCTCTCCACTACTGTCCCATCGATGTGGATAGCTGTAGTCGATGAACAGCATTTTCACATAGGTATTCCTCTTGTCCAGATGGGTTAGGGCAGTGTGCAGTGTGGTTGCGATTGCGTCGTCTGTGGACCTATTGGGGCAGTAAGTAAATTGGAGTGGGTCTAGGGTGTCAGGTAGGGTGGAGGTGATATGGTCCTTGACTAGTCTCTCAATGCACTTCATGATGACGGAAGTGAGTGCTACGGGGCGATAGTCGTTTAACTTCTTGAGAATACAGGGGGTGCTATTTTTCCATTAGCATAATTTGCTCTACAGATTAAACTGCCTCTTATTCAATTATTGCTCTTACTATATGCATATAAATAATACCATTGGAAAGAAAACAATCTCTAGTTTCTAAAACCGTTTCAATTTTGTCTCTGAGTGATACAGAAGTCATTTGACAGCACTTTCCATGACCAAGAAGAAAAAAGCAAGATGTGTATGCCAGCTTCAACGCTCTGCCTATATATGGTCGTGCCCCCTATGACCCGAAACACACCTCATTGGCCTTCCTCTGGGTGTCAAGAGGACGTCAGAGGAAAAATATCTTGTTTATCTGGGACTGACGTGAAATGAGAGCTATTTCTTTGGCGTGACCGACAACTTCCGATTTTCTGATTCGCACGAGTTGGAGCTGCGATTGTGTACTGTTTTGCTGGCGTTATGGATGAAAACTATCTCCGTGTCGAATTTTGTTTGATACATGTGACCAGATCATCGTAATGTATGTTTTTTCAATATAGTTTAATCAGATTATTTGAATTTTTTCGGGAGTTTTGTGGTGTTCCGTTGTCTGAATTTATTTACGTTTGAGATCCGTGCCACTCGACCGGTACCTGTGCTAAATGGAGTGGGCAAGGAACAATTCTGAACGGAACCAACGACTCATCTTGACAAAGGACACTTTGATCAACATTCTGATGAAAGATCAGCCATAGTAAGACCCAATTTACGATGTTATATCATATCTGTTGTGCATGTGACCTGGCCGTGGGCGCCTAGCCGAATCTGCCTGGTATAGCTATGCTAATTTAGCGCTACATTTTGTTTTCGTTATAAAACATTTCATAAATCTGAAATATTGTTTGGATTCACCAGATGTTGGGCTTTCAATATCTGTACGCTGTGTATTTTTCTGAAATGTTTTAAGATGAGTAATTCGTTATATGACGTTGGTCTCTGTAATTGTTCTGGCTGGGTCAGCACTATTTCAGATTGCAGCTGCAATGTAGAACTGTGATCTATACCTGAAAAATGCACATTTTTCCCCCAAAAAACTATGCTATACCATAAATATGTTATCAGACTGTCATCTTATGAAGTTGTTTCTTGGTTAGTGGCTATATATATTTTTATTTAGTCGAATTAGTGATAGCTACTGACGCAGGAAAAAGCTGTTGGGAGTAAAAATATCGTGTCCTTTGCTAACGTGGTTAGCTAATAGATTTACATATTGTGTCTTCCCTGTAAAACATTTAAAAAATCTGAAATGGTGACTTTATTCACAAGACCTGTATCTTTCATCTGGTGTCTTAGACTTGTGATTTAATGATATTTAGATGCTACAAGTTACTTGTGACGCTATGCTAGCTATGCTACTCAGTGGGGTGGGGGGTGGGGGGTGCTACCGGATCAGGGTTGGTGACTCGTGAGAAGTTAACTCAGTTACCTTAGGTTTCTTGGAACAGGAACAATGGTGGCCCTCTTGAAGCATGTGGGAACAGCAGACTGGGATAAGGATTGATTGAATATGTCCGTAAACACACCAGCCAGCTGGTCTGCGCATGCTCTGAGGATGCGGCTGGGGATGCCGTCTGGGCCTGCAGCCTTGCGAGGGTTAACACGTTTAAATGTTTTACTCACGTCGGCTGCAGTGAAAGAAAGTCCGCAGGTTTTGGTAGCGGGCCGTGTCAGTGGCACTGTATTGTCCTCAAAGCGAGCAAAGAAGTTGTTTAGTCTGTCTGGGAGCAAGACATCCTGGTCCGCGACGGTGCTGGTTTTCTTTTTGTAATCCGTGATTGACTGTAGACCTTGCCACATACCTCTTGTGTCTGAGCCGTTGAATTGCGACTCTACTTTGTCTCTAAACTGACGCTTAGCTTGTTTGATTGCCTTGCGGAGGGAATAGCTACACTGTTTATATTCGGTCATGTTTCCAGTCACCTTGCCCTGGTTAAATGCAGTGGTTCGCGCTTTCATGAACTCGCTCACCGAATCAGCGTATTCGTCAATGTTGTTGTTTGACGCAATGCGGAACATATCCCAATCCACGTGATCGAAGCAATCTTGAAGCGTGGAATCAGATTGGCCGGACCAGCGTTGAACAGACCTGAGAGCGGGAGCTTCCTGTTTTAGTTTCTGCCTATAGGCTGGAAGCAACAAAATGGAGTCGTGGTCAGCTTTTCCGAAAGGAGGGCGGGGGAGGGCCTTATATGCGTCGCGGAAGTTAGAATATCAATGATCCAGGGTTTTACCAGCCCTGGTAGCACAATCGATATGCTGATAGAATTTAGGGAGTCTTGTTTTCAGATTAGCCTTGTTAAAATCCCCAGCTACAATGAATGCAGCCTCAGGATATGTGGTTTCCAGTTTACATAGAGTCAAATAAAGTTTGTTCAGGGCCATCGATGTGTCTGCTTGAGGGGGTATATATGCGGCTGTGTTTATTATCGAAGATAATTATCTTGGTAGATAATGCGGTCGACATTTGATTGTGAGGAATTCAGGAAGTCAGGTGAACAGAAGGACTTGAGTTCCTGTATGTTGTTATGATCACACCACGTCTCGTTAATCATAAGGCATACCCCCCCCCTCTTCTTACCAGAAATATGTTTGATTATGTCGGCGCGATGCGTGAAGAAACCAGCTGGCTGTACCGACTTCGATAGCGTGTCTCGAGTGAGCCATGTTTCCGTGAAGCAAAGAACGTCACAGTCTCTGATGTCTCTCTGGAATGCTACCCTTGCTCGGATTTCATCAACCTTGTTGTCAAGAGACTGGACATTGGCGAGTAGTATGCTCAGGAGCGGTGCGCGATGTGCCCGTCTCCGGAGCCTGACCAGAAGACTGCTTCGTCTGCCCCTTTTACGGCGTCGTTGTATTGGTTCGCCGGCTGGGATCCGATCCATTGTCCCGGGTGGTGGGCAAAACACAGGATCCGCTTCGGGAAAGTCATATTCCTGGTCGTAATGATGGTGAGTTGACATTGCTCTTATATCCAGTAGTTCCTCCCGACTGTATGTAATAAAACCTAAGATTACCTGGGGTACCAATGTAATAAATAACACGTAAAAAAACTAAATACTGCATAGTTTCCTAGGAACGCGAAGCGAGGCGGCCATCTCTGTCGGCGCCGCTCTGCACATTTAGGTATGTCTACATAATTTGGCACTCGCATCCCTTGAACTGAACAAACTCAAAGTTAGCTAGCTAGCTAGCAAAAACTGTATAGCGCCGTTTGGAGGGTTCGGAAAGTGGAATGTCAACTACAGTATAATGAAAGTTAATACTCGACAGAGGCAGCATACAAGACGTGATATGACAGGCAACCACCATCTCCCTCACTGCTAACTGTTGGGCAGGCAAACAGTGAGTACTGGACTGTCCACTTGTCTGAAATGTCATTACCAATTAAAACTTTTCACTCAGACTTTTACACATCTTGGACATTTACTTTGCTTTGTGGACGTAATGTGAATGGGAATGACTTTTTGTGTCAGTATGAAAATGGAACCAAAGGAGGCCTTGGGGATGCGTCTCCCACATGACAGTAGTTCTGTTGTGTGCCTGCAGAATAAAATAATGGACATGGGGTTCTGCTGTGACTTCTACAATGCTGTCACTTAAATGCTGACCAGACCGGACACATCGCGTGAACGTTGCAAAATAAATGCACACATAAATATTATTCAATCATTGCTCGCGAGCGTCTGCGTGGCCAGGCCCTAAAATAGAAATTGGTTCTATTTGTGATGCTCATCGCGCTGCATGTCCGTCCTCTCCCATCTCCTCATTGGTTTTTAGGAGCATATACCCACGTGCCATCTCCTCATTGGTTTTTAGGAGCATATACCCACGTGCCATCTCCTCATTGGTTTTTAGGAGCATATACCCATGTGCCATCTGCTCATTGGTTTTTAGGAGCATATAACTGCCTTAATTTTGCTGGACCCCAGGAAGAGTAGGGGATTATGGGGATCCATAATAAATACAAACACCCACGCGGGTGATTGAAAAATGAACTTAGGTCCACACTCCGGTCAGTTGTAGTAATGCCGTAAAGTTGTTTGCCAACCGCCATATAAAGTTCAAAGAAGAAAATCCATTTAAAGTCCAAAGAAGAAAAAGAAGCCTGAAGGAAGGAGGAGAGATGACAAGAAACAAATTTGGTTTACTGTTTTATCTGTGGATTACTTGTCAGAGTAGAGGAACTTGTGCATTTCAGGTAAAATAACAACCCAATATTAAATGCCAGGACAAATTAGCTAGCAACAGCAAGCTAGCCAGCTAAATTGCCATAAATGTTTAATGCTTTTTGACCTGTCCCCAAATTAATATAATTGGTTCAGAGTTTGTTTTGATATTTCAACCTGCGTGTCCTGATCGCTGCTGGTGTGGGTGAATAAAATCAACGTGCGCTAGGATGTGTGCGCGTCAGGTTTGGTCAGCATGTACTGTAAGAGGGAAGGACAGATGAATGGCCTTAATTTACAGTAAAGGTAGGTCTAAATGCATTTTCCTTTGCAAATTGTGGATTAGGCTGCTGTTGAATCATGAGAATAGACTACCTGCCTTGGAATGCATTTGATTTATCAAGCTAGAATATCGTTTTGATCAGACACTTTTTGAATTTTTTAAATTGCAATTTTCAATCATTTTGATTGTTGAAATGGACATTTTGTTAGAACCTTATTTATAATGTGTGTGTGTAGTATTATTTCTCATAATGTGTGTCTGTAATATTATTTCTCATAATGTGTGTGTAATATTATTTCTCATAATGTGTGTGTAGTATTATTTCTCATAATGTATGTGTAGTATTATTTCTCATAATGTGTGTGTAGTATTATTTCTCATAATGTGTGTGTAGTATTATTTCTCATAATGTGTGTGTGTAGTATTATTTCTCATAATGTGTGTGTGTAGTATTATTTCTCATAATGTGTGTGTAGTATTATTTCTCATTATGTGTGTGTGTAGTATTATTTTTCATAATGTGTGTGTAGTATTATTTCTCATAATGTGTGTGTGTAGTATTATTTCTCATAATGTGTGTGTGTATGAGTTTGCGTGCGCCACACACTATCCAGTCTGCATTGGGAATTATTCTGATGAAATCTGTCCATGTAATGGTATTTTAGTGCCACCTATCAGTTGTAACTGTGGATGCTATCGGTCTGAGCTGAGTTGGGCAGTGTGTCCTTTTGTCGGATGATATGAAATGTGCCACCATCAGAGGTATCGGTATTGATATTTACGTTTCGGTTAATAGCCTGTGTCACTCTGGTTGTTGGAGCTATCTGTTGTATGGTCTAATTGGGCTTGCTTTATTTGTGAGTAAATCTGCCTTTGATAATAGCCAGTGACCCAGTCACCGACCTCACCGCACGTCAATGGCGGCAAAACCTTTGCAATTGTTACATTGATACAAATTAATGAAATTATAGTGTAGTGGGTCTGTATTGCTACTGATTTACGTATTAACAACCAATACGGTAATCTGTATTGTATCACAATACAGAGTGTTTGTGTTTGAGTGAGTGTGTGTTTCAGGGGTTGAATCCTGATGGAGTCTGACTGGTACCCGGTGCGTCTGCTGCCTGTCTGTCATCACCAGACAGTCTGAGCTGAGTGTGCGTCTGGGTGCCGCACAGTGGCCCGTCGTCTCAGCCAGTCTATAACTCCTGCCAACACGCATGCAGCCTTCCCTGGGCGGATCACACTACTCCTGCCCAGAATACTAGAACCATAGCGGAGACCTGAAATTGCTTCTGACCGACGCTTGGCTGGGAGAAATCATGGAAACATTTAAGACACATGGAATATAGTGCTGTTGTCCAGGAGGGTTGTCTGTAATTACACGTAACCTGTGGTGACGTGTGCAAGGCCCTAGCACGACACGATACTGGGGGTCTCTCGGTGCCTCTCTCTCTCTCTCTCTCTCTCTCTCTCTCTCTCTCTCTCTCTCTCTCTCTCTCTCTCTCTCTCTCTCTCTCTCTCTATCTCTCTCTCTCTCTCTCTCTCTCATGTCTAGCTTAGCCTCATGTTTCATAGGCCTCACACCCCTCTGTCATGTCCCTTCCCTGCCCTCCCCTGTCACGTCTTCTCTCCTCTACTTTTTCTCCATGCTTGCCTTCATCTCTCCAGTTACGTGGCACCATACCTCCTGGTTGTTATCCCCTCTCCGCTTCTCCCCTACCCCTTCACCCCGCCATGCTGAGGGGGGACACTCGATGCCTTTCATGTAGCCTTGGCCCCTGTTCTCCCTGGTTCTTCCTGCCTGTTGAGCGGATATGTGGGGCTTGGGTCCCAGCCCCTCCCTGGGTGATTGATGGCCGAGGTGCCCTCTTCTCTCGCCCCCCACACCCACCCCAGTGGGATGCCTTCCCAGGGGGAAGGCATAGCTTTTCATGAGCTCAGCTGCGTGGAGCCCTGAAGATGCACCTCCAGTCTCCAACACAGGCCAGGCTCCAGGAACCACTCTCTGTCCTCTGTCTGTCTAGCCCCACACGGCACGACTCCCTGCATGGGACACAAAGCCTGTGTGACCTCCCGTTAGACCCACAGCTTGATCCATGTCCCACGCAGGCTCACACACAGACGCACCCCTCATTGACCCTTTACTATAATGACTACACCATCACTTTATGCCCTCTGACAGCCATCCTTCACTCTCTATTATCCTCCTAAACCCACCTTAGACTTGGCATCATTCACCTTTTTAAAAGAAGGCCTGAGAGCATGACCATTATACCTTTTCTAGACCCTTTTCTAGACCCTTCCTCAGCCAACCCCTTACCCAATTTGCCCTCACCCCTTACCCTACTCACCCTCAACCCTTCCTCACCCTTATCACCTATCTCACCTGACCCCCCACCTAGGAGACACGGAACGGGTGTCCTCCTCATTGTAGGGGGGGGGGGGGGGCATTCGAAAGAGAGGGAGAAGCTAAGGACACTGATAGTTCTAATCCTCCTCGCATGGAGAGAGCAGCACCTGTTGGGATGATACTGGAACGAGGACGGGAATCCATTCTGATCACTGAAAGCTCCACAGTTACCTGATACTCCCTGACCCACAGGATCGGATGGCCACTACTGCCACTCAGCAGCCAGCTGTCAATCAGAACAGATACGTATACGAAGACATAAGGAGGAACACTTGTGTTGTGTGTGTAAAGTTAGATGTACCTTGAATCAGTGACACCTATACGGAAAGTTTGGGTATCTCGGTGCATATCTGTTTCATTGGTTTCTTTACTGTATGTTCAGATTTGATGTTGCTCAGTGCAGCCATTGTGCATTTTTGCTAGATTTTTTATGCTCATAGGCATCGTGATCTTGTGAACTATTACTCAAAAAGAAATGTATTATTCACAATTATTCAAAAATAATGTGTTAATCTGTGTGTAACAGTAATGAACATATGCGTACCTTCAAGTAGAAACTGCGCACTATATTTAATCAGAAATCATTTCTTGAGTTGTATGGAAATCCAATAGTTTTCCAATTGCTGCTCGGCAATGTTGAGGGAGCCTTCCAAACTCCAATGAAACCAGATTGGCCATGTAAGAATAGAGCCCCAGTGAAACGACATACAATACAGTCAACTCAACCAGCGCATGCCTGCTTGACGGCCAATCAAATATCATGTGCCCAGCTGTTGCTTTGACAGCGAAGCTGTTGCCGAGGGAGATGGGGACCAGCCTAGTAAATCATCAAGAGGGAAGTTCGAGTTGCTTCTGATGTCTGTGGTTTAGAGTGGGGAGCGACGTTGAGATGTCTGTGGTTTAGAGTGGGGAGCGACGTTGAGATGTCTGCCGTAGCTACTTCTGAAAGCTTGTCCTCGGGTGTGCATGTATTGTTATTCCGTTCACACATGGGTTTGTAATGTGTCTGCTCACTGCCAAGTCATCGTCTCACAGACTACAGTTTCCCTTGTACCACCTTGGATTTTTAAAATGAAATCTTCCCATGTATAGTTAATCACCATTTGATGAAAAAAGACAATAAAAAAACATGCCTTTCTTGAAGATATATATTTTTTTATATATCTGTACGTAATCTTATGACTATTTAGGTTATTGTATTATTAGCATTTAGTCCACACTGGGTTGTACTCACTTTGATGCTTGAAATACTTAGGGGGGAAATTGAAGTATGAATTCAAATGCATGTGTGTTTTGTGTACATTATATGTGCGCCTGCGTCCCAGTTCATCATGATATGTGATCTGGATTGCACTTGGAGTGAGAAGGTTAATGTGGGCGAGTGGAGGTCTAGTTTTTCCCTCTCTCCCAAGGTTATTTAAACTAAACCAACCATTCTTTTAAACGTCTCAAATCCCTTATAGCATGGGCCATAGCCTAATGCCTGTCAGTGGGAACACTGCTTTGCATGTAGCCTGATTATTATCTGCTTCAGAAATTGCTAACAGCTGGGTTGTTCACGGCTGACGGTCTCAAAGTTTATGTATTGAAACTGTTGGAATGTGGACAATTACCACTTTCTCTTTCTCACAAAAAAACCTAATACAGTTTACATAAACTGTTCTCTCAAAAATCCCTGTTTAAAAGGCTTTACAGGCCTCCAGGGCCGGCTCTAGCCGATAAACAATTTGCTTCAGTGGTCTTTTTCTTTCTCTCAGCCCTCGGATAGCGAGGGATCCCCCCAAAAATATGTCCTGTTTAATTTTTTTTTAATATACGGACAATACAATACATTTGGAGTTATTGTTTTCTATGATTTCATATGTAGCTACTATGCATGTGGCTAATTGACCTTTAACGAGGCTTCACACAGGTATATAAAACGAATGTTGTACCACCCACCTCCAAGGTCTGTTGAAGGTTAAATCATACCAGACCCTGGCCTGCCTTACTATGTCTCTATTGTGATTCGGGGGTCAGGAAAAGGGGAAACCGCAAAGAGGTTAGCCAGCAAACTTTTGTAGCCCTGAAACGTAGTTTCCTCTATTAAAATAAGAAATCCTTTACTGATTCGTCATAGTACATGCTGTGGCTAAGAATCTACATGAATATAAACAGAGCATTATAATTCAATTTTTTGTTTTTTATTTCACCTTTATTTAACCAGGTAGGCCTGTTGAGAACAAGTTCTCATTCACAACTGCGACCTGGCCAAGATAAACCAAAGCAGTGCGACACAATGAGTTGCTATATGAAATATATATTATTGTGCTTAATTTATATGAGTATGTTACATATTTCCACAGGGCATAATACTTTTTTTCTTCAGCTGTTTTTTTTGTATGAACGACAGAGATGCATGTGACGGCCTCTATACAGTATGTATAGAACTCAATCTTCAAGTTTGCTAACAACAACAGTGGTAGGCTTTATTACCAACAACAATGACACAGGGAGGAGATGAGAGCCCTGGCAGAGTGATGCCAGGAAGACGTCAACAAAACAACGGAGCTGATCGTGGACTACAGGAGACAGCAGCAAGAGCACGTCTCATCCATATCGGCGGGACCGCAGTGGAGAGGGTCAAATGCTTCAAGTTCCTCTGGGTGCACGTCACTAACAACCTGAAATGGTCTCTTCACCTGACAGCATGGTGAAGAAGGCGTAACAGCGCCTCTTCAACCTCAGTAGCTTGAAGAAATGTGGCTTAGCCCCCTTAGCCACCCGAGCCATGGCCTGTTCACCCCGCTACCATCTAGACGGCAGAGCCAGTACAGGTGCATCAAAGCTGGGACCGAGAGACTGATTAACAGCTTCTCCAGGCCATCAGACTGTATACAATATCTCTCTATTATGCGTGGGAATACTTTGGAACAGATTTCCAAAATTAAAATCACTTGTAGCTGATCTGCTGATGTTTTTACAGTCTTTTATATCCAACAATAATGTGATCATATACAACTGTAAGCAAGGTTTGAAAATATTATGTTTTAGTCAAATATTATATCTGTTTGGGCTTCTTGAGGTCAATTTGCGGTCTACAAATCATTTGAAAATATGTTCCGGCCCCCTGACCATCCCCTCAAGACAAAATCATCCCACGGGTGAATCTACTTGATGATCCCTGTTATATGTGTATACTGTATTCTAGTCATGGCTCATCCTATATAACTACTGTTGTACACACCTTTTCTATTCATATACTGTCCATACTGTCTACAGTATATACACCATTCACATACATATATATTTATACTCTGGACTCTGACATTGCTCGTTCTGATATGTCTCAATTTCTTGTTCTTTGAATTGTTTTACTTTTGGATTATGTGTATCGTTCTTGGATCGCTAGATATTGCTTCATTGTTGGAGCTAGAAACATAAGCCTTTCGCTGCACCTGCGAAAACATCTGCAAAACTTTGTACACAACCAATACACATTGATTTGATCTGTGTTTCAGGGAGTGAAAGGAAGAGAGAGAACAGAAGGAAAGAAAAAGCGGGAGAAGACAAATGACTAGGGAGGAGTGTGGCTGTCTTCCTGTTAGAAGCCTGAGAGCACCTTGTCAGTGGTCTAACAGTTTAACCCATAATTATCACAAATAAAATAATACTCATATTAACAAAGTTGAAATTGCATCCAAATGGACTTTCACATGCACAGTAAAAGAGAAGAAAAAATGTATTGCGTGGTTGGTTACAGAATATTTGAAACCAAAATAAGTCACGTCAAATTTGAATTAGCCTAGGATTGAAATTAGTAACTTGAGAGCGTTTTTGTCTGTTGCCACATATTACAATATAAGATTTCCACTGTAAGAACTACTGAGTCTGGCTTTTAAGTTCGTGTTCCGAGGGCCGAATTCATGCTTGTTTCCTGTTTTGGTGATACATAACCATTTTGGTGCTAAGCATACTCTCACAATGCATGCTGGGAATTCCCCATGTGCTTTGTTAGGCTTGATTCCAGAGTCTAACTGCAGGATAAAACAAGTCTTATGTTTCTGAAACCGCCACGGTGCTTCAGAGCTCCTTGTGGACTAGAGATTGCACAGGTCAAAGTAGGGAGTTGAAGGAGTGGAAGACTGTGTGTGCGCGCATGTGTGTGTGTGTGTGTGTACGTGTGTGCAATGTATCTTATTTTATCCGCTACATCTTTGAGTGTATATATCTTGACGCTGTCCTCTATTTTCTCCCGTCAAGATTTTAGGCTTAGATATTATGTCAATTTCTGTTCTGTTTGACACTTTTGTGGTCTCCCCTGACGATATATATAAAAAATAACAGCCAGGGAAAAATACAGTAAATATTGCACATAACACCCAGACACATACCACATACCACCTTTTTTGGAAAATTGCAGGGGTTGACATCAAAGTTGAAAAGCAGTGCTTGCCGAAATCAAAATGTCAGCCGCACGGCCCATAAAAATCAGTCAACCCTTTACTCCTGTGATGAAGAGCAACAAGTGAGAATCCAAAGTCAACAACATTTTCTCTTCTCCTCAAAAAAATAAGAAAAAAGCCCACTCCCGATTTTTCCCCTTTTGCTCTACTGAGGCTGGGGAACATTGTTAAAAGGACCTCCAGCGGTATTACAGCTTGAAGTTTTCTTTTTTTTCTCCTGACAGAAACAACATCATGTCCTAGCAGCCCACACAGAGACGTTGTGATGAATAGGGGTGCTCATGGTGAAGCAGCAAGAGAGATGAGAGGGGCTGGTCAGAGAAGTCCTGTGGACTAGTATCACACCGACCACTGAACCGGAACGTCAGCGCTTGATGTCAGCTGTGATCGTCAAACTTACCAGGGGTCTATGGCTCGATTGATTTTATTGGCCACCATCTCAGTCTGGCCTTGTTCTCGAGAAAAATGATGTGTTCACTGACGGATTGTTAGCAGAAATATATGGGTAATACTTTTAAGGTACCCTTTATAAAGTGTTAATAAAGGGTTTGTGATGGGTTTATTAGTAGTTTGTATTTGTGAAAGCCGGCAGAACAACAGAATGTCATGCTAAGGTGGGGTGATTAAACGTCAGCTGTATTTACTGAGAAAATATTGGAGCAATATACTGTACATCTGACTACAATCTTACAGTAATGATGCTGCGTAAGCTGTATAATTATAACCTACTGTTATGTCGAACGTGATGGGCCAATTATATAAATAACACAGTTATTTAAGTCTCTTAGATATAGTTCAATTGTTGTGTCACTGTTTTATGTTACCGTTTGTAACACGAAACAACAATGCTCCCTCCGTACAGTACGCACTCATATCCACCGCACATATTGAACATGAGAGAATGTAACAATATAAACCATCAAAACTATTTGAACTGGTCTGGTTGAAGCCAGTGCTGGCTTCAGAAGTTCTACTACGACGCTCTCTCTATTTGACCTATTGAGTGGGCTGGAGCTTGGACTGGAGTTGGAGCCAGTGGGTGGTTTGTTGAGCGAGGGGACAGACGAACTCGGCTTGACCGGGAGTGAATCTGACGAATGCTGCTATGAGGGGAAAAACGGCCATCTCCTGCCTGAGTAATGGAGTGGTTCTATGTGAAGATAGACAGACTGGAGCGCTGTGGACCGGAGCGCAGTTGCCAGTTTGACTCTGGGGAGGGACAGCCCACACTGGAGACCAAGCCAGCCGCCCTGGGCCCTGGGCTCAGCCCACGGAGTCCATATACACCAAACAGCCGCCTGTTCCAGCCAAAATACACACGCTGACACACATAGACAGAGACACACAGAGGCAGACAGACGCCACACAACAGCTACAAAACAGGACCCATTGGTGAGAGATGCTGCAACATTATAATTTAGTGAGGGTTACCTTTAAAGAGGTTACGAGGACATGTTAATGTATTTCTAAATTCACAGATCTAGTATTGTGTATATTTGAATGTATTGTGGTTAGTAGTGAGTGTATTGAGTGCGGTTAATGTGGAGACCAGATATTATGTCGACAGACTCTGGCTTATGAAGCAGAACGCCCTCCTCTCTCAGAGTGTCCGGAGAGTGCAGTCATAGAGTACTGGGGGACATGTAAAACACTGGCTGCATTTTGCTCAACATTTATGCATACTCAGAGAGAGGAGAAAAGTAGACCATGGCTTATAATTCCCTGATTTCTCTGGAACATGCATTGAAATGAAAACGAGCCACAATAAATTCATTTTTAACTGCCGTCCTGGGATTCAGCCACGTAGTCTGGACCTAAGGAACTCTCATGCTTTCATTAAAAACCCACATTTCTCGTTAAAGTAACAATGTCCATCTCATGTAAGGGCCGGGGCATGTGTGCTACTATTGTGTGGTACCATCTGTGTGCTCGGACACGGAACGGTGTATAACAGGGGGAGTGGCGTACATGGGGGTAAGTGTATCAGCTTTTCACCAGTCTCTCTTCACACTTCTCCAAACTGTGCTTTTACCTTTCTGCCGATGTACCTTGTTGATTGTTTTGGATTTACACGTTAGGCCACAGAGTTTGTGAGTTTCTTTCTTGCAATGGAGCAAGAGCTCTTTTGGGTGCTCCAGGAATAAGTTGAGCAGGAAAAGGAAAGGTTTCTCTATGACTCCAAAACCTCACTTTTACAAATGTGCAACATTAGTAATGTGCATATTATTCATGAATACCATTTTTTATATTGTGTTATATTTAAATTGTGAGCCACAATCTGAACAACTCTGCCACAATTGTTCTGTGTGAATTCTTTATCGGCTGAGCTGCAAAGCTTGTGAGGCAGGCATCAGTCAGCAATCTATACCTCTCCAGCTCCACTACCTTCCAGGGAAGTGTGTGTGTGTGTGTGTGTGTGTGTGTGTGTGTGTGTGTGTGTGTGTGTGTGTGTGTGTGTGTGTGTGTGTGTGTGTGTGTGTGTGTGTGTGTGTGTGTGTGTGTGTGTGTGTGTGTGTGTGTGTGTGTGTGTGTGTGTGTGTGTGTGTGTGTGTGTGTGTGTGTGTGTGTGTGTTTGTGTGTATTAGGAGCCGGCTGGACCCAGCCAATGGGGACTGAACTGGGGATGGAACAGAGCGGCTCTGCTCATAGGGGAGCGAGGAGAAGGCGGTGGAGAGGTGGGACGATGAGGCGTAATTTAAACAGGCGACGGCTGCAGCGCAGACAGGAAATGAGAAGAAGCTTAGTTCCTGGGACGGGAGCTGAATTGGATGTTTCAGACCCAGACCAGACCGATATCGGGAAGAGAGAGACTTTATACAGGGTTGTTACGGGTAACAGTAAGGTCATTGAGAACAGCATTTCCTCTCTGTTGTTGGGTTTCCTTCACCCAGGCTCCACTATCTCAGTTCCCACATCCCGCTTAAATCATTTCAATAGGTTGGATTCAAACATCTGAAATCTATGCCTGGCTTGAGTAGGACCTCCTGTTGCTGTCCTTTTTGAATGCTTGTCTCCACTTCTTCCATTCTGACCGCTTTGATTTGAAGTTTTTAGGGGAAGTTTCATCCGATGGAAGGAAGTCCAAGTTGAAAAGGCAAATAATTATTTTAATAGTAGATCAAAAACAGGATAACAATATGGTTGGTCTTGGTCTGAAGCTGCCCAGGCGAGTGCATGGGTCCTTTAGGATTGCAGTGGTTTTGATTTAAAGCAGACCCTATCAAAATATCGAACTCCGAGCCTTTCCACCTAACCTCTCACATGCCATTGCTTTGGGAGTGGAGGCCTAAGCTGCTCTGGACTGTGTAAACCACAGCCATGTTGTGAGTTCTCACCGCACATCCTCATATAGAGCCCTGAGCCGCTGCAGTGCCAGTCCCGCCAGATTACCTCCCTTAATCAATCTGATTAGGCTGAACGGCGGACATCTTGGCTCACATCTGCCTTTCCACAGTTTAGTCTGACAGCAGCAGAACTGAGCTGATTCTGATCATTCTAGGCTAGGAGCTAGAATTTATACAAAGTAAATGGAACACAGAGCAGTTCATAGTACACATTACTGGGAATTTATTTGATGTCATAGTTTACAATCATTTGAATTTACTGTGAAGTTTTGTGTGTAAAAACCAAGGTCTTTCTTAATAAAACAACTGGGATATTAGCACTTGTACACCAACTTGCTGTGAAATAAATCAACAATCTATGTAAATCCATACTTTCAAAGTACTACTCTTCCAGCTCATTTCAAACATACTTTAAATGATGGTCAAATACAGGGCGGCACATACAAGCCTAGATTCCGTCACTTTTCCGTCCATGAATCCACATTCCGGCTGCAGCCAGGCTAAAATAACAGAGCCATAAGTCACTCCAGACCTGCTATTATAAACAAGTGTCAGTCTGGTGATAAAAAATGACATCTTAATTCGGACCCTAGACGCTTTGTCAAAGCGGATTAACACATCACCATGAACCGATTTATTTGTATTGTGTCTGCATCGTTCCGTTTGGGCCAAGGTTGACCATGTTGCTGGGCCTCAAACTCTCTTTGGGGAGAGCTTGAGGAGCTAGTTGAGCTGAGATGAATCTGTTTCTGAGTGAGTTTCTCTTTGTAGACTGATATTATAGTGACTGTGACTGGGGCCATGTGCATTACAGTAGCTCCTAGGAACATGGAAGGTCCTTATTCCTAACGTACAGTACCTCAGGTTAGGGACGAATTTTGTGGGCTTGAATGAACTACCTGGAAATGATACTACTTCAACCCTGGCCAACTGGGGTCAACTGAACTCACCTGATCTCTACCAAGTAGTGTGAAGGGCAGAGAATAGAATTGCTTTCAGCTTGGCATATCAGCGTTGCTCACATCAGTTTTGATTAGTGATGTAGCCATAGATACCAGTTATATTTTATATTATATAATAAAAAGTTGTATTCAATTGAAAACCCCTCTCCGTGTCTAACGGTCTTCTGTGTGATTGACAGACAGGCTGTAGTCCCCTGCTGGCTTTGGCTCTAGCCCATGCGGTTTATGGACACACCCAGGCCGGTTCTTACCGTCTGTTTCTTATAAAGGACATCAAACAGAGAGAGCGGCCTGCCTGAACCACAAAGCACCTGTTTCCTACACTTCCACAACACCTGTTTCCTACACTTCCACAACACCTGTTTCCTACACTTCCACAACACCTGTTTCCTACACTTCCACAACACCTGTTTCCTACACTTCCACAACACCTGTTTCCTACACTTCCACAACACCTGTTTCCTACACTTCCACAACACCTGTTTCCTACACTTCCACAACACCTGTTTCCTACACTTCCACAACACCTGTTTCCTACACTTCCACAACACCTGTTTCCTACACTTCCACAACACCTGTTTCCTACACTTCCACAACACCTGTTTCCTACACTTCCACAACACCTGTTTCCTACACTTCCACAACACCTGTTTCTTACACTTCCACAACACCTGTTTCCTACACTTCCACAACACCTGTTTCCTACACTTCCACAACACCTGTTTCCTACACTTCCACAACACCTGTTTCCTACACTTCCACAACACCTGTTTCCTACACTTCCACAACAGGTGTTTGCTGCGGCGTTCCAAGAGCATTCTGAGAACAGAGACACAAGACATCCCGCCATGCCGCCTACACACAGCCAGATCTCACACTCTAGGTTCATTGAGGGATACTGTCATATGGATAGCATATTAAATATGTAATTATACAATAAGTACTATGTAACAATGTGTACTTTCATTTCATTTCAAGAAAATTCATAATCAGGCATGTAAGTGAAATACATGTTTTTTGACTGGAAATTGAGTTATGCAACTCAACTCATTTTGAGTACTTATTGTGACAGTCTTGAGTATGTATTGTGCCAGATATTGCCATCGATTCTATGACCATTTTGTTACGTTTGCATATGGTGACTGTTATCACTGACTGTGCCATCTACCATAACAACAATGGTTACATTGTATCTTTACTGGGCAATTATATTACAATTAAACTTTACAGCCTGAAACAGTTGCATAAAGGTTATCAATGTAGATAACAAAATAGCTCTTTACATGAAAGATTAAATGACAGAACCAATCTCTCTCTCTCTCTCTCTCTCTCTCTCTCTCTCTCTCTCTCTCTCTCTCTCTCTCTCTCTCTCTGTGTGTGACTATTGAACTTACCCTCGCTTTTGAAAACAGACAATAAAAGCTAGCGCGGAACATTATGTTTTAGGATGAGAGTGGTGTTGGAGATGGACATGCAATGAAGTACAGTAGTTGTGACAGAGAGTGAGAGAACAAGGTAGGTGTGATAAGGATGCCAAATAAACATTTTCAGGAAGATGGGTCTGTATCTCTGTATCCCAACTCCCCGCTACATCCCTCATGCTGTAAGGCCAGATAATAGAAATGAGAACATAAGCATAATGAAATAACACCGAGCCCATGGGAGAGAGATGCGACTGGTGAACAACGTGTTATCACAGAGATAGGGGCTGGGAGATTCAGTGGAGTGGTGATGTGTTTTGTTTTTGGTTGGGTGTTTGTACAGGCCCCTGGATGTGACACTGGGTATCTATGTGCTTCTGTATCTATGACAGAACAAGATCTCACGGTTTGGCACAGTTTTTCCAAGGGGGGGTTCAGAAACAACTCAGCGGTTAAGTTTAGGCATTCATTTCGAATGGTTAAAATAAAATAAAAAGTGAAATGATTACTGTCTGTTCATTTTTTAAATATATGATAAACACTCAGTTCTCAGGTTATTAGGTACACCACCCTCTTACCAAAAATGTTTCGCTCCTTACAAACAGTGAGTTACGTGTCCACTTGCTATATAAAGCGGGCAGACAAGCATTGAGGCATTCAGTTACAATTCCATTCAAAGTTAGAATGGGCAAAATAAATGACCTAAGCAACTTTGAGCGTGGTATGATCATCGGTGCCAGGCGCGTCGGTTCCAGTATCTCAGAAACGTCCGGTCTCCTGGGCTTTTCACGCACGACAGTGTCTAGGGTTTACCGAGAATGGTGTGACAAACAAAAAACATCCAGTCAGCGGCAGTCCTGTGGGTGAAAACAGCTCGTTGATGAGAGAGGTCAAAGGAGAATGGCAAGAATCGTGCAAGCTAACAGGCGGGCCACAAACAGGCAAATAATGGCGCAGTACAACAGTGGTGTGCAGAACGGCATCTCGGAACGCACAACTCATTGGTCCTTGTAATGATGGGCTATTGTAGCAGACGACGAGTGGAAAAATGCCTGGTCCGACGAATCACGGTTCCCGTTGAGTCATGCTGATGGCAGAGTCAGGATTTGGCGTAAGCAGCATGAGTCCATGGCCCCATCCTGGATGGTGTCAACGGTACAGGCTGGCGACTGTGGTGTAATGGTGTGAGCAATGTTTGAACGCCACACCTTGTAGTATCCATGCCCGGGAACAATTCAGGCTGTTCTGGAGGCAAAGTGTGTTCCAAGCAGGTACTAGATTGGTGTACTTAATAAACTGGATTGTACATTGATGACAAATTGCGTCAAGCTAATTGTACGTGGCTAAAAAACAGTTGGATGTGAGTTTCTAAGGGTGTATTAGTAGTAGCTAGTATCGGTTTTCTCTCAGGCTTAACTGTGAATGTAGAGACGAAGATGTGATGATGGACCTCTGTTTGCTGAGATTTGTTACTCTTTTGTTCCCTCTTATAGTCTTTGTGTTAGCTGGGAAGCAGTGAAGCAGAGATGGAATTGTGGGGTGTGTGGAATGGTGTGTGTGTGTGTGTGTGTGTGTGTGTGTGTGTGTGTGTGTGTGTGTGTGTGTGTGTGTGTGTGTGTGTGTGTGTGTGTGTGTGTGTGTGTGTGTGTGTGTGTGTGTGTGTGTGTGTGTGTGTGTGTGTGTGTGTGTGTGTGTGTGTGTGTGTGTGTGTGTGTTTGTGTGTACCTCTGAGAGTCTGAACTCTATGGGAACACCACCCGGACAAGGTTCAGCAGTTTCTGAGTGACGGCAGGAAGGTAGCCAGAATAGCCTCAGCTGCATTAGGCCCCTACAGAAGCCTCTCCCACTCAAACAATGTGTGTTTGTGTGTGTGTACATGTGTACGTGTGTACGTTCATGTGGTTGTGCATGTGTGTGACGGTGTTAATTTACTTGAAAAGTCCCACTCTTAGACAATATTCCATAGATGAAAACAGTTCTACATGCATAGTTGCACTATAATGTGACAGTTGTGAGAACCTGTAAGTTGTTAGTTGCCAGTAACTTCTGCTACTTTTGCTAACAGAAAATAATCAAAGAACAGTTGAATGTAAGCTTCTAACCCTCTGCTGTCAATAGTAAGCTAACAACATTGCAATCTCTTCACTGCAGACAGGCCTTGATTAAGAGTCAGAGATGGGCTGTGTAAAGAGGGATATTTGTGTCATCTAGATGTCATCAGGTTCTTATTCTGTGCCTGTCCACGTAGAGACAGGCTCCCTGTAATGCTGCTCTCTGCTGTCTGCTGTTAGGCCATTTCTCCACCGCCTGGATAGAACTTTGGCATGATGGATTTTACAGACGATTGGGGACACCTTCCATCACACACGTGCACGTACATACATGTACACACGCACATATAAGCAAGGCACAAAGACGCACACACACGTGCACGCACACACGTGCACATACGTACACACTGACACACGCTTTGAAACACACAGTCAAACCAAACCCCTCCCGCTGCCCCCCACCACCCCTGACCCCCTGTAATGAAACCAAGATGTTCAGTTCTCCTAGGATCCAGGAGTGCAGCAGCAGTGCAGCTGAAGTTAGCGTCCCCCCTCATCCCTCCTTCTCACCCCACCTTCCCCTTCCTCAACCTTCTCCCCCCTCCTCCCCCTCCCTCCTTCTCACCCAGTCCTCCCCACTACGACTGCCCTATAAATACTATTACGACTTTGTTAAATATGTGACAAAAATGCATAAAAGGAGGTTTATGGGCACACGTTTGGCTGGTGGAAATAAAAGCGGTTGTGTTGTACTTCCACCTGTGGGGAAGAGGAGAGGAGGGAGAGAGGCATGGCAGGGCAGGAGAGCGCCTAGGGATTCTAATGGTGGTGGGGTGTGCCATTCTAATGCTGGGTGGAGTATTGGGGAAACTGAGGGGTGAACTGAGGGGAAATGGAAGAGTATGTGTGCGTGTGTGTGTGTGTGCGTAAGGTGCGTGTGTGTATGTGTGAGTGTGCTTGTCCGTGGAGGGGGACGAGAGGGGTTGCGGGTTTGCTCCCAGGCCCTGCACCTGATCTTAATTTTTCAATTTGTAACCAATCTTCTCACAATTGGCCACCAAATTAAACCGTAAACACAGCAGATATTCATCTTGTTTACATCAAAGCCCCAGAGCCCTGCCACTAAACCCACACCACTCCCCCTCAACTCCCCCCTTCACATCGTCCCACCCAGGCATGGCTCTGGCCTACTCTAGATGTCAGTGGTGCTTTCCTGCCATATATTAGTCCCAATCAAGGTCCATTCCCTTTTCTCTGTGCTTTGTTTGGAGCCAGGCTGAGTGGGCTAAGAGAGAGAGAGAGGAGCGTGTGATGACGATTGATGGATCCCGCTGACTGTGTCATGTTTGGGTCCATGCTCTGAGATCTAGGGCTTGTGGCTGGCCTGCAGGGAAGGAGAATCTGTGTCAGAGGGAAGGGTTGAGCAGTTCACTGTGTGTTAGCCTACATGTTTAAGTCTCTCTTTCAGCCCCCCCCCCTCTCTCCCTCTATTGCTGTCCTCATCTCTGCCTTATATCTCTCTTTCTCACTCTCACTCCTTTGCTTGTCTCTTGTCTCTCTCCCTCTCCCTCTCCATCTCCCTCTCCCTCTCCATCTCCATCTCCTTCTCTCTCTCCCTCTCCCTCTCCCTCTCCCTCTCCCTCTCCCTCTCCCTCTCCCTCTCTTTCTTTCTCTCTCTCTCTCTCTCTCTCCCTCTCCCTCTCTTTCTCTCTCTCTCTCTCTCTCTCCCTCTCCCTCTCCCTCTCCTTCTCTCTCTCTCTCCCTCTCTCTCTCTCTCCCTCTCCCTCTCCCTCTCCATCTCCTCTCTCTCTCTCTCTCCTCTCCCTCTCCATCTCCTTCTCTCTCTCCCTCCCTCTCCCTCTCCCTCTCTTTCTCTCTCTCTCTCTCTCTCTCCCTCTCCCTCTCCCTCTCCATCTCCTTCTCTCTCTCTCTCCCTCTCTCTCTCTCTCTCCCTCTCCCTCTCCCTCTCCCTCTCCCTCTCCATCTCCTTCTCTCTCTCCCTCACCCTCACCCTCTCTCTATCTCTCTCACACACACAAACTATAAACAATTCCAGCGTTGTTTCCTTCTATTTATTTATTCTTATTTTCAGCATCATTCCACTTTGCTGCTTTGCATCTTCAACGTGCTAAAGACATCACTCTGTTTACAGAGAGAAACTAGCAGAAATGATATTGCAATGTGTCTGCGGTGAATTCCCTCTAAACCCCAGGCCTCACTTCATGTGCTCTCCAACTTGTGTTTCAGGTTTCACGGGAATGTTCATTTCTGTGGCTAATGGTCAGTAAATCCAGTAGTAGAATTTGTTCTGTAAATTGCTGATCCAGTACAACAAATAAAACAATGACTCACATTCCAATCATGTTGTAAGGGTAACACTTTACATTAAGCAGCCCCTATTACTATGTAACTAACACAGTAATAACTGTGTTAACAACATAGTAGTTACATAGGTTTTACTATGTCATTACATGCTAATAGGGTATAATTACCGGTAGTTCATGACAGGGTGTGCCTTGTTACAATTGTTGTTACCAGGTCCTAGCCTATTTATCAACCCTGGTATTACATGTAGATTCAATAGTAGTGGTACCTTGTAGTTAGATGTAACAAGGTCCTATTTTTGGTTAGAGTTATCAACATGGTAATTCACAGGTGACTTTCAAACGTGTAATTACAAAATGTGTAATAACATCAGTAGTTGCACGTGTGGAATAACATTCAGCAAGTGAATGTGTAATTACGCGTTCCTTGTTCCAACTGTGTAATAAATTATTCCGCAACAACCCTATTAGCATGTAATTGCATAATAAAAAATGATTGTGTTACTTACTTAATGTAAAGCGTTACCTTTGTAAGTTCTTGTAATGAAGGTATTCATAAGCACTGTCTGTGCGTGTCATTCCAGGTAAAGGCTATTTCTCTGACCTCTTTGGAGCTGTGAGAACAGAGTCTGCAGAGGAAACCTGTGTTAGTAATTAAAACACAATGTCTTGACTGACAGATGCACTGTGTGTACAACTACAACCCCAGTCCGCAGCTCACGTGTGTATGTGTGTGCGTGTTTGTATGTGTCCATGCGCATGTGTGCGCATCAGTGTATATGCTTACAAGCATGCATGTGCACATGTAAATGCATATCTGAGCAATAAAATAATTGTATGTATGAACATATTTATCTCCTCATTCATACATGAGGAACCTGCAGCATGTAAACTAAGCCATCTGTCTTTGCTGGGGAGAAAGCGTCGTTGTTTGATTACATCGCGGCCACACATCAATTTGAATGTTTTATTCAGAGAAGGACAGGAAGTGATTGATCGCAGATAACTAACCACTGAGCAATCAGAGAACACAGGGGAAATAAACAAATTTGGTTTGGTTTGAAACCAGTGGTTAAGTCAGAATGATAGAAGCATATGGTCTCTTAAAAATAATGAATTACAGTATAATATCTGCTCTATCTGACTAATATACTCTGTTGGACATAAACAATTTCCTGAAAAATGTATTTTACAATGCAAAATAAATCATTATTCCAATTTCGTGAGAGTATTTTGTTTTCACTGTTTGTGTACATGTGTGTGATTGTTGATTGTCTCACCAGAAACCTCTCCTAGACAATCTTGTTCCATTTAAAGTAACTTTACATCCCTATCGCCAATCTGATGTAGCACTCAGAGTAATGTTCATAGTCTACTCTGTTTATATCAGTCTCCTTCCTGTGTGTGTGTGTGTGTGTGTGTGTGTGTGTGTGTGTGTGTGTGTGTGTGTGTGTGTGTGTGTGTGTGTGTGTGTGTGTGTGTGTGTGTGTGTGTGTGTGTGTGTGTGTGTGTGTGTGTGTGTGTGTTGTGTGTGTGTGTGTGTGTGTGTGTGTGTGTGTGTGTGTGTGTGTGTGGGTGTGTACAGTGCCTTCAGATAGTATTCAGACCCCTTGACTTTTGTTATGTTACAGCCTTATTCTAAAGTGGATTAAGTACAATTTTTTTCTCAGCAATCTACACACAATACCCCACAATGACAAAGCGAAAACAGGTTTTTAGAAATGCTAGTACATGTATGAAAAAAAATAACGTATTTACATAAGTATTCAGACCCTTTGCAATGATAATCGACATTGAGCTCAGGTGCATCCTGTTTCAATTGATCATCTTTGAGATGTTTCAACAACTTGATTGGAGTCCACCTGTTTTAAATTCAATTGATTGGACATGATTAAGAAAGGCATACACCTGTCTATATAAGGACTTACAGTTGACAGTGTGTATCAGAGCAAAACCAAACCATGAGGTCGAAGGAATTGTCCGTAGAGCTCCGATCTGGGGAAGGGTACCAAAAAATATCAGCATTATTGAAGGTCCCCAAGAACACAGTGGACCTCCATCATTCTTAAATGGAATAAGTTTGGAACCACCAAAACCCTTCTTAGAGCTGGCCGCCCGGCCAAACTTGGTCAGGCAGGTGACAAAGAACCCGATGGTCACTCTGACAGAGCTCTTGAGTTCCTCTGTGGAGATGGGAGAACCTTCCAGAAGGACAACCATCTCTGCAGCACTCCACCAATCAGGCCTTTATGGTAGAGTGGCCAGACGGAAGCCACTCCTAAGTTAAAGGCACATGACAGCCCTCTTGGAGTTTGCCAAAAGGCCCTTAAAACTCTCAGACCATGAGAAACAAGATTCTCTGGTCTGATCAAATTGAACTGTTTGGCCTGAATGCCAAGCATCACGTCTGGAGGAAATCTGGCACCATTTCTACGGTGAAGCATGGTGGTGGCAGCATCATGCTGTGGGGATGTTTTTCAGCGGCAGGGAGTGGGAGACTAGTCAGGATCAAGGCAAAGATGAACGGAGCAAAGTACAGAGAGATCCTTGATGAAAACCTTCTCCAGAACCTCAGACTGGGGCGAAGGTTCACCTTACAACAGGGCAACCAAGACAACACAGCCAAGACAACACAGGAGTGGCTTCAGGACAAGGCTCTGAATGTCCTTGAATGTTCCGGCCAGAGCCGGACTTGAACCCGATCGAACATCTCTGGAGAGATCTGAAAATATCTGTGCAGTAACACCCCATCCAACCTGACAGAGCTTGAGAGGATCTGCAAAGAGGAATGGGAGAAACTCCCCAAATACAGGTGTGCCAAGCTTGTAGCATCATACCCAAGAAGACTTGAGGCTGTAATCGCTGCCAAAGGTGCTTCAACAAAGTACTGTGTAAAGGGTCTGAATACTGATGTAAATTTGATATTTCAGTTTGCAAAAATGAAAAAACGTATTTTGCTTTGTCCATAAGGGTATTGTGTGTAATACATTTTAGAATAAAGCTGTAACGTCACAAAATGTGGAAAAGTCAAGGGGTCTGAATACTTTCCGAATTCTCTGTACGTGTGTGTGCCTCCGTTCCTGTGTGTGTGTGTGTGTGTGTGTGTGTGTGTGTGTGTGTGTGTGTGTGTGTGTGTGTGTGTGTGTGCGAGCATTCAAGTGTGTGTGAGTGTGTGTGTCCATGCAAGTGTGTGTGTGTGTTGTGATTGACACTTGTGTTTTGAAAGCCGTCTTTCTACACATTTCGTGTCAACTACGCGTCTCCATTACTCCCACCTTTTCCACTGTTCCACTGCTTCCAGACGTTTTAGTCCAGTTTTTTTCAGCACATTTCACCCCCTTCTCTGCTCTGTCTTTCAGAAAGTAATTGATCTCAATCAGCAGTCCATTATCTTTAGCAGGCAATTATCCACATTGTCACTTTTGCATTTGGCCCTTTGACCCCTGAGGTCGCTGGAGCCTGTTGTAATCCTAGCTGCCTGGATGGCTCCCTCGCCCCTCGTATAAAGAGTCTTCCAGGTTAAAGGACCCCCAAGGGGCCTTTCTGCACAAGCAGCAATCTTTTATTGAACTTCCACAGGAATGCAGGCCAGGGCATCACGGTTCGGTCGGTTCTCCCAAGAAACATACAACACAGTTTATATATAGAAGTTTCTCTATATACCGTGGTCCAAAAACCACCATTCTAGGAAAAATCTCAGACCCCCTAGTTTTGCTGATAGAAGGTGAGTTTTTGAAAGATTACGGCTTAAGCAGCAGCGTAACGATTTTCGTTGGTGGAAGGAGAGGAGGACCAAAATGCAGCGTGGTAAGTGTTCATCATATTTTAATTTCAAACTGAACACTACACAAAATAACAACGATAAGAAGAAAAACGAAACAGTTCTGTAAGGTGAACAGACACTAGACAGAAAATAAACACCCACAACCCATAGTGGGAAAACAGGCTACCTAAATATGATTCTCAATCAGAGACAACGATCGACAGCTGCCTCTGATTGAGAACCATATCAGGCCAGACATAGAAATACAACAACATAGAAAACAGAACCTAGACTACCCACCCAAACTCACGCCCTGACCAACCTAACACAAAGACATAAAAATAAACTAAGGTCAGAACGTGACAAGCAGGTAGAATAGGATAAGATATTATGGAGTGGGTTTGAGGGTGTAAAACAGGGTTAAAATTATTCTGGGGGGTCGGGGGTCGGGGGCCAACGTTTAACAGGTTTCTACCAACGTAGGAACAGCCTTCATAGGAGGCAGCAACATTGTGAATCACAGAGAGGCCACCAATGTTGGGGAGCGTTCCAAAAAATCGCACATTAACCCTGAGGTGTAATATATAACAACCTCAGCTAATATGAGAATAAGAGAGTGTAATATAACTGGAGTTGATAATATGGAAGGTGTCGAATGATTCCTTGCTATATTGGATGGTATAGCTCTATGCAGACAATGACCGTGACTTTAGTTTTATATAAAAATGATTCTAGGAAATATTTAAACTAATGAAAGGCGATCCAGTACAAATATGAATGGCTGTCTTCAGAATACCTTAATGGCCCTCGGAGCAGGACTTGGCAGTGGTCGGGGTCATGAGTAATATCCGTCCGTAAGCAGCTATTTCATTTAGGAGGCTGGTAATAAATGGCCTTAGTGAGGGGGAGGGAAGGAGGGAAGGGTGGAGAGATGTAGGGAAGTTGCATGGTTTCATTTTTAGCAAAGAAACAGGGCTAGACCATTGCTCCTTTATTTTTCAGGCCAGAGAACGGAAATAGCAAATAATAAATTATGTTCTTTTTAATTTTTTTTGTGTGGCAAAACATAGAAGTGCTCAGAAACATTACAGCTGCTATTTCAAATGAAGAAAAAAACTCAAGCCAGATTGGGTCGAGGTCAGAGATGTGTCCCCTTTTTTGAAGTCCTTTATCTAACCTTTGACCTCTACATGAAACTCCTAGCCTCGTGCAGTTTAAAGTCACCATGGCAAACATTCCAAATCAACATTCCCTTATCACTTGTTTTTTCCTGCATTATTTAGCTGACAAATGTGAAATGACCTTTAATCAATTGAGACTTAAATATATCCATTCAGGTTTCAACTCCTCTCTTCTACTCTTCTCTCAATATAACATGACGTAAAAGGATGTTTCACTCTAATAGGGGAGAGCCCCAGTAATCCCCATGTTTCCTCTTCTAAGCCAACCCTCATGTTGTCTCCATCCCTGCCTATCCTGTCCCATGCTTGGGAAAATGCCCCATTTCCTCTCTTTTCCCAGTTATCCCACTGAGGGTCAGAGTGTGTCCCTAAGTTCAGCCACCACCCCAGGCTAAAAGAGGGGTAAGCAGCGCGAGGGGGAGTCCAGAGGTGGAGCATGCCGTGACAGAGAGAGGAGGGGAGATGATAACCACTGTGTGGGAGAAACTCCAAAGGTTACTGACCTCATAGAGCAACAAGTATGACAAAGCCAACACACAACAAACAGCAAACAAAACCAGCCGTGGTGTGGTGTGGCCCCAATTATGAAGGGTCCCTACTTCAATAGACCTGGGGGTCACAGCCTATAGGCGTAGAGAGGGAGGGGACCAGGGTAGATTCTTTACCCAGGGTCAGGCAGACAGCTATGAGTAGCTTCAGGGTGTTGGCTGGCTGTTTCTGATTCTGGATGCCCCAATACGATTGTTCTACCCTAAGGGCAGATTCTAATGAATTACAGGTGATAATGCTATCATGGTCATCGTCCTCATAATCATCATCATCCTCATCTTCGTCATTATCATCATCATCGTTATCGTTGTCGTCAACATTCCCAAATCATCACTGATAACAAGATCTTCTGCAATGCATCATCGTCAACAACTAGGCCTATGACATTATTTAGATTCTTAGTCACCTACATGTTTTTCTAATTGCTTTTCTCCAAATGGCTATATGTTGTGTTCCTTTTGGGAGTTAAATGCTTAAAAGTTCCAGAGTGCTCTGCAGTGTGAATGAAATACAGCATGATATGACATTTGTAATTTCCACTCTGCTGAAACCCAACCATCCATGACGCACAGCCTTAACCCTTGCACCTATAGCTGAGGGGGGAGAAAAGAGAAATGAGGAAAGCTGTCTCCAGCCCCAGCTCTCACTGGATCCTGTCTGCAATGCCAATAAAGTGGATTTGTCGCAGGAGTAGAATGCTTTAACTAGGACTGCTCTCTGAGACCCTGAGCCTCTTGGACCTGATAGATGGCCTTTTTTTCCGTTTTTTACAGAGAACTAAGTTACCTCAGCAGTAAATCTGTCTGTGGATGGCAGGGACGGAGAAGGGAGGTTGAATAGAGAAAGAGAGAAAGAGATATTATATTGCCATATAATAAATACAAAAGAGCTTTTGAGAACAAAACTGTCCTTGGTTGGACGTAATAGACTCGTGCCAAAGATGATCTATAATTTTGACAAGATAGTCAAGTGATCGCTCTAACAATGGAAATACATGTCCTCAAAGATGGAAGGCAGGCAGGAGGAGGCGAGATCAGGTGGGACCATTCTAGCCAATGAGAGGGCAGATACATGTGTGAAGAAGAGGCACAACTTGACAAAATGGAATGTCCACTTACAGTACCAGTGTGCAAAGCTGTCATCAAGGCAAAGGATGGCTACTTTGAAGAATCTCAAATCTCAAATATATTTTAATTTGTTTAACACTTTTTTGGTTACTACATGATTCTATATGTGTTATTTCATAGTTTGAAAGTCTTCACTATTATTCTACCATGTAGAAAATAGTAAAAAGAAATAAAACCCTGGAATGAGTAGGTGTGTCCAAACCTTTGACTGGTACTGTATATCAGTGCATTCATAACAACCTAAACATTATGAAACTTCTATTCGATCAAATCAGCCTCATGTTTTTGTTGACCAAATCCGACACACTCTCATTGACCTCCATGCAAACTTCATGATTGTATTTTCGTGCACAGATTTTGTAATCCTTCTCACCTCTTCCTCTCTTGACGTAAGCTGGCCTCTAATTCAGGTGGTGGTGGTATTGTAAGGGGGCAGTACTGTATCAAGTGGTGCTATTGGTCAATGCCCAACCAGGTTTCCTACATGCTTCGCTGCATGTTGGCATTAAGTAACTGGACACCGCCTGCAAGGCCAGGAGGCTTCAGTGTATTGTGTTAACTCTGCAGGCACACACACCCACACAAACACACACACACATATGCATGTGCACACACACACTTCGCATGGAAGTTAATGTGGTCTCTAAGACGGTGGTGACACATAAAATGTTCCCAGAGGCACCTGTTTTCATTGTAGAGCTCAACAGCAGCCATTTCCAAGTATTGAAAGAGGGAGCATGTTTCATCTAAAGGGGTCGACTGAGCGCTGAGCAGACGACTACAGGGAGATGCACTGGAATGCATATCTCTTTCCTCACTTCCTACCGATGCACTACAGTCTCTTTGATTCATGTTGATATGACTGTCTTTATTAAACATACACCAGAGCATTGGAATTACCGTGTCTCAATGACTTGGCCAGACCTACTGGATTCATCATGAATAATCTGATTACTCACCAAGTAACAAGGAGTGGAGACTTGCAGGGTGTAAAATAGAAACCTGAGCCATAAGGTTGTCAGGCTGACAGGGGGAGGAAGAGAGAGAGGAAGGGAGGAGAGAGGGCTGGGACAGAGTTATCTCATGCTAACTTAGTTAGCTGACAGCCTCCAGGGATGGAGCGGGAGGATGGTGACCCCTACCAGAGTTTCCCTGGGGACCCAGGAAACCGGAGGAAAACATTCCTGAGAAACTCTGAGACCTGCCTCCCCTAGAGAGATGAAGAGACGGACAGACAGACAGACAGACAGACAGACAGACAGACAGACAGACAGACAGACAGACAGACAGACAGACAGACAGACAGACAGACAGATACAAATACCCAGCATGCCCCCATCCTATACATACAAAAGCATATTCCACTCACACAGACACGCACCCAGTATGTATACTGTACACACACACGCACGCACGCACGCACGCACGCACGCACGCACGCACGCACACACACACACACACACACACACACACACACACACACACTTACAAACTACAGGGAGGCTAATAAATATACAGCACACGTCTCTAATATACACGTAGACTATACATATCCAGTCATAAACACACAGTCCTGTCATTATTTATGAAATCATTTTAGACCGTTTATAAAACAGACTAACCCTCCCTTTCTTTTCTCCTGGTTGATCCGCTGGCGGTGCGACGGTGGTGGACCCCTGTGGGGATCTGAAGGGCTTGAAGAATTATAACTACGTGCTTGCTGGGGTAAGACTGGGTTCTCCCATGCAGTCAGAGTTGACCATGATGAGTGACCACACCGCAACAAGTTACTGGAGCATGTGCTTTACATGGGCATACAAACACCTTTACATACATGCCCATCATTCTTTATTTGTTTATGTAGAATATATTCTCAGAAGTGTGTGTGCAGAGAATTCTAAACAAACTCAAGTTTCAGCTGCAGACCGCGGTGGAGTTCATTTAAAACAAATGCAGCGAGCGCTTGACCTTGGTGCTCACATTATCCATCACACCCCTCACAGACCCTACTCCTGCCCCGGCTTTGTGTGTGTGTGTGTGTGTGTGTGTGTGTGTGTGTGTGTGTGTGTGTGTGTGTGTGTGTGTGTGTGTGTGTGTGTGTGTGTGTGTGTGTGTGTGTGTGTGTGTGTGTGTGTGTGTGTGTGTGTGTGTGTGTGTGTGTGTGCATCTGGGACCGCCAGCCCCTCCCTCCCAGAGGCCTACTGGGCCTGGGTGCATACCTAAGCGGTTCCCTCTCGACAGTGAGTGATGGGAGGCAGGGGGGCCATGTTCTCCTGGGCTCCACGTAGAGCGGGACAGAACAGGATGGGTGAGCTCACCTGGAACGGACTGAGCGACGGACAAATTCTACCAAAGAAACAAGCCCTTTTGTTTATTTTTTATTTCTTTCATTCCTGTTAAACACATTGGGGATGAAACAAGAGGAGTGATGACGTGGGCTTTCCTTTTTTATGATTAAGACAAGCACAGGCATTTGTTCATGAAGCACTTGACGTCTATTGCATGTAGAAATTGCTTGCAGAGTTCCTACATTCTAGTCAGCCAGGGTACACAGAGCAGACAAAGGAAGCGTCAGTGCGTCCCCAAGTGACAACTACAGAAAAGTGATGACTGTGGTCGGGACTGTTGAGACATTCTTTGCTGAGGTCTGATGGCAGTTCAAATGATGAATTGAAATGATCCCGTGCGGTTTAGTTGGTAGAGCGTGGTGCTTGCAACGCCAGGGTTGTGGGTTTTATTCCCACAGGGGACCAGTATGAAAATGTACGCACTCCCTTCTGTAAGTGGGTCTGGATAAGAGCGTCGGCTAAATGACTAATAGGTAAATGGCTCTTTGCGGTTTCTATGTCTAACTGGACTACTATCCTGCTGTACTCTAAACACACAGACCACTGAGATTAATCTTAGGTGCCACAGGACACTTTTGTATGGTAAACTTTACAAGCCCCATTCAATATAATTGACATTTTCCTCACGTAAATCTTGTGATTAATTATAGCATACTGGTGAAATACGATGATTTTCCGTTGGTAGAATCATTGGTTTGATTTCAGGTGAAAAGTACTTTCTGTTTTTTTTTTATTGTACAAGAAAGTCAATAAACAAGAAAATCCATCAAGACAAGATCATCAGAACATCTATTTATGTTCAGCTTCATAGACACAACAACGAGCAGCCCCAACACAACAACCTCCCCACCGCACATGTTGATGCATCTGTCCGGCATCATTTTATGATTCTACCTTTTAACGACCACAAGCAACTGCAATTGAAGAAGCAGACTTTGGAGAGAAAAAAAATCCCACTTGACCTCATGGTTCAAAATGGTTGCAAACATCAAAAACTCTTATTATTGTCCGTCTGATGCAACAAAGACATATTTCTGTATCTTAACTACTAAAGCTGACTGTCTGCTTTCAGATGTCCAATACAGTCTAGCTTTGACAGCCCTTATTCTGCTCTCAATCCCAGCTTGTCATCCACGTCTCACTCCTGACAACCCACACTGCAACACAGTTCCCCCCTACATCACGGAATGTATGGGAAATATAGCTTCTTGGAATGCGAGTGGCACTCACTGCCAACCAACACAGAGACAGGGATAGGGAAAGACAGTTACAAGTCCTCACAAAGCGAAATGAAAAGAAAAAAAACGACCAATGCAGTCATTGTTAAAGAGCCACGCTCAATCACTCCTCGATCGCTTTACTTAACGTCTCACGTCGTTCCAACTGCGGCCGGGGGTCATGTGTAGTGAGAGAATGTAAATGTAGCATTGCCAGAAACGCCACGGTTGCTGCTGTGCTGTCTCACTGGCTCAGTCTCAAATGGGGACATGCCCTCCAGACAGCCTCTGTCTCGCCCAGCCAGGCTCTAAAATACTGTTGAATCTGGGCTTTTTGTGGCAAGCGTGTTTAAGGGGTGGAAGGGCATTTAAAACTTTCATCGCTGGTTAAAAAAAGACCCTTACAGCCCCCACTACCCGGACCAAAAAAGTCAGCCCTGCTAATAATCACAGCTCTGTACTACGGGCTGTCTGAAGCATCTGGCCTGAGAATGTGTCATTCTTTAGGAGGGGCCTGGGAAACTGTAGACACTGGAGCGCTGCTCGCTTCCCAGAATAAGCGCCATGGGAATGATTGAAGGGGGCTTGTTTTTTTCTGACGTGGGGCCGCTGACAGAGGTACCCAGGATCTGGGCCTGTATTCATGTATTCATAAAGTGTCTCAGAGTAGGAGTGCTGATCTAGAATCTGGTCCCCCTTGTCCATGTAATCTTATTCATTATGATCTAAAAGGCTAAACTGATTCTAGATCAGCACTCATACTCTGAGACGCTTTATGAATACTGGCCCAAACAGGGGTTTGAGAGATGTCAGCTCCCTGAGGTCAGATTAGACAGATATCAGATGTCACCAAGAACGACCTAAGGGAGGATCTTGAAGAGTGTATGCTGTCTTCTTGCCTTAAGTCGCGGAAGAAGTATGCTCAACTCAACAACCACTCAGTCACCAACTGTGTTGTCTATCCATCCACACATTTTTTCATTCACTCACAAATTCTTCTCAAAGATGAACTATCACCTTTTCCTCTCTGACATAGTCCCTTTAAGTCACACAGAGTTTACCTCATGTTCCCTAGTCTTAAGGTCTGCATAAACCACAACCCAAGATTGATCATTCACCAACTATAAGATGCTGTGGCACTAGTTACAGTGCCTTCAGAAAGTATTCAGACTCCTTGACTTTTTCAAATTTTGTTACGTTACAACCTCTTTGTAAAATGTATTAAATTGTTTTTTCCCCCTCATCAGTCTACCCACAATACCCCATAATGACAAAGCAAAAACAGGTTTTTAGATTTTTTTGCTAATTTATTCAAAATAAAAAACTGATATCAAATTTACAGAAGTGTTCAGACCTTTTACTAAGTACTTTGTTGAAGCCCCTTTGGCAGCGATTACACCATCGAGTCTTCTTGGATATGACATTACAAGCTTGGCACACCTGTATTTGGGGAGTTTCTCCCATTCTTCTCCGCAGATCCTCTCAAGCTCTGTCAGCTTGGATGCGAAACGTTGCTGTACAGCTATTTTCAGATCTCTCCAGAGATGTTTGATCAGGTTCAAGTCTGGGCTCTGGTTGGGCCACTCAAGGACATTCAGAGTCTTGTCCTGAAACCACTCCTGCATTGTCTTGGCTGTGTGCTTAGGGTCATTGTCCTGTTGGAAGGTGAACATTCGCCCCAGTCTGAGGTCCTGAGCGCTATGGAGCAGGTTTTCATCAAGGATCTCTCTGTACTTTGCTCTGTTCATCTTTGCCTCGATCCTGACTAGTCTCCCAGTCCCTGCCGCTGAAAAACATCCCCACAGCATGATACTAACATCACCATGCTTCACCATAGGGATGGTGCCAGGTTTCCTTCAGACGTGACGCTTGGCATTCAGACCAATGAGTTCAATCTTGGTTTCATCAGACCAGAGAATCTTGTTTCTCATGGTTTGAGAGTTTTAAGGGCATTTGGCAAACTCCAAGAGGGCTGTCATGTGCCTTTTACTGAGGAGTGGCTTCCGTCTGGCCACTTTACCATAAAGGCCTGATTGGTAGAGTGCTGCAGAGATGGTTGTCCTTCTGGAAGGTTCTCCCATCTCCACAGAGGAAGTCAAGAGCTCTGTCAGAGTGACCATCAGGTTCTTGGCCACCTCCCTGACCAAGGCCCTTCTCCCCCGATTGCTCAGTTTGGCCGGGCGGCCAGCTCTAGGAAGAGTCCAAACTTCTTCAATTTAAGAATAATGGAGGCCACTGTGTTCTTGAGAACCTTCAATGCTGCAGACATTTCTTGGTACCCTTCCCAAGATCTTTGCCTCGACACAATTCTGAGCTCTATGGACAATTCCTTCGACCTCATGGCTTAGTTTTTGCTCTGACACTGTCAACTGTGGGACCTTATATAGACAGGAGTGTGCCTTTCCAAATCATGTCCAATCAATTGAATTTACCACAGGTGGGCTCCAATCAAGTTGTAGAAACATCTCATGGATGGTCAATGTACATTTTTAATATGTTTCCAACAATTTCTAAAAACCTGTTTTCACTTTGTCGTTATGGGGTATTGTGTTTAGATTACTGATTAAAACATGTTTTAAATCCATTTTAGAATAAGGCTGTAATGTAACAAAGTGTGGAAAAGTGATGAGGTCTGAATACTTTCCCGAAGAAACTGTATGTGACTGCTAAATTATCAGTCGGTTTTGCTGTACCATTCATTAGAATATTGATGTCTATATAAGCTCAGTAAGAAAATAATGATAGATGACTACATATTTCATTGACCATGGCCTCATAATCCACATTGAGCTCGATCCTGTTACCTATTTAAAAATTATAATATACCAATTGGGTTCGAAAAATGTATATCTCTCCTTTTCTTTTGTTGGCATGCTCCAAAATGTGCCTTCTTGTTTCACTTTGCGGTCATTTGTCAGAACAAGCCAAGATAATTCCTTGACGGGATAATTTGTCTATACAACGCATGAAATCCTGTCATGCAAAGCCAATGACGATAACGACGACACTGTAATTCCCTCTGGACGTGTGAACTGACCCAATCTGAAGATCAATGTTTTTTTATCTGATTTATCATATCATTGCCACACAGTATCTGTAGAATCGCTGTGTGCTTTGCATACAGGAGGGTAATAACGTGAGACTCTCAGGGACATTGTGTCAGGAATTGCATAAAGAGAGCACAATGAACAAAAGGGTCCCTCTCAGGAAGAGGGTTGGCCACTTAACCTATCACTCCCTCAGTGTTATCTTTATTTTTTTATTTTATTAAACCTTTATTTAACTAGGCAAATCAGTTAAGAACAAATTCTTATTTACAATGACGGCCTACCCCGGCCGAACCCGGACGACGCTGGGCGCCAATTGGGCGCCGTCCTATGGGACTACCAATCACGGCCGGATGTGATTCAGCCTGGATTCAAACCAGGGACTGTTGTGACGCCTCTTGCGCTGAGATGCTGTGCCTTAGACCGCTGCGCCACTCGGGAGCCCCAATCAGAGGTTTACAGTGACCTATGACTGCATAGAAAAGTGGGCCAAAGTGCCACTGTTAGTTGGTCCAAAAGTATTCTTTCTCTAACGCTTCCCTCAACTGTCAGCTGTAAATTTGAGCTGACAGATGTGTTTCATAAACAAATGTCACACAACATGAGGCAAAATCCTTTCATGGCATAGGTTTTCTGGCCTGCATCTAGGGCAAAGGTTTTCTGGCTTGTATCTACAGTAGGCAACATGTTAACGTAAGATGTGTGAGTCAGAGGGGCATTAAATGTGAAGGTAAGGTACCCATAAAGCATTACTATGCCACCATTTCCTGTGGCATGTCATTTGAAATGCAACAGGTGTACAGGTGTGAAACGTTTTGGGCATAAAACTCTCCTGTCTGAGGAAGAGAAGTTGTCACTAGTGCCGTTAATTTGGCTAACAATTAGACTTTATAACAGGCAGAGGTGTTCATGGGAGACGTAGGCTAGTTAATGAATGTTGTCAGGTGAGGACTCATAGTCGTGGGAAGGCATGACTGTGGAATTTATTAACCTGCTCAAAATGGAGAATTACACAGTCCCTGTACAAAGCCATCCAAGACTGATTTATAGACATTATAACTGAATTATAATTTAATAGTGTGGTTTTATTTTTTATTTATCAAATGCTCTGAATAAGGCAGTCGTAGACTTTACAGTGAAACGCGTACTTACGTGCCCTTTTCCAACAAGAATGTTGAAAAAGTTTGGCATGGGACCTCAAATCTTTAAAAAGTTCTACAGCTGTACCATTGAGAGCATTTTGACTGGCTGCATTACTCCCTGGTATGGCAATAGCACCACCCTCGATCGCATGGCGCTACAGAGGGTGGTGCGGACAGCCAATACATCACTGGGGCCGAGCTCCCTGCCATCCAAGACATCTATATCAGACGGTGTGGTAGGAAGGCCTGGAAAATCATTAAAGACTACAACCACCCATGCCATAGACTATTCTCTCTGCTTCCGCATGGCAAGCGGTACCGGTGCATCAAGTCTGGCACCAACAGATTCTATCCCCAAGCAATAAGACTGATAAACAGCTAGCAAAATAGCTACACAGACTATCTAACCTTGAATCTTTATGGACCTTTTGTTTTTATTTTTGCACTGCCTCTAAGCACACTTACATGGCCCTACACACTCACACACACACACACACTCACTCCATCTTCTGCTCACTCATACATAATATGCACATACATTTATACTGACTCTACACACACGCACACCCACTCACATACAAGCTGCTGCTGCTCTGTTTATCCTGTTGCCTAGTCACCTTCTCCCTATACATATCCACCTTCATCACTCCAGTACCCCTGCACGTTGTAAATATGGTATTGGAATTGACCCTGTATACAGTATGCTTAATTACTTACTTATTGTGTTCTTCATATTTCTTCTTATTTCTCGTGTGTTTTTTCCCCCTGGTATTACATTGTTATTTATTATTGCATTGTTGGGTTTCACGTTTCCAAGAAAGGCATTGTACTTGTACTCACTGTACTTGTGCATGTGACATTAAAAGTTCAAAAGTAAGACAATTAGCAAAACAAACACGATAAAATAACAATCATTTCAGCCTCCTGAGGGGGAAGAGGCGTTGTTGTGCCCTCTTCACGACTGTGTGGGTGTGTTTGGACCATGATAGGTCTTTAGTGATGTTGACGCCCCGTCAGTGTGAATGGGTGTGTGCACGGCCGTTCGTTTCCTGTAGTCCACGATCAGCTGTTTTCTCTTGCTGACGTTGAGGGGGAGGTTGTTGTACTGGCACCACACTGCCAGGTCTCTGACCTCCTCCCTGTAGTGCGTCTCATCATCGTCAGAGTTGTGGGAAGGGGAGTGCAGAAGGGGACTAAGCACTCACCCCTGAGGGGCCACCGTGTTGAGGGTCAATGTGAGGGTGAATGTGTTGTTGCCTACCCTCAACACCTGGATCCAGTTGAAGAGGGAGGTGTTCAATCCCAGGGTCCGTAGCTTAGTGATGAGCTTGGAGGGCACTATGGTGATGAACGCTGAGCTGTAGTCAATGAACAGCATTCTCATGTACAGTGCGTAGGTGTTCCTTTGTCCAGGTGGGAAAGGGCAGTGTGGGGTGCAATAGAGCTTGCGTCATCTGCTGATCTGTTGGGGTGGTATGCGAATAGGAGTGGGGTCCAGGGTGTCTGGGATGATGGTGTTGATGTGAGCCATGACCAGTTTTTCAAAGCATTTCATGGCTACAGATGTGAGTGCTTTGGGGTGGTAGTCAGGGACTATGGTGGTCTACTTGAAACATGTAGGTATTACTGACTGGGTCAGGGAGAGGTTGAAAATTGTGAGCTGGATGGCAAATTCTCTCTTTCCCTTCCAGCACTGAATTCAAGTGAATTCGAATATGACATTTAAAGCATTAGAAATAACTTACATATTAAGTCTGAAGGTGTCCCTATAGCGTTAGTGAATAACCAAGGAGAACAGTACAGTATGTGAATGAATGCAATAGGACAATGCAGGCGGTGGGTTTGTGTATTATATGTCCTTCATGATGACTTTTTTTAAGAATCAAACTCAGCTTTTCAACATGTTTAATTAATTACATACATATCTCTCAGAATCTCTCAGTAATGTTTTTATTTTTTGACCATCTACTGAATGGTCATAAAGGACGACATTTCTGATTTCAGGAGCTTGAAAATAAATCTATTGAATATCAAACATTTACTTGCATTTTTGGTTATCCTCTAGTGACAGTCCATTTATTCCACAGCAGGTCAGAATGGTACAGTCAAGTGAATGGGGCTCTGTGTACATAGTCGTGTATCCACTTACTACCAATCAGAGCTCCATTACTAGTGCATTTTAAGGCATTAGAGATGTCAACATTGTTAAGGCGTGTGTATTGTTTTCTCAGTCAAGGAAAATTAGAAATTGAATTCCTTTGGGCGGAGGAGAAGAGTGTGTGTGCATGTGAGGGGTAGGTGAGGGTGGAAGGAGCAAAAGGGAGGGACACAAGGGGGGAGTCTGACCAAATTGTGCTCAGTCACTCACAGGGAGGCAGAACATTTTCTCTGAGACAGCTATCCAAAAGAGGTAAAAGAGGAAGCTTTGCGGATCTGCCATTTGTTTTGCTTAGGGCCACCTCCCACCCTGACACACTGAGCACGTACTGACTAAATTAAAATACGGTCATGCAGTACTTTCTAGCAGATAGTGCTTCTGCGATTCAATTATACAGAATTTTAGATTACTTGATGTGATTTCTTTCTAAAATGTGACCGCTACACAACTCTTCTGACTGGGTATAGTGGAGTATAGGTTTGAGAGAAAAGAATAGATGTTTATACTGTACTATAATATTAAAGTTTGATATTTCCTCAGAGGATAATGCACATACAGAGGGGTGTGTGTCGGTGCATGCTGTCTGCTATTGACCTTGTACAAAATCTCTCTCACATGCTGTCTGCTATTGACCTTGTACAAAAGCTCTCTCACATGCTGTCTGCTATTGACCTTGTACAAAGCTCTCAAACGTTGTCTTGAGCACTGCCCAGCACAGCACAGAGCACTTACAGCATTAGGGCAACAGAGGCGGGGCTTGCCGTAAATGAGGGGACAAATTGTGGAGCAAGGAGGGGGTGGGGGGTGGCGGTGGCAGTTTCGTGGCGGAGGTGCAGGAGGTGGCCCCTGAGTGGGTGGGTCAGGGGGGTCAGCCTGGCCCCTGTCAACCTCCACCGCCATGTGGACAGGAAAGGTGTGCGAGCGTTAACTTTTGCCTCGTCCCGCTCAGTCCATCAGCCAGCAAATGGAGCACATCACCCACACAGTTGGGGGAGAAGAGGAGAGGGGCTGAGGCAGGAGGGAGGGAGGGAGGGAGGGAGGGAGGGAGGGAGGGAGGGAGGGAGGGAGGGAGGGAGGGAGGGAGCAGGCCTGAACACCTCACACACAGGCCCCCTTTGTGCTCGGGGGCAGGGGCTAGCATTACTCCACGGGGGGAGGCGGGAGGCAAAGTGAAGTGAGCGATCCGTATGTGTTGGAGCAATTACCACTGGGTCATTATCACGCCACAACAGAAGATCATCTATCTTCTCATTCAAGGTGTCACCTGGTCTTCATTTACCAGTCAATAACCATTCATTATACTGGGATGAAGCCTGAACTCATGCACCCCCCCTCTCAAAACCAGTAAAAGATCCAGACCTCTGACAAACACAAACATTGAGTTACCAAATATGCTACCATCTTTTCTTTTAGCCCTCATGACATTAGACCCTAAATCAGGCACTGTGTGCATGTGCATGTTTTACGTGTGCATGTGTGTGTTTTACAGGTTAAGACCTGTGTGAGATGTGTTCTTGTCGTTTTGTACCAGTTTAATATCCCCCCTTCCTGCTCCCAGGCCAGTTGCACAAGGGAACTGTGTGGAGGAAATGCCTCTGAATTGGTAGGTCAAGTGCCTTGGGAGTCCTGGCCTAGTTGTACTGTCCAACTTGAGTTCAATACCAGAGAAGCATGCACGCACACATACGTACACACAACCACACACACTCTGAAACACATTCACCAATAGTGTACCCACTACACACTTAACTTTACAAGATAAGCAGCAATGGAAGTGGTAATGCCCAAGTAATTCTCCTATCAATATTCGACTCATTAGCAACATTGATTCACATCTCCACTAATAAAACACCAACAACATACATACAGTACATGATAGATGTCTTACTTCCTGGTTCCTGCACGGGAGTTCAAACACATTTAGATATAGCTCCATTCTTGATTTAAATATTACAGCCGTGTGTTTATTATTGGGAGAATAACTGTCAGGATATTTCAGCTTGTTTCCTCCATCTTACAGACTCACCCCATAAACACTGTGGCTGAGATCGTCTATTTAATACAGTTTACTCTGCTACTCTGCAGAGCAGGCAGCAGGCTGGGAGTGACTGGATCTTTACTCACGTCTGTTGGCTTTCATTCATGTGTGCTTTGTAAGTAAATGAAACTGCCAATCAATATAAACTCTGGAAAATGATTAGGTTCTAAAAACAATGATAAAATGGCCGGGGTAGGCCGTCATTGTAAATAAGAATTTGTTCTTCACTGACTTGCCTAGTTAAATAAAGGTTAAATAAAAAAATGACAAGAAATTGCATTTCATATTATTTGATGATGAGAAATTGAGCCATAAAGGTAATACAGGTCTAACATACAGTATATAACGAAAACAACAAAACAATACAGTCTGTTAATGTGTCTAGACTAGTCGCTGTTGGAGAGCAGAGCCAGGAGAAAACTTGGACCCTAACCCAGTGTTGCAACAGCCCAGTGGAAAACTAGAGAACACAACAGTCCCACTCTGCTCTACTCTGAGTGGATGATTTGGGAGAATCAAAGGCAGCTCGACTTCCCTTACAAACATCCAGCAAATATACCCATGAGAATGATGCTGGAATCATATCAGAGAGAACGAGGGGAGGGAGAGAACAGCAGAGAGAGAGAGAGAGAGAGAGAGAGAGAGAGAGAGAGAGAAAGAGCATGAGAGAGAGAGGGAAAGAGCGCGAGAGAGAGAGGGAAAGAGTGTGAGAGAGAGGGAGGGAGGGAGGGAGGGAGGGAGGGAGGGAGGGAGGGAGGGAGGGTGATTGGAGGTTGACAATTTATATAATCTACAGTAGGCCTCGTAATTAATATCTAGTAGGACAAAGTTTTAGGTATATACGTACGTCTACATGTACAATCTAAATATTTGGTGCAATAAAAGGTTGCCAGTGAAGTTTATGAAAAACATCTGTTTTCCTTTTTTAACAACATTTTGTGTCTTAAAGGTTCAAAAAGAAGAAGAGAACCTTGGCACAGTGACAAACCCTGGCTGTGAAATGTAGTCATGTAATCTAATTAAGATGTTACGAAGTGGATGAAATATTAAAAGACGGGAGAAAAAAATCCTCTGTTTTCGTCAATCTCTTCTATTGATTTAATTAACTGCAAATCTCTCTGGGGTGACCCCATGTAATCCTTTTTTTGCCTTTTTTTGCCAGCTAAAAATTTAAGTTTAACTATTAATAGAGGTGGATGATGCAGTTGACCTCGGGGGTTAATTCTCAGGCTTTCTGCTGCTTTCATCCCCTGGGTGCCCGGGGCCCGAACCCTCCTTAGGTTACACTGCCCTGAACCCAGAAACCATAGCCAGGAAATGAGTTCATATAGAAAAATGAACCTAGGATTTGGTCTGCTCGGGCACCTTTGTAGACACCAGGAAGATGAGAGGCGGGGAACGGTGGGGAACATAGCCCAGTTTAAATCCTGATTAATCCTGCTGATTCCACGCTGCGTCATGAGGTCACTGGGAATCCAAATAAAAAGAATCAGGGAGAAAGAGAAATAAAAAGGGGGAGAAAAATCTGATGAAGATTGGTCTTTGTCGGCAACTAGACCCAGACATAGTTGGCGTTTTTTGTGATGTCCAGTAGCATTTCTATTTCAACTCCTGTCAAAAGGGGAAAACCTACATGAGGGAGAAAATTTACTTCTAATAAAACGTCGAATTAATTCCAGATGAAAAAGCTTGTTGAGAAGTCCTGAGCTCAGTGTGTGTACGCTATGCCAGGGCCTTTTCTGACTAATTGCTCCTTTACATAATCCGAAAATGTTTTTACATAATCTCAGATAGTGTTTACACACGAAAGCTCACAGGATTCAAGTAATTAAGTGTCTCGCAGCGCCAGTATAAACATACGTCTGATGCCGAGGAACGCACTCTCTCTCGTGTCATGTTCAGCAATCATCAGTTAACTTCTAACATTTGTCTGCCCCAATCAAAATACTGTTAAGTAAATAGATATATCTGTGGCCTGAATACACATACAGCAGTCAAGCAGTCGATGACATGTGACTGTCCAAGCCTTTAATTCAATTATTTCCTTGTCCTTTTTTTGTGAAACTGGGGCCATTGAATTCAGGCACAACTGATAGGTTAGGCGAAGGCTTGCGGTCCTTGACACACACACACACACACACACACACACACACACACACACACACACACACACACACACACACACACACACACACACACACACACACACACACACACACACACACACACACACACACACACACACACACACACACACACACAGTGCTAGGGCTGTCAGTGGTGAAAATTCAGACACAGTGAGAGAGAGAGAGAAAGAGAGAGAGAGAGAGAGAGAGGCCAGTGTGTCCAGGAGGTGGGATGGAGCCTGGGGTCTGGGGTCTCCTCCTCTGTGAGGTATACAGCCCTGATCATCTCAGCATATCCAGAGGGCCACAGTGGTGAGGGAAGGGGTGAGAATCGGGTTACTGAACCTTTGATGAACTGAGACTCAAACTGACATTCAAACTTTGTCAAAACTGCCTTTATTTTCAAGACACTGTGGCCTATCTTACATGCTGACCACACCGCTCACGTCGCGTGTGCGAGCGTTGCAAAATTAATTTACACATACATGTTTTTCAATCATTGCACCAGCACCGCTCACGTGTTTTATGTGTGGATTAATTGTCGGAGTAGAGGACCTTGTGCATTTCAGGTAAAATAACAACTCAAAGTTTATATCCCAGGACAAATTAGCTAGCAACAGCAAGCTAGCTAAATAGGACAAATTAGCGAGCAACCGCAAGCTAGCTAAATTGACATAAATGTTTAATGCTTTTCGAGCTGTCCCCAAATTAATATAATTGGTTCAGAGTTTGTTTTTGATATTTCAACCTGCGTGTTGTTATCGATTTTGGTGAGGGGGCGCAAAATCTATATGCGCACGATTGCGCACGTGTGCGTCCGGTTTGGACATGGTGTTACACCAAAAACAGGTGGTCTGGGGAAATGGTCATCAGTGACGATGATAAAACTCACCGATAGCATGAGGGATTATCATACTTTTTTGAGAGAACAAACCTCTCAGATTTGGTTGATTCATTTCAGGACGTTCAGCCTTGAGACAATCGAGTCAGTGTGTGTGTAGCCCTAGATTGAGGAGTGAGGGGACAGTGGTGATAACACAGGTGTAAATCCTCTCCCTCCACATCTCTCCCTCCATCCCTCTGTACAGTCCCTAACCTCCAGTCCCTAACCTCCTGAGCCTCCATAATATCTGTACACATGGACTGCTGCAGTCAGAAGGAAACACAAGAACACACAAAACAACCACTCTCTCCGCTCTCACACAAACCATGTCACTCCACACACTCTTTCCCAAAGACCTCTTCTTGAGGACGTTACACATAGTATTACTGACTAGATGTACGGTGCAGTGGCTACTATTTTGAGGGATGGAGGCTGCCCCTTGCTCCCCTTCCTGCTGCATCTTTCCCCCTGCTCCCCTCCACGTCTCCCCTCCCCTATTCAACACCCCCAGAACCCCCAGTGCACACATTAATCTTGCACACCCAGGAGGGGGAAAGTCCAGCAGCTGCCAATGCTGTCCCACCCAGCAAGCCTCATCCCAGGAGCTCCACTAATTCCAAGGTAATGTGGATGCCTCGGCCCCTCTCCCCTCTCACTCCATCTCCCCTTCTTGAGCAACAAAGGGAGGAGAGGAAGCCAGAGAGAGAGAGAGAGAGAGAGAGAGAGAGAGAGAGAGAGAGAGAGAGAGAGAGAGAGAGAGAGAGAGAGAGAGAGAGAGAGAGAGAGAGAGAGAGAGAGAGAGAGAGAGAGAGAGAGAGAGAGAGAGAAAGAAAGGACAAAAGAGAATGTGAAACCTTCAAAAGCAGCTCCAGTTACACATACACAAGACACAGCAGAGCCAACTGAGATGCTACATTAGCTGCCAGATCTGAAAGTTCTCAAATCAATAATCTAATCAAAGTTTATTGGTCTCGTACAGAGTTTAGCAGATGTTATACTGTAGCTGGTTCAGTGAAATGCTTATGTTACTAGCTACTAACAATGCAGTAAATTGTCAAACAGGTACACAAATAATTAATTTTAAAAACAAGAAAAAACAGAAAGAATGATGTCAAATCAAGAAATGTCTGAAAATGTAACAACCCAAATAGCACTGTAACAATAATCCAAATGCAATCGATACGTACTGTATATACAATGGATACATTTACACACGATCTACTAGTAATGATATGTACAGCAGTAGATATATTAGAGTAAGCTATGTCAAGAATCCAGTATATAAATAAATATGCGGTGTGTATAAACAGTGTAACTAAAATGCAATGTACAGTAGTAGAAATATTAGAATGAGCTATGTTGAGAGTCCGGAATAAAAATAATATAATACAGTACATGGCCAAAGTATGTGGAGGAGAACACCGGGAGAACGCTAACTGCCCAAATACATAGTGACAACTATAAAGTTTGGTGGAGTAGGAAAAATGGTCTGGGGCTGTTTTTCATGGTTCGGGCTAGGCCCCTTACTTCCATTGTAGGGAATCTTAACGCTACAGCATACAATGACGTTCTAGACAATTCTGTGCTTCCAACTTTGTGGCAACAGTTTGGGGAAGGCCTTTTCCTGTTTCAGCATGACATTGCCCCCGTGCACAAAGCGAGAACCATACAGAAATGGTTTGTCGAGATCGGTGTGGAAGAACCTGACTTGCCTGCACAGGGCCCTGACCTCAACCCCATCGAACACCTTTGGGATGAATTGGAACGCCGACTGTGAGTCATGCCTAATCGCCCACATCAGCGCCCAACCTCACTAATACTCTTGTGGCTGAATGGAAGCAATTCCCCGAAGCAATGTTCCAACATGTAAAGCCTTCCCTGTTATAGCCAAAGGGGGACCAACTCCATTTTAATGTCCATGATTTTGGATGAGATGTTTGACGAGCAGGTGTCCACATACATGTAGTGTATATATAAGTATGTGAATGGTGTGCATAGACAGTATGGACAGTATGTGAATAGAAAATATGTGTATAGCAGTAGTTATATAGGACGAACCATGGCTAGAATACAGTATATACATATAAAGTAGTTAAAATAATGTTAAACATTTTTAAAGTGACCATTGCTCAATGACTCTATGTACATAGGGCAGCAGTCTCTAAGGTGCAGGGTAGTGTACAGGGTGGTAGCCGGCTAGTGACAGTGTCTGAGATTCAGGTCAGGGTACTGGGTGGAGGCCAGCTAGTGGTGGCTGTTGAACAGTCTGATGGCCAGGAGATAGAAGCTGTTTATCAGTCTCTCGGTCCCAGCTTTTATGCACCTGTATTGTCTCCACCTTCTGGATGATAGTAGGATGAACAGGCCGTGGCTCAGGTGACTGGGGTCCTGATTATCTTCTTGGCCTTCCTGTGACATCGGGTGCTGCAGATGTCCTGGAGGGCAGGCAGTGTGCCCTCGATGATGCTTTGGGCTGACTGCACCACTCTCTGGAGTGCCCTGCAGTTGTGGACGGTGCAATTTTTGTACCAGGCGGTGATATAGCTCGACAGGATGCCCTCAATGGTACATCTGTAGAAGATTGTGAGGGTTTTAGGGGCCAAGACAAATTTCTTCAGCCTCCTGAGGCTGAAGAGGCACTGATGCGCTTTCTTCACCACAATGTCTGTTTGAAAGGACCATTTCCGGATGTCGGTGATATGCACGCCGAGGAGCATGAAGCTTTTGACCTTCTCCACCGAGGCTTGCTGTCTCTGCTGTCTGCTGTAGTCCACGATCAGCTCCTTCGTTTTGTTGACGTTGACGGAGAGGTTATTTTCCTAGCACCACTCCGCCAAGGCACTCACCTCCTCCCTGTAAGCTGTCTCGTCGCTGCTGGTAATCAGGCCTACAACTATTGTGTCAACAGCAGACTTGATGATTGAATTGGAGACGTGCTTGGCCACGCAGTCATGGATGAACAGGAGGGGGCTGAACACGCAACCCTGTTGGGCTCCCATAAGTGTAGATCCCAAAGTTGTGATGGAACATGTATTTTAAATGGTGGGAGGCTATGTGCTGTCTTGTGTTCTCAAAATCTGTGGTGATTGTGTATTTATATTAGTGTGGCGCTCAGCAGCAGACATTCCTAAATCCATCACTCCCTCCCTCACGCCCTCCCTTCCTCATTTCCTCACTCCCTCCTTTTCTCCCAGTGACCCCTCTCAGGTGGCAGATGCACACAGCCCGGTGAAGGAGGTCACATGACCTCTATTAACCTGGTTCCACAGAGAATCGACTGGCGACACGAAGGCTCTCACCCAAAATGCATTTTCTTTCTAGGGTGTGAGAAAAGTCACAGGGATTATGCAACATATAGCCTTCTTAGAGTAAAGTTCTCTTGTGTTTGAGTGTTCTAGCTTTTCTCACATGTAGAAAGACGTGTATGTTATGGTAGCAAAGTGGTTAAAATGTCACAACTACATATGCATTACTATACACTACCGTTCAAAAGTTTGGGGTCACTTTAGAAATGTCCTTGTTTTTGAAAGAAAAGCACGTTTTTTGTCTATTAAAATAACATCAAATTGATCTGAAATACAGTGTAGACATTGTTAATATTGTAAATGACTATTGTAGCTGGAAACGGCTGATCAACGTCAACAGTGAAGAAGCGACTCCAGGATGCTGGCCTTCCAGGCAGAGTTGCAAAGAAAAAGCCATATCTCAGACAGGCCAAAAAAAGAAAAGATTAAGATGGGCAAAAGACCACAGACCAATTAGCCTTTTAAAATGATTAACTTGGATTATCTAACACAACGTGCCATTGGAACACAGGAGTGATGGTTGCTGATAATGGGCCTCTGTACGCCTATCTAGATATTCCATAAAAAAATCTGCCACTTCCAGCTACAATAGTCATTTACAACATTAACAATGTCAACACTGTATTTCTGATCAATTTGATGTTATTTTAATGGACCAAAAAAATTTGCTTTTCTTTTAAAACAAGGAAATGTTTAAGTGACCCCAAACTTTTGAATGGTAGTGTACATTATATATTTGCTCCACTTTACAAAGTTGTTTTGTAAAATAATTACTAAAAGCAGAGATACAGAAGTCCACTTGGACTGAGGGTCCTTCCAAACAAACATAAGCTACATACAAATAAAGAGGATTATTTAAGACATTCCACTCCATGTAATCATTGTATCTATTTATTAGTGTCCGCTGGAGGCATTTCCGCTCTCTTTGTTTCAGGAAATCACAAAGGCTTCCTGCAGGCCTTACTGGCAGAGGACTGAGTGTAATCCTGCCTGTATTACAGTTACTGACAGTAAATAACAACCCCTACACAAACACGCTGGTGAGCACAAACACGCACACACGCGAGCACACACACACACACGCGCGAGCACACACACACACACACACACACACACACACACACACACACACACACACACACACACACACACACACACACACACACACTCACACTCACACACACACACACACACACACACACACACACACACACACTCACACTCACACACACACACACAGGGCAAATAGAATGCATCATCACCTTGTGAGGCCAGAGGAGGCCACAGTCATGTAACCGCTCTGTTGTGTTTTCAGCCAGGGGAGAACATTTGTATTTGATTGTCACAGCATCATTTGTTGTCCTATGCTAATTTGATCTCCATAGCCAAATGGAATGTTCCTGCTTCATCCTTCCATATACATGCTTCATTGGCCCCATACAGAAAAATAATGTGTTTAAAAATGATTTATTGTGCATAATTGTAACATTTATGGAGTATGAAGTGCTTTCAGAAAGTACATTGTACTCACACCCTTAACTTTTTACACATTTTGTTGTGTTACAGATCTGAATTGAAAATTCAATAAATTGAGATTTTGTGTCTCTGATCTACACACAATATCCCATAATGTCAAAGTGTAATTAATAATTCATTCATTCATTAATAAAAAATGAAATGTCTTGAGTCCATAAGTATCCAACCCCTTTATTATGGTAAGCCTAAATAAGTTCAGGAGAAAAAATATGCTAAACAGATCACATAGTGACTTGCATGGACTCATTCTGTGTTTACAGTTTTTTCCAACTGCTTACACACAAATCTTTTCATGTCACATGATTTTTGAAACCTCTCACTCAAAGTGCAAAACTACACACCAAATGTCCAAAACCCTAAGCTATTTCTCAGCCTTTGACTCAGTTGTCAATTGCATAAAACACTTTTTTCAAAACACTACACACAATTCTCTACCTAAAACACAAAAATCTAACAGGAAGTGACTTGCTTTCCATTTCCAAACACAACCAATCAAAATGCTACACTTATTCACCAGGTCACACACACACTCACATGTGCAAACACTAATAGCTTAACTGATCACTAACCAATCACTGCTTTACTGTAGTATAGGCCTATAAATAGGTCAAAGGTCAGATTACCTGTTTTGAACAATGGATGCCAACAATGGACAGAGAGCAAGAGGAGTAGGAGGGTGAGGAAGAGGAAGAAGAGGACGAGGGCAAAGAAGAGAAGGAAGGAGAGCCATCTCTGATGGGATTAGGGCAACACTTGTTGATCATGTGATCAACCATGGTTTGACCATGAGAGAGGCTGGACTGAGAGTCTAGCCCAACTTGAGTCGATTTACAGTGGCGTCCATAATTCGAACCTTCAGAAATGAGAACAGGTGTGCAACTATCTAATGACTATTTTAGCATTACAGTAATGTACTGTAAAATACGTATGACTGCATATTATTGCATAAACATTTGTAACTCTAAGCCATTCATTTACTGCACTGCATTGAATGAATGAGGTTGGTTATCATGCTGTACTACATGTTTTAGTACATTGTTTACAGTTCCTATGCTGAACACATACTGTGTTTGAATTCTGTACAGAGTGGAAAGGCAAAGACATCATGGAGGACGAAGACGCTTGTTTACAGATGTACAAGAGACTGCAATTATAAATATGGTTTTGGCCAACAATGCAATTAGGATTCGAGAGATAAGAGAGCATATCTTGAATATTGACACCATATTTAACAACATCAATGCTGTAAGCCTGTCGACCATACAACGCATCCTCCAACGGCACCGAGTGACGATGAAACAACTTTACAAGGTGCCATTTGAGAGAAACTCTGACAGAGTCAAGAATATGTGACATGACTTTGTAGAGGTATGTATGCAACACTACTTCCAGTACTTCAGACATACAGTGGGGAGAACAAGTATTTGATATACTGCCGATTTTGCAGGTTTTCCTACTTACAAAGCATGTAGAGGTCTGTAATTTTTATCATAGGTACACTTCAACTGTGAGAGACGGAATCTAAAACAAAAATCCAGAAAATTAATTTGCATTTTAATTTGAAAACGTGAAAGGTGAATTAGTCTCCCATTGTCTATTGAAAAGAAGACTGAAGCAGGTTTTCCTCTAGGATTTTGCCTTTGCTTTGCTGCGTTCAGTTTATTTTTATTTTAAAAAAAACTCCCTAGTCCTTGCCGATGAAAAGCATACCCATATCATGATGCAGCCACCACCATGCTTAAAAATATGAAGAGTTGTGCTCACTAATGTGTTGGATTTCTCACAAACATAACACATTGTATTCAGGACAAAAAGTTAATTTCTTTGCCACATTTTTTTGCAGTACTACTTTAAAGAAGCAATCTGCAGTAGCTACATCCATTTTTGGACTTAAAAATGTATTATATATACCCATTGATTCTTGAAGAATATAACTTAGAAATGCCTCATGAGCTTAGTACCCCATCAGAACCCCAAAAATATGCTATATTCATCCATTGGACTGCCAGATGGTGAAGAGTGATTCATCACTCCAGAGAACGTGTTTACACTGGTTCAGAGTCCAATGGAAAAGAGTTCTACACCATTCCAGCCGATGCTTGGCATTGGGCATGGTGATCTTAGGCTTGTGTGTGGCTGCTTGGCCATGGAAAACCATTTCATGAAGCTCCCGACGAACAGTTCTTGTACTGACGTTGCTTCCAGAGGCAGTTTGGAACTCGGTTGTGAGTGTTGCAATCGAGGACAGACGATTTTTACGTTCTTCGCGCTTCAGCACTCGGCGGTCCTGTTCTGTTAGCTTGCTGAGTCGTTGTTGCTCCTAGATGTTTCCACTTCACAATAACAGCACTTACAGCTGACCGGGGCAGCTGTAGCAGGGCAGAAATTTGCCGAACTGACTTGTTGGAAAGTTGGCATCCTATGATGGTGCCATGTTGAAAGTCACTTAGTTCTTCAGTAAGGCCTTTCTACTGCCAATTTCTATGGAGATTACATGAATGTGTGCCCAGATTTTATACACCTGTCAGCAACGGGTGTGGCTGAAATAGCCGAATCCACTCATTTGAACGGGTGTTGCCCATTGTGAGGCCCATTTTTTTAAGGCACTGTGAGCAACAAATGCATATCTGTTTTCCCAGTCATGTGAAATCCATATATTAGTGCCTAAAGAATTTATTTCAGTTTACTGATTTCCTCATGAGAACAGTAACAGTAAAATCTTTGAAATTGTTGCATGTTGCGTTTATATTTTTGTTCAGTATAGATTATGTGATGAAAAACAACATGTATTTTGCTTTTCTATTAAATAAATATGCATGTTTTCTGAATGATACAGTTTTGGAGTGTGTGTAATTATGTACACATAACTAGCGATTTGTTTTGCTACTGTAACCTTAAAATGTGTGTGTTACCAGTTAGCTAGCCAGTAGCTAGATAGGTAGCTAAAAGCACTAGGCTCTATAGAGTACTGTATCTAACTAGCTACAATTGTTGCTGATACTGAGCCATTGCTGCCAAGTGTATTTATTTTTTAGGGGTTTTTACTAAGCTTTGTAATCTAGTTAGAAACTCCATTGTTCTGCCCTCATATTTAGTCTCACATTGAAGTGTTTTACCATTTTCTTTTTCAGACAGCCAGGACTACAATACAATGTGAGTTAAGCAGTTGCATTCATGAGTTTCATTGACAAAAGTCAATAAACAAATAAGGTCCGCCAAGCAAAAAACTTTTTTTTTTTTTTTTTAAGAATACTATAAGTACAGAATATTTTTCTCAGTGGGAAATGAATATCCAACTAGTCAGTGACAATGTGTGGTGTTTTGCTGTTTGAGACAGCAACTATGTGAGCTTACTATGTCCTGGGATTGCCTATAATCTTGTTTGTGAGAGTCTCATCTTTTCATAGTTGGCTCATAATAGTTTGTAGCTCTACAGACGTTTTTGTAAGAAGAACCTACCCCCGACCCCTTGGGGATCCGCCATTGTCTCACAAACACTACTTTCACTCAGCCCCTGGTATTAATCCCACAGACTAATGGTTGGTATCAGTGGATGCAGAAGAAATAGACAAATCCAATAGTACAACAGAAGTCTGCTCAAACACACAATGTCTAAAAGGGGTTAGAAGTCTAAAACGTGGCGGTGTGACGGTGGGACTCAAGAGACTTTAGTTCTCCCTGTGCTGTATCTCGCTTATTTTTGGGGTAAAAGAGCTGGGCAGGGCACCTAAACAGTCAAGGCTATATCTAATATACTGTATGTCCAAGATGCATCAAGCTGTTATGTGACGATTTGGACTATAGCTTCAGTGGTTCTGAGAGGACTCGGTGATGTCCCCACAGCGACCACGACGGACATCCTTTACTAGCCCTGGGCCTTTAGAGGGACAGCAGCAGTCACTGCTGGAGGACTCCGTGACCAGCTCCAAACTGATCTGAGATCAGAGGAGAGGCTGTCGTGTGACCCTGTCAATTGTGGTAAGACACAGTGTGGTTCTCATATCATAGTCAATATCCATCACAACCAGTTCTGTCTCTGTCTCTGTCTCTCTCTCTTGATCTCTCTTGGTTACACACACCATCTCAGGTGTATAGTTACGCAACAGCACGACACTCACAGTATCTTCTTGACTCATCACGTCTGCTCAGTTCAGTTAGCCTGATCAACAGGCTGATGTCTGGCAGACTGCATATGGCCTCCATCCACATTCCCTCTATCATGGGTATGGACAAATTTAACCTCAGGTTAGCCTGCTGTACCCTGGCCCACTCTGGCCCACTCCCAGTCCAGTCATCCTCCAGTCTTAAACCTCCAAGTTTCCCTTCACCAGCTCTCTTGTGTAACAGACAGTGCCACCTCTGCCCATACGCAGACTACGTCCTGCACCTAGGGCACCACGGCCGCTATGGGGCCCCCGACCAAATTATTATTTGGAACTCAGTTGGGGTCTCAACCTACTGTTGAGAGATAGACAAGTAGAATACACAAGGTGCAATTTCGAGATGTTGTAGTTCATCAGCAGTTTTCTACTTGTTGTCAATGACTGACAGTCACTCAACTAGCCCATGTCAGCTAAATGTTGTTAGATGACTAGGTAAGGCAGTCTAGCCAGCTATCTGAACCTTGTAGTAATCATTACTGACCGGGCACGCAGGGCATGTGCCCAGGGCTAGCGACGGCCCTGGTAACAGACTATACTGTGCACAATATGGTAGCCTATATATTCAGGTATATTTGTAGAATAATGTGTGTGTTGACCTGGCTATTGCAATATCGTTTACCTTTAGTAAAGGAACTGTTGACATTGCATTTGTGGTTCCTCCTGAAGCTGTTGTTATGGGCATATAGGACTAAGTCATGGGGAATCCCAAAGCTTTAGGTGAGGATAAAAGTCTATGTCAAAAGCACTGTTTCTGGTCCATCTGTCACGTTCTGACCATAGTTCTTGTGTGTTTTGCTTGTTTTAGTGTTGGTCAGGACGTGAGCTGGGTGGGCATTCTATGTTGTGTGTCTAGTTTGTCTGTTTCTGTGTTTGGCCTAATATGGTTCCCAATCAGAGGCAGGTGTTTTGTGTTGTCTCTGATTGGGAATCATATATACAGTAGGTGGCTTGTTTTGTGTTGGGGTTTGTGGGTGGTTGTTTCCTGTCTCTGTGTTTTCTCTGTAGGACTGTATCGGTTTGCCACTTTTTGTTATTTTGTATTTGTAAGTGTTCTCTGTTTATCGTTTAAATAAACATGTTGAGCACTGGCTATGCTGCGTGTTGGTCCGATCCCTGCTACACCTCCTCTTCTCTTGAAGAGAAGGAAGGCTGCCGTTACACCATCTACATTAAGCCATAACAAATACCGTAGAATGAGTTAATTCAACCTGGTCCCAGAGCGTTTCATATTATGCTGTATGTAAATCCAAGACACTCCATTTAGTATGATAACATTTGGTATGGTTACGTAAGACAGATGGTTACATAAGGCAAAAACTAAAGTAGGGTGGTTGGTCGGGGTGGATGGGTGGGTGTATAACGCCAACTTCTAGCAACCCAAAGGTTGAGAATTAGAATCTCATCACAGATAACTTTGTCAACTTTTCAACTACTTACTACTTTTTAGCTACTTTGCAACTACTTAGCATGTTAGCTAATCTTTCTCCTGACCTTAACCCTAACCCTTTTAGCTAACCCTTCAATTAGCCCTAACCTTATCCCTTTTAGCTAACCCAGTAGCCTAGTGGATAGATTGTTGGGCCAGTACTGATTCAGAGGGGTTGGGTTAAATGCGGAAGACACATTTCAGTTGAATACATTCAGTTGAACAACTGATTAGGTATCCCCCTTTCCCTTTCCCTTTCCCTTTCCCTTCCCTTAACCCTAACCTTAACCTTTTAACCTAAATCCTAAACTTAACCCTAAACTTAACCTAAACTTAACCCTAACCCCTCGCCTAGCTAACATTAACAAGCTAGTTAACGTTAGCTACCTAGCTAGAATTCATAACATATCATACGTTTTGAAAATGTATAACATGTTGTACATTTTGCAATTTGTCAAATATTGTACGTTTTGCAAAATCTTAACATACTGTATAATACGAATTGTAATTCATAACATATCATACAAAATTAGGGCTGGACATCCACAAATGAATACATACCATACAGAATGTAAAATATCACACTAAATTGAGTGTTTCGGATTTATGTACAGAATAATACGAAATGCTCTGAGACCAGGTTGAATTGGCCTGTGTCTTGTACAGCACTGTAAGCTGTTTTGATTGGAGTATACAACTTATTCAGACATGTAAAACCAGGATGCATCTTAAGTAAGATATTTAAAATACAGATTATTTGAACTTTTATGTCAGTTGTTACACCCACACCCCTACACACCCCAGTAGTAAACAATTATAATTTTTTACATATAGAGCACATACATGCAGGCTTGCATGCACGGCACACACACGGCACACACACACACATGTGCACACACACACACACACACAGACACACACACTGTATTACAATATCGTAATTTCTTATTTTCTTTCTCATTCAGTCTTGGTACCTTATGGTCATCTTCACTCCACACTTAGTAGTCGTGTTGAAAGGATGCCCTCTCTGTATTGGTACTTCCCTGAGAGGTCTATATGTAATGAACGGCCACTCCTGTCAGCGTTCTGAACTCTCTCTGGCCAACCGTGGATGTTGACTGAAATGTTATAATATTGGACACAGGTATGCCTTTCCAAAGGTGCAGAAAACATTAGTCCACCATTCTGTCACATTCCGTTCCAAAATATTAACTTCCTGTGGTGTTTTTGCACTGATGCATACTGGGAGAGTATACTCTTGGCTGGCAGACTCTACGGGGTGCCTGCATATGCCTGTAGCCTCATATTAATTTATCTGTCACCTTTACTTAGATCTATATTCAGGATATTCCAATTTTAGCTCATTCATTCAGTTTATCCGTCCATATGCTGCAGCAAATTTTTTCAAGGTTAGGTATGGGGCACATTTACTAGACTTATCTTGCCATGGCATTAATCATTCCAGAGCCATGTCTCCCACCACTACCGGCAGACAGTCTCATTAGCTGGAGCTGGGGTTTGGTTCTCATAAATCCACGTCTGGGTGGGCATTGAGACATTGGTATGTGACAGTCAGTGGGCCACGGGAGAAGTTATCACCCCCCCTCCGGCCATCTGATCCACCATGTTGGTGGTTGCTAGGAGACCCTGGCGAAGGACTATCCCACAGGAAGAGGGAGTGGGAGAGAGGTGTGTGTGTGTGTGTGTGTGTGTGTGTGTGTGTGTGTGTGTGTGTGTGTGTGTGTGTGTGTGTGTGTGTGTGTGTGTGTGTGTGTGTGTGTGTGTGTGTGTGTGTGTGTGTGTGTGTGTGTGTGTGTGTGTGTGTGTGTGTGTGTGTGTGCATATATATATACAGTTAAAGTCGGAAGTTTACATACACTTAGGCTGGAGTCATTAAAACTTGTTTTTCACCCACTCCACAAATGTATTGTTAACAAACTACAGTTTTGGCAAGTCGGTTAGGACATCTACTTTCTGCATGACACAAGTCATTTTTCCAAAAATTGTTTACAGACAGATTATTTCACTTATAATTCACTGTATCACAACTCCAGTGGGTCAGAAGTTTACATACACTAAGTTGACTGTGCCTTTAAACAGCTTGGAAAATTCCAGAAAATTTGGTCATGGCTTTAGATCCTTCTGATAGGCTAATTGACATAATTTGAGTCAATTGGAGGTGTACCTGTGGATGTATTTCAAGGCCTACCTTCAAACTCAGTGCCTCTTTGCTTGACATCTTGGGAAAATCAAAAGAAATCAGCCAAGACCTCAGAAAATAAATTGTAGACCTCCACAAGTCTGGTTCATCCTTGGGAGCAATTTCCAAACGCCTGAAGGTACCACGTTCATCTGTACAAATAATAGAACGCAAGTATAAACACCATGGGACCACGCAGCCGTCGTACCGCTCAAGAAGGAGACGTGTTCTGTCTTCAAGAGATGAACGCACTTTGGTGCGAAAAGTGCAAATCAATCCCAGAACAACAGCAAAGGACCTTGTGAAGATGCTGGAGGAAACAGGTACAAAAGTATCCATATCCACAGTAAAACGAAACCTATATCGACATAACCTGAAAGGCTGCACAGCAAGGAAGAAGCCACTGCTCCAAAACCACCATAAAAAAGCCAGACTACGGTTTGCAACTGCACATGGGGACAAATATCGTACTTTTTGGAGAAATGTTCTCTGGTCTGATGAAACAGAAATAGAACTGTTTGGCCATAATGACCATCGTTATGTTTGGAGAAAAAAGGGGGATGCTTGCAAGCCGAAGAACACCATCCCAACCCTGAAGCACATGGGTGGCAGAATCATGTTGTGGGGGTGCTTTGCTGCAGGAGGGACTGGTGCACTTCACAAAATAGATGGCATCATGAGGATGGAAAATGATCTGGATATTTTGAAGCAACATCTCAAGACATCAGTCAGGAAGTTAAAGCTTGGTCGCAAATGGGTCTTCCAAATGGACAATGACCCCAAGCATACTTCCAAAGTTGTGGCAAAATGTCTTAAGGACAACAAAGTCAAGGTATTGGAGTGGCCATCACAAAGCCCTGACCTCAATCCTATAGAAAATGTGTGGGCAGAACTGAAAAAGCCTGTGAAAGCAAGGAGGCCTACAAACCTGACTCAGTTATACCAGCTCTGTCAGGAGGAATGGGCCAAAATTCACCCAACTTATTGTGGGAAGCTTGTGGAAGGCTACCCGAAACGTTTGACCCAAGTCAAACAATTTAAAGGCAATGCTACCAAATACTAATTGAGTGTATGTAAACTTCAGACCCACTGGGAATGTGATGAAAGAAATAAAAGCTGAAATAAATCTTTCTTCTCAGCCATTATTCTGACATTTCACATTCTTAAAATAAAGTGGTGATCCTATCCTAACTGAATTTTTCCTTGTATTAAATGTCAGGAATTGTGAAAAACTGAGTTTAAATGTATTTGGCTGAGGTGTATGTAAACTTACGACTGCATATACACTGCTGGTCAAACGTTTTAGAACACCTACTCATTCAAGGGTTTTTCTTTATTTTGACTACGTTCTACATTGTGGAATAATAGTGAAGACATCAAAACTATGAAATAACATAGAGTGTTAAACAAATCCAAATATATTTTAGATTTGAGATTATTCAAAGTAGCCACCCTTTTCTTGAAGACAGCTTTGCACACTCTTGGAATTCTCTCAACCAGCTGCATAAGGTATTCACCTGGAATGTATTTCAATTTACAGGTGTGCATTATTAAAAGTACATTTTTGTAATGTCTTTCCTTCTTAATGTGTTTGAGCCAATCAGTTGTGTTGTGACAAGGTATGGTTGGTATACAGAAGATAGCCCTATTTGGTAAAAGTCCATATTATGGCAAGAACAGCTCAAATAAGCAAAGAGAAACGACAGTCCATCATTACTTTCATACATAAAGGTCAGTCATACCGGACAATTTCAAGAACTAAAAGTTTCTTAAAATGCAATCGCAAAAACCATCAGGCGCTATGATGAAACTGGCTCTCATGAGGACCGCCACAGGAAAGGAAGACTCAGAGTTACCTCTGCTGCAGAGGATAAGTTCATTAGAGTTACCGGCCTCAGAAATTGCAGCACGAATGATTGCATCACAGAGTTCAAGTACAGACAGATCTCAACATCAACTGTTCAGAGGAGGCTGCATGAATCAGGCCTTCATGGTATAATTGCTGCATAGAAACCACTACTAAAGGACACCAATAAGAAGAAGAGACTTGCTTGGGACAAGAAACATGAACAATGGACATTAGACCAGTTGAAATCTGTCCTATGCTTGAGATTTTTGCTCCCAACCGCTTTGTCTTTGAGAGACACAGATTAGGTGAACATGTGATCTCTGCATGTGTGGTTCCCACCATGAAGCATGGAGGAGGAGGTGTGATTGTGTGGGGGTGCTTTGCTGGTGATATTGTTAGTGATTTATTTAGAATTTAAGGCACACTGCATTCTGCAGTGATACCGCATCCCATCTGAGTTGTGTTTAGTGGTACTATCATTTGTTTTTCAACAGGTCAATGACCCACCACACCTCCAGGTTGTGTAAGGGATATTTGACCAAGAAGGAAAGTAATGGAGTGCTGCATCAGATGACCTGGCCTCCACAATCAACCGACCTCAACCCAATTGAGATGGTTTGGGATGAGTTGGACGGCAGAGTGAAGGAAAAGCAGCCAACAAGTGCTCGGCATATGTAGGAAGTCCTTCAAGACTGTTGGAAAAGCATTCCAGGTGAAGCTGGTTGAGAGAATGCCAAGAGTGTGCAAAGCTGTCATCATGGCAAAGGGTGGCTATTTTGAAGAATCTAAAGTAGAAAATATGTTTTGATTTGTTTAGCACTGTTTTGGATACTACATGATTCCATATTTGTTAATTCATAGTTTTGATGTCTTCACTATTATTCTTACATGTAGAAAATAGTTTAAAAAAAGAAAAACCCTGGAATGAATAGGTGTGTCCAAACTTTTGACTGGTACTGTATGTTGGGAGGTGTCAACACCCCAACTCTCTAGACCTAAGCCAGCCCACAGTGGTGGACTAGCTGCCTGGTGGGCTGGGAGTAAGACCCTGACAGTGAGAGATAAATGGGTGGAATTATCTAGTCGCTAGGCCAGATAATTGCTCCATTTGGCCCTGGAGTTGGCTTCTAATTAGCCCCCCACCACACCCAAACCCAGCCCGCTCACTCCACCCCCCACTGCACCCCAACACCCTCACTCCATCACACCACCCCCTTAGAACAACACTCTCAAACATTTCGAAGGGCATGCTGGCTGACCAACTGGGTTGCCTTGGTGACACGCTAAGATGGGGAGTAGCGACCACAGCGGCCAATTGGCAGCAACAGTTCCAACTTGAATTATTCTCCCTGCCTAGAGAGAGAAAACTGTTTAAGAAGAAATTACTAGGGGGGGGGGGGTTCTAGCAGTGGTGTAGTGGTGCCTGGAAAAGTGGGTATACTCTAATTTTGCCAAAACATTTTTAAACAGCCTACCCAGCGAAGGATAGGGCAACCTGTGTGAAAATTTCACGAGAAACAGTGGCATACACTCTGAATGACTTAAAATTATGAATTCCATATTTGTCTTCTACAGTCAGGCCAATCTAAGCTGTACTGTGTCAGTAGGCTAATGGTAGGCCTACTATTGAAACAGATAAATTGAGGCCGTCAACTGAGGCAGAAATTCACAGATTTCACAGATTTCCATTTTTATTTCAGGTTCTCGCTCTCAAAGTCACACTTTTGTAACAGAAATACAACAACATTGCATGTTCTAATACCATAACAATATGGATGTATTTCTAATAGCAGGACACCATAAAGTCCATATTCCACTGAAGACTATGAATTTGTCTGCTTGAGAAGGTTTGAAACCTAAGCAACCTGCATACACATTGTTTAAGGTACAATAGACCAACATAGCTACTCTAGTAAGTCAAAGCTGTGTGCTGGAAAACGTTGACACAGCACGGGTGGAGTAGGCATTGTGGTGCTCGTGAATTTCCTTTCTTTTTTGGCTTCAGACCAATGCCTACTTCTCACTTGAAACCTTGTTTTTGTTTATCATTTCCATGGTTTTTACACCGGAAGGTGATTATGCAACATTATTATAAAACATTATAATACAGCATAACACAGCAAAGTAAAAGTAAAGCAAAAATACACAATAATGACAAATAGCAACAGAAATAATGTAGTCATTTGTATTAAGGTTGTCCAGAGGGAAGTGAAAAACTTAAAACCCAAGCAAGCCCTTGAAAATACAGAAATAATCCACATGTAGCTACCCATGAACTATTTACATACATTATTGACTGTCACAGGTGGCTCGGAGAGCAAGGCATGAAGTGGCACAAACTGTTCGGTGTTCTGCGCCAGCTACTTATCCCCCTGACATCCTAGTCATCCACTTCGGTGTAAATAACTTGGGACACACCAAGGGGACGGCACTGGTGCAGCAGATGAGCAGATTTAGAGGTGGTTATCCGACATGTACACCAGGACAACGGTGGTCTTCTCTGATATCACACAGCACAGGAGCGGGATATTTCTAGTGGGACCAGAAGATAAACAAGTGCATAGAGATGGCCCGGCACTCCGTCAATCCGCTGGTGTACACATTTCATGGAACACAATCCGCCACCCTACCATTAAGCAGTGTGTCACTGGGATGTACCATAGGGGTAGAGTGCATCTGACGGATGAGGGTAACAATGTATTGCTTGACAGTTGAGAGTTGGTCTCTTCGGTCTCTACCATTCTCTCTTCTGTAGCAAGATGCCTGCTGTAGTACACACACCACAGTCCCTGTCCATTGCCACTCAATGATGCCCTTTCAAGAGCCACCTATTAATTGAAAATAAGCACATACCATGCGTGCGTGTGTGTGTGGACCGGTGTGTGTGTGTGTCGGGACTGGGAGGGGCGTGTCAACAATAACAGTATCCTCCCAAAGGCGAACCCAGAACCTTCAGATACCATGGCGGTGACGTTAATGCTAGCACTACAAACTCTGTCATGAACGCATTATCTTGATAGTATTTAAATGGACAGTCTGGTGAAGGCAGGAAACATTTGTTGTTGTCCATTCACTCAGTACTGATTGAACATTTATTTCTCTTGCTAGGTAAAAAAAAAAGTCTAAAACTTGATGTGTTGAAAACAGTCACATATCTAACCAAGTTAGCAAGCATGGTGATTTATTTTTGACTGCGCAAAGGTTGCGCACGCAAGCAATGATGTTGGTGTTGTTTAACCTTGGTGCATCCGCACCCACCTGGCTACTTTTTACTTGGATTGAGATTTAAGGTTTTCAGGAATACATTGAAAAGTAACTTGACACTGTGTTAATCAGTCATTAGCAAAACACATTAGCAGCGTGGCAGTTTCCCAAAGTTTGGTGTTGACTATGAACTTTACTTAGCTAGCTAGCTAGCTAAATGTATTTGTGGAAGAATGTGGGAGATATAGTGAACATTGAGTTGACCTGCCCAAATGTATCTGTCTATAATGATCTGTCCATACAGCTAATGTTACAGCCTTGTTGGCTTGTAGCTAGCTAGTTACACTGGATTGCAAAAGTATTCACCCCCTTTGCATTTTTACTATTTTGTTTCCTTACAACCTGGAATTAAATTTGATTTTTAAGGGATTTTTATCGTTTGATTTACACAACATGCCTACCATTTTGAAGATGCAAAATATTTGTTATTGTATAACAAACAAGAAATAAGACAAAAAACAGAAAACTTCAGTGTGCATAACTATTCACCCCCCCAAAGAATACTTTGTAGAGCAACCTTTTGCAGCAATTACAGCTGTCAGATGTCTCTATAAGCTTGGCACATCTAGCCATTGGGATTTTTGCCCATTCTTCAAGGCAAAACTGCTCCAGCTCCTTCAAGTTGGATGGGTTCCGCTGGTGGACAGCAATCTTGAAGTCATACCACAGATTCTCAATTGGATTGAGGTCTGAGCTTTGACTAGGCCATTCCAAGACATTTAAATGTTTCCCCTTAAACCACTCAAGTGTTGCTTTAGCAGTATGCTTAGGGTCATTGTCCTGCTGGAAGGTGAACCTCCTTCCCAGTCTCAAATCTCTGAAAGACTGAAACAGGTTTCCCTCAAGAATTTCCCTGTATTTAGCGCTATCCATCATTCCTTAAATTTTGACCAGTTTCCCAGACCCTGTCGATGAAAACATCCCCACAGCATGATCCTGCCACCACAATGCTTAATTGTGGGGATGGTATTCTCGGGGCGATGAGAGGTGTTAGGTTTGCGCCAGACATAGTGTTTTCTTTGAAGGCCAAAAAGCTCAATTTTAGACTCATCTGACCAGAGTGCCTTCTTCCATATGTTTGGAGAGTCTCCCACATGCCTTTTGGCGAACACCAAATGTGTTCGCTTATTCTTTTCTTTAAGCAATGGCTTTTTTTGGGCCACTCTTCCATAAAGTCCAGCTCTGTGGAGTGTACGGCTTAAGGTGGTCCTATGGACAGATACTCCAATCTCTACTGTGGAGCTTTGCAGCTCCTTCAGGGTTATCTTTGGTCTCTTTGTTGCCTCTCTGATTAATGCCCTCCTTGCCTGGTCCATGAGTTTTGGTTGGCGGCCCTCTCTTGGCAGGTTTGTTGTGGTGCCATATTCTTTCCAATTTTTTTAGAATGGATTTAAGGGTGCTCTGTGGGATGTTCAAAGTTTCAGATATTGTTTTTAGAACCCAACCCTGATCTGTACTTCTCCACAACTTTGTCCCTGACCTGTTTGGAGAGCTCCTTGGTCTTCATAGTGCCGCTTGCTTGGTGGTGCCCATTGCTTATTGGTGTTGCAGACTCTAGGGCCTTTCAGAACAGGTGTATATATACTGAGATCACGTGACAGGTCATGTGACACTTAGATTGCACACAGGTGGACTTTATTTAACTAATTATGTGACTTCTGAAGGTCATTGGTTTTACCAGATCATATAGGAAAAACACCAAGGGGGTGAATACTTTTGCAAGGCACTGTAACTTTACTGGCTAACGTTAGTTGACTAGCTAACAGACAATAGCAGCCAAGTATGTTCGCTATCTTATTTGTGGTTATTTGTTTGTGCTTTGATTACATGCAAGTGTCAAGGACAACAGTTTACACAGATTCATTCAGCCATGTGACAAATCTTCCATAGCAAAATATAGCTAGTATTAGCTAGCAAATAGCGCTGTTGCTGCGCAACCCAAGTGCATTGGTCCAGTTTAGTTGGTCCAGTTTTAGAACTCTGAGATTCAGCTGAAAAGATGTTAGAATTGTCAGAAATACCACAAAAAGATAGCACACCGTTGGTTCTTAATGGACAGAAATGAGCATGTGAGAGCGATAAATTCTCAAATTAAACAAAACTGTTACCCCTACCAACTTATTCAGTCTGAAAGGTAGCAAGTCTAATGGTCACTTTATGGACGCTGTAGTCTCTTATCTGACGCCTAGATATTGAGCTAGGTCGGGCCAAGAAATGCAATTTTTTCCCTAATGCTAATGACCCTGTACAAAATCGGGTATGTGATTCTCCAGTGTGTTGTGTACCTCCAATCAATTTTATTTGCCAATTTGAATCGACATTGATGTCATATTGGCTTATTTATGATCATAGGGAGATTTGAAATTCTACTCTGAGACCTGTTGCGAATATGGGCCCTGGTCCATATGGTCCCTGGCTTATATTATGTTAAATTGTCTCTCAGCTCTGAGAATGATCTGCAGAGCACCATTCACATCTGCATAAATCTTCTTCTCACTTCACTTTATCAGGTTATGCAAATACAGAGCACAGGTTAGTTAATGTGTAATGACACTGGGCAATAAGCAACAGTGTGAGAATGGGAAAAGATTTACCCTTCCGGTGACAGTCTTTGGCAGTATCTCTGAGCGTTGAAAGTGAAAGCCCCATTAGCTTATCTAGTCCTTCAAAGCAGAGTAAAAAAACGGTGGTTGGTATCAAAGCCAATTTGTCTAAATCATTTTAGTGTTAGATCACTAATTCAAATCATCTTTAATCTTTTTAGATCATCTTGTTGCATTGAGCAGAAATGTGATATACAGTACAGGAATAACGTGAATAACACCCCAATGCTTATTGGCTTTAAGCTGGGGGTGTGCGAAGTGAAATTTGGGTCTCACACAGCTCCAGACAGCAGGCCCTGCCCACTTCCTGCCGGGGCTGATAGCAGTGACCCTTACACCACATCAGATGAGCAGCATGGCATGGCTAGCCTACACAACCACAGGGCATCGGGTGAGAGACATTGTCAATAACTGTCTTTGGCCTGCAAGCAAAGCTCAGAGCCTAAGACTTCAATCACCAAAGCCAAAGACTGTTCACCCTGCTACAGTCCGGCAAACAGTACCGGTGCATCGCTCTCGGACAAACAGGCTCCGAGACAGCTTCTACACTCAAGCCATGTGACTGCTTATTGCCATTAAAACTGCTAAATAGTTATTGAAATGGTTACCCACATTATCTGCATTGACCCTATTTTGCAATGACTATGCACATTCACAAGACTATATATAAGGGGTGCTAATAGTTTTCCTGTTTCACACATGAACAAGTGTCACATATACAATATATGCAGTGCATTCGGAACGTATTCAGACCCCTTCCCCTTTTCCACATTTTGGTTACCGTTACAGCCTTATTCTAAAATGGATTAAAACAAATAAAAAATCATCATCAATCTACACACAATACCCCATAATGACAAAGCGAAAACAGCAATTTTTTTGGCTAATTTAAGGATCTCTGTTCACCTTTCCCTCAATCCTGACTAGTCTCCCAGTCCCTGCTGCTGAAAAACATGCCCACAGCATGATGCTGCCACCACCATGCTTCACCGTAGGGATGTTGAATATTTCAAGGACAGCTTTTTTCCCTATCTTCGTAACATTACAAATATCAGAAACGTTTTGTCCAATAATTATGCAGAACAGCTAATCCATGCTTTTGTCACTTCTAGATTAGACTACTGCAACGCTCTACTCTCCGGCTACCCGGATAAAGCACTAAATAAACTTCAGTTAGTGCTAAACACAGCTGCCAGAATCCTGACAAGAACCAATAAATTTGATCATATTACTCCAGTGCTAGTCTCTCCACATTGGCTTCCTGTTAAGGATAGCTCTGATTTCAAGGTTTAACTGCTAACCTACAAAGCATTACATGGACTTGCTCCTACCTATCTCTCCGATTTGGTCCTGCCGTACATACCTACACGTACACTATGGTCACAAGAAGCAGGCCTCCTTATTGTACCTAGAATTTCTAAGCAAAAACTGGAGGCAGGGCTTTCTCACAAAGAGCTCAATTATTATGGAATGATCTGCCTATCCATGTGAGAGACGCAGACTCGGTCTCGACCTTTAAGTCTTTACTGAAGACTCATCACTACAGTAGGTCCTATGATTGAGTGTAGTCTGGCCCAGGGGTGCGAAGGTGAACGGCAAGGCACTGGAGCAACGAACTGCCCTTGCTGTCTCTGCTGCGCCGGCTCCCCTCTCTCCACTGGGATTCTCTGACTCTGACCCTATTATGGGGACTGAGTCACTGGCTTACTAGTGCTCTTCCATGCCATCCCTAGGAGGGGTGCGTCACTTGAGTGGGTTGAGTCACAGACGGGATCTTCCTGTCCGGTTTTGTGCCCCCTCTGGCTCATGCGGTGGAAGAGATCTTCGTGGGCAATACTTAGCCTTGTCTCAGGGTATCCCTCAGCCTTGTCTGTTGATTTCCCTCTAGTGGTGTGGTTGCTGTGCTTTGGCAAAGTGGGTGGGGTTATATCCTGCCTGGTTGGCCCTGTCGGACAGGGCCGCAGTGTCCCCCGACCTACCTCTGTCTCAGTCTCCAGTATCTATGCTGCAATAGTCTATGTGCCGGGGGGTAGGGTTAGTCTGTTATATCTGGTGTAATTCTCCTGTCTTATCTTGTGTCCTGTGTGAATTTAAGTATGCTCCCTCTAATTTCTTTCTCTCTCTCTCTCCCTCCCCTCCTGTAGGATCTAAGCCCTAGGATCATGCCTCAGGACTACCTGGCCTGATGACTCCTGGCTGGTTCTCCCATCTCCACATAGGAACTGTCAGAGTGACCAATAGGTTCTTGGTCACCTCCCTGACCAAGCTCCTTCTCCCCCGGTTGCTCAGTTTGGCCAGGCGGACAGCTTTAGGAAGAGTCTTGGTGGTTGCAAACTTCTTCCATTTATGAATGATGGAGGCCACTGTGTTCTTGGGGACCTTCAATGCTGCAGAAATGTTTTGGTACCGTTCCCCAGATTTGTGCCTCGACACAATCCTGTCTTGGAGATCTACGGACAATTCCTTTGAACTCATTGGTCTGACCTGCACTGTAAACTGTGCCTTTCCAAATCATGTCCAATCAATTGAATTTACAAGTGTACTCCAATCAAGTTGTAGAAACAGCTCAAGGATGATCATTGGAAACAGGATACACCTGAGCTCAATTTCGAGTCTCATAGCAAAGGGTGTAAATACTTATTTAAATAGGGTATTTCTGTCTTTTTTTTTATACATTTGCAAACATTTCTGGATTTTTTTGTTGTGAATAAGGCTGTAACAAAATGTGGAAAAAGTCAAGCGGTCTGAATACTTTCTGAAGTGACTGTATATATACACACTCACTCACACACACTACACTGACACTCTCACACAAAACCCACACACATTCACATTCACTTACACTACATACTCACACACACCTGCATACCGGCACAACACACACACATACAAAGACGCACGCACGCACACACACATAGACACACACTTTCACATTCAGCATTTGCTGTAGCTACTACATTTTCTGTAGTTATCCATCCTGATGCCTAGTCACTTTACCATACCTTTATGTACATATCTCAAATACCTCGTACCCCTGCACATTGATCTGGCTCTGGTACTCCCTGTATGTAGCTTCATTATTTATTATTTTTTATCATGGCTAGAGGCCACACAGGCTAGTCCCAAATGGTAGGCTAAGGGACATTGTCTCAGGCTAAGGGACATTGTCTCTGGCTGATACTATTCTTTTGGCAGAAAAGGGAGTTTGGGGTAAATGTAGGCCTACTTGTTGCTTTCCATGCTACGTTTTTCCTTTTCTCCCACATTACATCTAGCAAGATAAAAGTACATTTTTCAGATCTCTTTTGGAAAAGGAAATATCAGATTATAAAAACAAGAACATAAACAGAGGAATATGACTGGCTGCACACAGATCAAAGGGACTTCACATCAGGCAGGCCTGTGCTTCCATGAGGGAGATAACCCCCAGCATTCCTGCCTTGGCAGTGCTGGGAGGCGGTGATAGCTTTAGTGCCGGGCCCCGTGACTGTGTCACTGGCAGAGGCTGTACAGGGACCTCTGACACGCGGAAGCCTGCTGAGAGTGGCCTGGCTCTGGCTTGGTGTTGGGGCTGAGTGAGGCTTAGTGGGTTATGATGACTGGATGGATGAATGGGATGAAAAATAGTATAGCCCCCTTCTCAACCTCCACTTTCATCCTGTCACTGTAGGGGTCTTTGATGAGAACGGCAGAACGCTGAAGAAATGGCATGAATGTGATATTGGAATGATGTACTTATGCTTCAATTGATTAGTATCATAGTGGACACCCAGCACTTCACCTCACTGTGTTTTTGGTTTGATCTGAAACAAAGTCCATTTCAGTTTAACTTCATCTGTTACTCAATAGGGGAATTAGAGTTGATTTGTGATATACTACCTCTGCTGGTATCTTTTTGTGTCAGGTGATTGTAGAAATCCTAATGTAACTACATGGGTCGAGAGCGCAGAGTGTCAAGGGGATTTCATTGGCTGGTAGGATGACGACAACATCTGAGGCACTCTGGGAAAATAAACTCAGATGAATGATACTTGTGTGCAGAGTAATCCTTCCTCAAACTCCCCTGTTTATATGATTTGTATCTCCAACTGCAAAACATTTCCCATATACTATAAAAGTGCAAATTGTAGAAATAATGCAGGTTGTTGTATGCAGATCTATGAGCAATTGTATGTTCTGGTAATTGTGCAAGTGTCACGAGGTGGACAGGTGAAATGTCTGGGATTGAGCAGGCAGCGTGAAGCAGAGGCAGAACACAAAAGACAGTTTAACATTTATTTTAAGGCATGGTTTTCCATTGTTCCATTTCAACAAACTCCAGTTTCTCCATTCCGTTCATTTGTTTTATTTCCAAACTTTTCTTAAATATAATTGATCTGACTCTTCACTCTTAAAAACATGCTAGTTAAAATAAAGACATACAAACCAAACTAAAAAAACTAAAAGGGGCAATGCAGCCCAGGAGGCAGAGGTCCATTTTTCTTTTTTAAACCATTTCAGCTCAAACAAACCCCATTAGCTATGTGCTTTTACCAAAATAAATCATTACATGCTCTGGCAAAACCTAGGATCCACCATATCTCCGGACTGCATTCACTTCCTGTGGGCAGCTGCCAACAAACACAAAACAGGGGGTTTAAATCTGGTGTAGAACCTAAATTATTTTCCAATCGTTTCGTTCTGAACAGAACCACTATTTTTTTCATTCTGTTCCACTGTTCCGACCAGCAAAAAAAAGTTCTGAACTGGTTCGAATCAAAAATCAACAGTTTTTTACATTTACCTTATTAAATTACTTTACCAACCAGTGCGGATAGAGCAGGCAAGCTAGTTGTTTACATGCGTAATTGACAGACAAGTGTAGCCTATGGAGCAAAAATCAAATGAAATTTTGTGGGTGGGGAGAGAGCGAGAGAGGGTTGAGGAGGAGGCTTGAAGCACTGGGCATCTTGTTATAACATGCAGTATCTGAATTAGGTCCACATAATTATACCTAGGAGGAGTGGCTTCTATGAAGGAACTTTGAATGTCCATTGAGCTAGGTAGCTAACAATCTTGAGCTACTAGCTAACAAGCTTGAGCTAGAAAGCTAACAAGCTTGTGGGTGCAGAGCGGCACCGGAATTAAAAACATATCTTGCCTTTTTGAAGTTAATAAATCCAACGTTAAACATGGTAACTAGGCCTAATGTATCCTTAACTAGCATTGAAAAGGTTAATCCATTCTTCTCTAGCCAAATAAAAATCTCTCTTCCTATCTCTGAATCACACTTGTAACGTCAGTACAGTAGCCTATGCTAACGTCAGTACAGTAGCCTATGCTTCAGAGGGGAGAGGGGCAGGTAGCCTAAACACGCACACATACTGGCAAAGATTTTCAGCTTGCAGGCAGACACTGGAATACGTTTTTGAGTGACAGAGTGACAGCTTTGCATAGGTGCTTTGTTGCATTTTTTTTGTGGGACTAGAAAACATTTCCTGGAAGGTAAAATAACATTATTAACTGTTTCCCATGCTTTTAAAATAACAGTTATTTTCCGGAACAGTATGGATCACTTTTGTTCCCGGCTCTGTTTCTGTTCCTTCAAAAATGTTGTTATTTACCGTTTCTGGTTCTGTACATGCAGCTCAAGTCACATGACCAGGCAATTAACCAATAGAAATTCTTGTTAGGTTAAACCCTCAAATGAGTAACACCTGTGACATTCTCACCCATTTAAAATGAGTACATCCTCGTACTGAATCGTGAGTCTGCCAGATCAGAGGCAGTAGGGATGACCAGGGACGTTCTCTTGATAAATGCGCAATTAGACCATTTTCCTGTTCTGCTAAGCATTCAAAATGTAACGAGTACTTTTGGTTGTCAGGGAAAATGTATGGAGTAAAAAGTATGTTATTGTCTTTAGGAATGTAGTGAAGTAAAAGTAAAATATATCAAAAATATAAATAGTAAAGTACAGAAAAAAAAAATACTTATGTAGTACTTCAAAGTATTTTTACTTAAGTACTTTACACCACTTGTAGTCTACACAAATGCACACACACATAGTGGTTTTGATCCCTGCGAAACACCTGATGGAGGTTTGCCAGTCGTCCTGGGGGACATACAGTAGTTAATGTAGCTGCAGTATATCATTAAGGCTGTCATTGTGTGTGTTTGACAAGCAGGGATTTATTTCTCTCCCTGGAGGGGGAGGGAGCGAGGAAAACATGGCTATATCTCTGGGTAGAGAGATGGCATGGTGTTTAAATTTAGTTAACTTTGTAAATTAGGTCAACCCAAATTGCATGCTATTATGCAGTAGTTCCATGTTTTCAAACAATGTAATTATGTGATCATAAAGGAAATTGTGACAACATACTTTTAATTATCATGTTTATGAATATAGAATACTTTACGGATGTAGTAAATGAAGATCCGGAAAAACCTCCCACTTCTATCAGGAAGTGTGTATTCAACTGAATATTAATTGAAACATTTTAAGACCTTGGTATTTTGAGTAAGAAGTAAAACAATCTAAACCTGGTATTAGTGAATATAGAATGTGTCACCATCAGAGCAGCTCTGTGTGTGGGGAGAAGTCGGGGGACTGAGTGGAACAGTCAGTGATGTGTACAGTTGATCTAACTGGCTGATAAACTGGATTGTCTGAGTGTAATCAGACCCAGATGTCGTCGTTGGGCCCTCACCGCCGTGGTGGTCCTCAGCCCCAACAACATCTGCTGTGTCAGGGGCTGGGGGGACGGGAGGATGGGCCACAGCTGGGTGAACCCTGACCTGGAGAAGGGAACCACGAGCCATGCGGGGCTGACAATTGCTGCTGTGGAACAGAGAAGAGGCAGGCGACCTAGTGGACCTGCTATCATCTCCTCCTGCACTCACAACACTTTATTACTCCTACTCATCAGATGGACATGTGGCCTATCGCCATTCATCATTCGTCATTGTCCTTTAGGATTAGTTTGTGCTATTCTGTCGCAAATGTGAGATTTTTGTGTTGGCGTTGCTAAAATCTATATGCAGTTGTTTGGAAGTATTTATTTAAAATAATCGAAATTATTATTACTTCCTGTACCAAAATGGTTTGAAATATTCCCATTAAAGGTTTTGCCTGCATCACCACAATAGGCTGTTGTGGTGCTTATCAGGGATTACCTGTCAAAAATGTATGATTTTAAGGGCCATTTGTGCACTGATAAAATTCAAAAGTTTTATCCATTCATCAAATTATCACTGACAGAGAGATTAAACATGCTATCTGCTGCATGCGCTCTGCCAGACAGATTTCATCACGTTAAGAGAAGTTGTTTTTTTAATGGGTCTTGAGTGATGTGTGGCTTGGTGCACATGTTCTGGTGCCAGGTTTTAAAGGTTAGGAGAGGTTTCTCTCTAAATTGTCTTGGTATTTCATGTTGTAGGGAAATTCAGAACTCTTGCATTTGTGTTGAGTGATGTACAAATGTAACTAAGGCTTGGAATGTCAATACAATCAAACTAGCAAGGGCAACGATCACAAGTCAGTCATAACTTTGCTAATATGCTAGCGTATCTATTTATGTAGCTAGATGACCAAAAGCTTGTCGAACATTTCATTTCACAAAATGATGGGCATTAATATGGAGTTGGTCCCCCCTTTGCTGCTATAACAGCCTCCACTCTTCTGGGATGGCTTTCCACTAGATGTTGGAAAATTGCTACGGGGACTTGCTTCCATTCAGCCACATGAGTATTAGGGAGGTCGGGCACTGATGTTGGGTGATTAGGCCTGGCTCGCAGTCAGCTTTCCAATTCATCCTAAAGGTGTTTGATGTGGTTGAGGACAGGGCTCTGTGCAGGCCAATTAAGCTCTTCCACACCGATGTCGACAAAACATTTCTGTATGGACCTCACTTCCTGCACGGGTGCAATGTCATGCTGAAACAGGAAAGAGCCTTCCCCAAACTGTTGCCACAAAGAAGGAAGCACAGAATCGTCTAGAATGTCATTGTATGCTGTAGCATTAAGATTTCCCTTCACTGGAACTAAGGGGCCTATCCCAAACCATGAAAAACAGCCCCAGACTATTATTCCTCCTCCACCAAACTTTACAGATAGCACAATGCATTCGGGCAGGTTGCATTCTCCTGGCAAACCCAGATTTGTCCTTAGGACTGTCAGATGGTGAAGCGTGATTCATCACTCCAGAGAACGTGTTTCCACTGCTCTAGAGTCAAATGGCTGTGAGCTTTACACTACTACAACGGATGCGTGGCATTGAGAATGGTGATCGTAGGCTTGCGTGCGGCTGCTCGGCCATGGAAGCGAGGTGAGTGTTGCACCCGAGGACAGATGATTTTTACGTGTTATGCGCTTCAGCACTTGGCAGTCCCACTCTGTGAGCTTGTGTGTCCTACCTCTTCAGAAATTTGACGAACTGACTTGTTGGAAAGGTGGTATCTTATGACGGTGCCACGTTGAAAGTCACTAATTTGAAGGGGTGTCCACATACTTTTGTATACATAGTTTAGTTAGCTAGCTGCTAGGAGGATGTCATGTCTTGTCAGTGGAGGAGTGGGTGAGTGACTGAGTTTTTTCCCATGATTTCAGTGGCTATACACAGCTAGAGATGCAGGTGTCATTTGGTTAGCATATCTCTTGCATTCGCAAATTCACTCTGGCTGTCTACTCCAATTTCGTCTGTGCGCAGGATAACTGATGAATGTACGAATGCGCATTCGCTGAATATGACCGTTGCCAGTAAACGTAGACAAAAAGTATTAGTCAGTCACAAACGCTCTAGATAACATGTAAACCGCCTAACCAACTCTGCAAGGGTGAGTAAAATGGTCAGTGAGGTTTTCTCTCATTTGAGTCTGTAAACAGCTAGCTAGCAAGCTAGCCAACTTTTGCCCGTTAGGTTGGGTGCTTGGTTGGGACAAGGCAAGCCGCAGAAGGATGAGTAGGCTCCAATTCCTTATCGTTTATCAGTGCAATTTTGACGGCCAACTAGATGAAAATGTTTGACAGGCTATATCTAATGTTCCTTTGTTAGATTTTTGCTCATCTTGCTCTGGCCAGCATTAGTTGTTGATCTTGTTGTTGTTGATGTGCATAACTGAAGGAGAGAGAGACTACCTTTTCATATTTGTTTGATCAATAGGACTGTAAAGTTCCCATATGTAAGAGGACTCCAGTGGTATTGACATATTTTCAGAAATCCATTCAGGTGGCTTTTGGCTAATGCGTTCTAATGATCTAAAGTCGCGCTGTTGCAACTGCCTGTAAACACACAGTCCAGTTCAATGTGAATTATGGCAGGCCTGTGTGGCAAAAGGCTACAGTAGTTCTGATTGGCTATGGCGCACCGGTCTATGTAGACTCCAGTCCTTGACGAGGTAGATGTTTTTATTGGGTGTTATTTACTGCAGGGTCTATTAAAGCAAGATGGCGCCGATAGAGATGGTCGCCACGCTTCGAGTCCTTAGGAAACTATGCAGTATTTTGTTTTTTTTATATATGATTTTTTACATTGTTAGCCCAGAAAATTTTAAGTCTTATTACATACAGCCGGGAAGAACTATTGAATATAAGAGCGACATCAACTTGTCAAAATTACGACGAGGAATACGACTTTCCCGAAGCTAATTCTTTGTTCGGACCACCACCCAGGACAGTGGATCTAATCCCAGAAGCCGACCCAACAACAACATCGCCTCAGAAGAGGCAGACGTAGCAGCCTCCTGGTCAGGCTCCATAGGCGTGCACATCACCCAACACTTCCGAGTATACTACTCGCCAATGTCCAGTCTCTTGACAACAAGATAGATGAAATTAAAGCAGGGGTTGCCTTCCAGAGAGACATCAGAGATTGTAACATTCTCTGTTTTACGGAAACATGGCTCTCTTGGGATACGTTATCGGAGTCGGTTCAGCCACCGGGCTTCTTCATGCGTCGTGGGAAGAAGAAGGGTGGGGGTGTATGCTTCATGATTATCGACTCATGGTGTAATCATAACAACATACATGAACTCAAGTCCTTCTGCTCACCCGACCTAGAATTCCTTACAATCAAATGCCAGCCATATTATCTCCCAAGAGAATTCTAGTCAGATATCGTCACAGCTGTGTATATACCCCCTCAAGCAGACAACACGATGGCCCTCAAGGAACTTCACTGGACTCTATGTAAATTGGAAACCATATATCCTGAGGATGCATTTATTGTAGCTGGGGATTTTTACAAAGCAAATTTGAGAACAAGGCTACCTAAATTCTATCAGCATATTGATTGCAGCACTCACTCAATCACTGCTACTCTAACTTCCGCGATGCATACAAGGCCCTCCCTTTGCCAAATCCGACCACGACTCCATCTTGCTCCTACCGTCTTATAGGCAGAAACTTAAACAGGATGTACCTGTGACTAGAACCATTCAACGCTGGTCTGACAAATCGGAATCCACGCTTCAAGATTGTTTTGATCACGCGGACTGGGAAATGTTCCGGGCAGCCTCAGAGAATAACATTGATCTATATGCTGACTTTGTGAGTGAGTTTATGGGAAATGCATTCGAAATGTTGTACCCACTGTGACTATTAAACCTATCCTAACCAGAAACCGTGGGTGGATGGCGTCATTAGCGCAAAACTGAAAATGCGAACCACCCCATTTAACCATAGAAAGAGGTCTGGGAATATGGCCAAATATAAACCGTGTAGATATTCCCTCCGCAAGACAATCTAACAAGCAAAATGTCATTATAGGGACAAAGTGGAGTTGCAATTCAATGTCAGACATTTAAACGAGTTAACCCTCGCAGGGCTGCTGGCCCAGACAGCATCCCTAGCAACGTCCTCGGAGCATGCTCAGACCAGCTGGCTGGTGTGTTTACGGACATATTCAATTGCTCCCTATCCCAGTCTGCTGTTCCCGCATGTTTCAAGATGGCCACCATTGTTCCAGAACCCAAGAAGGCAAAGATAACTGAACTAAATGACTACCGCCCCGTAGCACTCACTTCTGTCATCATGAAGTGCTTTGAGAGACTATTCAAGTATCATATCACCTCCACCTTACCTGCCACCCTAGACCCACTTCAGTTTGCATACCGCCTCAACAGGTCCACAGACGATGCAATCGCCATCACACTGCCCTCTGCCCTATCCCATCTGGACAAGAGGAATACCTGTGTAAGAATTCTGTTCATTGATACAGCTCATCATTTAACACCATAGTACCCTCCAAGCTCATCATTAAGCTGGAGGCCCTGGTTCTCAACCCCACCCTGTGCAATTTGGGTACTAGACTTTCTGATGGGCCATGCACGCCTCCAACTCAATCATCAAATTTGCAGACGACACAACAGTAGTGGGCTTGATAACCAACAACGACGAGACAGCATACAGGGAGGAGGTGAGGTCACTCGGAGTGTGGTGTCAGGAAAACAACCTCTCACTCAACGTCAACAAAACAAAGGAGATGATCATGGACTTCAGGAAACAGCAGAGGGAGCACCCCCCTATCCATATCGAAGGGACAGTAGTGGAGAAGGTGGAAAGTTGTTCCTCAGCGTACACATCACAGACAAACTGAAGTGGTCCACCCACACAGACAGTGAGGTGAAGAATGCGAAACAGCGCCTCTTCAACCTCAGGAGGCTGAAGAAATTTGGCTTGTCACCTAAAACCCTGACAAACTTTTACAGATGCGCAATTGAGACTACCATCCAGAAGGAGAGATCAGTACAGGTGCATCAAAGCTGGGACCGAGAGAATGAAAAACAACTTCTATCTCAAAGCCATCAGACTGCTAAACAGCAATCACTAACTCAGAGAGGTTGCTGCATACATAGAGACTCATATCACTGGCCACTTTAATAAATGGATCACTAGTCACATTAAACAATGCCACTTTAAGAAAGTTAACATATCTTACATTACTCATCTCATATGTATATACTATACCTTATACCATCTATTGCACCTTGCCTATGGCGCTTGGCCATCGCTCATCCATATATTTATATGTACATATTCTTATTCCATCCCTTTAGATTTGTGTATAGTTGTTGGGGAATTGTTAGATTACTTGTTAGATATTACTGCACTGTCGGAACTAGAAGCACAAGCATTTCGCTACATTTGCATTAACATCTGCTAACCATGTGTATGTGACCAATAAAATTTGATTTGATTTGATTAATTGTCCAAACGAGTGGCCACTTTCCTACTCTATATTGCTATAGAATTTTCACAAATCCCTTAGTATGTGTAATTCCCAAACATTATAATTTATGAAAATGCAAAAATGACCACACATATCTAAGTGCTCACTTGTCATATTTTTTTTTTTTAAGTGTCATATTCTTCCTGTGGGTGTATATGAACAGATTATAATAAGATGTCATGTTGCTAAAATCCTGTCAGTTCCACTTTAAGGACTCTCTGTGATCTTATCCTCTTTTGTCTGGTGAAAAAAGATGAATTAGCAAATGGACAGTGTGGTCTGGACTGTTTCACCCTCTGTGAGACACCACTATGGTTTAAGTAGACCCCACATATCTGCAGTGGTAGACCATTTGAACCCTTATGGGTAGTGCATGGAACATCAACAAACCATTTTGGGGGGTTCGTTGATAAGCGTGAGTTCCATTCCATTTCAGCACAGATTTCATAAAGCATTTTCTTTAACACAAAGTCTTTTCATGTCTGGTTCTTGATGGATAATGTGAGGTGGCTAAACGGTCAAATATAACTACCGTACTCCATGGTCTCTCTTTCCAGGCGATAGGGGATAGTACCCATCACTCTGGCTGTGAGTGCAGTAAGTGCTCTATCTGCTGCTCCAGATGATAGAGTCACCATCAAAAACAGAGATGTATCCGTCATCACATCCGCAGAGACTAACAAATTAGGTGCTGTGTGAGGTATCGCCACGACGACCTGTCTCCTTGGTTTCACCGCTTCAGGTGCCTCATATTTCCTCCCCCCACCTCCTCCACCCCCTCGTTTTAGTACAGTACCGGTATTTATCAAGAGTAGCGACAGCTAAATCATTTCCTGCTACTGTGGAGGGGGTTATTGGATTGTAAGGGGTGTGGCCTGGCCATATGCCTGTATGGAAAGTCACAGTACGTGTAGGAATGTCTTGTAGTTAAAAGACATGCTCCAGAACTTTGGCGACTACTACGTTTTTTTTTTTTTACCTCACACTTTTGGCTGGGTGTGTCAATGTGTAGTTCATACATGCATAATCTATGAGCAGAATTACGATCTTCCTCAAATAATCACGAAATCCCTAGTTTGAAAGCAAATGTTTTCCTGGAAGCTGTGCTACACCATTTTCCCTATTTCTTCCCCCACATAGGCCAGCCCACTAGCAATTCAAGTTCAAGCTAATGAGCTTCAGCCCCTCACTATCTGAGAGACAGCTAGCAAGATGCACACACAGCAAGCAAACGAGAGAGCAATGATGTTGGTGCACATACAGTTGAAGTCGGAAGTTTACATACACCTTAGCCAAATACATTTAAACTCAGTTTTTCGTAATCCCTGACAGTTAATCCCAGCAAAAAATCCCTATTTTAGGTCAGTTAGGATCACCACTTCATTTTAAGACTGTGAAATGTCAGAATAATAGTAGAGATAATGATTTATTTCCACTTTTAATTCTTTCATCACATTCCCAGTGGGTCAGAAGTTTACATACACTCAATTAGCATTTGGTAGTATTGCCTTTAAATTGTTAACTTGGGTCAAACGTTTCAGGAAGCCTTCCACAAGCTTCCCACAATAAATTGTATGAATTTTGTCCCATTCCTCCTGACAGAGCTGGTGTAACTGAGTCAGGTTTGTAGGCCTCCTTGCTTTCACAGGCTTTTTCAGTTCTGCCCACACATTTTCTATAGGATTGAGGTCAGGGCTTTGTGATGGCCACTCCAATACCTTGACTTTGTTGTCCTTAAGACATTTTGCCACAACTTTGGAAGTATGCTTGGGGTCATTGTCCATTTGGAAGACCCATTTGCGACCAAGCTTTAACTTCCTGACTGATGTCTTGAGATGTTGCTTCAATATATCCAGATAATTTTCCATCCTCATGATGCCATCTATTTTGTGAAGTGCACCAGTCCCTCCTGCAGCAAAGCACCCCCACAACATGATGCTGCCACCCCCGTGCTTCACGGTTGGAATGGTGTTCTTCGGCTTGCAAGCCTCCCCCTTTTTCCTCCAAACATAACGATGACCAAACAGTTCTATTTTCATCAGACCAGAGGACATTTCTCCAAAAAGTGCAATCTTTGTCACCTTGTGCAGTTGCAAACCATAGTCTAGCTTTTTTATGGCGGTTTTGGAGCGATGGCTTCTTCCTAGCTGAGCGGCCTTTCAGGTTATGTCGATATAGCACTCGTTTTACTGTGGAAATAGATACTTTTGTACCTGTTTCCTCCAGCATCTTCACAAGGTCCTTTGCTGTTGTTCTGGGATTGATTTGCACTTTTCGCACCAAAGTACGTTCATCTCTAGGAGACAGAACGCGTCTCCTTCCTGAGCGGTATAATGGCTGCATGGTCCCATGGTGTTTATACTTGCATACTATTGTTTTGTACAGATGAACGTGGTACCTTCATGCGTTTGAAAATGGCTCCCAAGGATGAACCAGACTTGTGGAGGTCTATAATTTTTTTCTGAGGTCTTGGCTGATTTCTTTTGATTTTCCATGATGTCAAGCAAAGAGGCACTGAGTTTGAAGGTAGGCCTTGAAATACATCCACAGGTACACCTCCAATTGACTCAAATTATGTCCATTAGCCTATCAGAAGCTCCCATACAGCACCCAATTTGTAAGTCGCTCTGGATAAGAGCGTCTGCTAAATGACTTAAATGTAAATGTAAATGCATTGAATTATAAGTGAAATAATCTGTCTGTAAACAACTTTTGGAAAGATTACTTGTGTCGTGCACAAACTACATGTCCTAACCGACTTGCCAAAACTATAGTTTGTTAACAAGACATTTGTGGAGTGGTTGAAAAACGAGTTTTAATGACTCCAACATAAGTGTATGTAAACTTCCGACTTCAACTGTATCTTGACATTTACATTTTACATTTAAGTCATTTAGCAGACGCTCTTATCCAGAGCGACTTACAAATTGGGTGCTGTATGCTGTATGTGACTGTGAATGTGAATTTTCTGAGACCACTTTTGGCTCGTGAGAGCTACTTTCAGAACTACTGGCAAAAAAGTATCAGAGAATCTATGTAAATTCTAAACTTACAGTAGGCCTATACATCTTTGTATGTTGCTATTGCTGCTCTGAAAAAGTTCCTAACCTAGAAAGGTACATTTGGTGATGTACTGTAATTGAGATTGGAAAACATGGAAGCCCCCACAGTGTACTGTATGTGATTGGAAGTCTTCCAACTTGTCTGTCAATGCCAATCAGCAACAGCACTTTGGCACATCATACCTTACAGTGATATTATTGTCATGGTATTAGCTTTATATGAGTTTCTTATTGTTGATTTGTGATTTAATTCTGAAAATAAGTGATTCATTCGTAGCAAAAAAAATATTGTTTACTGATTTGTGAAGACGTTTTTTTATTTCACGACATTAAGACATCAAATTCCAGTTAAAGCCATCATTATGCACGGGGCAATTTTAGTAAACCTGTGAGATCCAGCATATGTACTAATCATTGTTGCGGAATGTTAATTGCAAAGCAACTCAGGACAGGGTTGAGACTGTTTTCAGCCTGTTTACCTCTTTAGGCATCCTGTGCACTGCCCTGCCTGGTGGGGGCCCTAGAGAGCAGAGAGGCATTCCATCAGTAGAATATCTGAACTTTATGCTTCAACATTCTTGAAAATAATCAAGGATAGCATTCCTTCTGTTTTTTCGGACTGAGAGTAGTTTTAGTAGGTATGACTGACTTGTACTGTACATGTATAAGTCCGTAAGTGTGTTGGGGATTTGCACAGTTACTGTGCCATGATGATATGATAGACAGATTATTTCTTTTTATTGGGTGAACAGGGGAGGGTGGGATATGTGTATGTGACACTTGGGGATTTGGGGGATTTACAATTTCATCATGTGGACTCCCTGTTAACAACCTGTGTAACTACTACAATAAAGTTTTTGACTGGCCGCCAGGGGTTTCCATAGATATGACATGCATTGTGGGGAAAATCTCATCTGCCACAAAAAGTCTCTTTGGTCTGTGTGTCTGTTGCACTGTATTTGATCAGCTGTCTGAGAATAAAGTATTATTCACAAACTATACAAAAGAGATAAGAGAAAGACAGAGATTGCAAGACGGAAGGTTGTATTCTCATTTGAGAATATCAGCTGTAAGACTTCACATTGCATAACACTCCGAATCACCATTTGACATCCCTCCAGGCATTTCCTGGAGGGATATCCCCTCCTCTAAAGGAAAAAAGAGAAATGAAGGAGAGGAAAGCATGTATGAGTAAATGTCAGACTGGCACGGGGCACAGCTCTTACTTTGGGGGCGTCTCGAGAAGCATTGTAGTTGGGGGTGTGGGGTGTTGGGATCAACTGTCATGTGTTTAAGTGACAGACGGCCAGTTGCTTCTCGCAAGCAATGGTGAGGAGTGTCTAGATGGAAAGAGGCCCTGTCTGTCTTCATTGTTCTCTCCAGTGGCACTCCCTGTCCCCGTCACAGCCCAGCGAGGGCAGGTGCTTTGGGATGTGAAAATAGGAAGCCCTCCCACGCCCTGGACAGGCTTGGCTGAGGTCCATGCCCTTCTGAGATAAGACAACTCTCACCTTGTCCGGCACAAAGGGGAGACTACTCTGTCTTCAACAAAAAGCTGCAGCCCAGAGCGGAGACTCCGGAGAGTCTTGCTCAAACAGGAAGCACCAGCCTTTGGACCCAGATGAATGTGTTCTGGACAGAGTTGGTCATCCCCTTTGTCATTTTTAATCAGTTACGTTTGACATAGTGGTGATAACACGCTTGTTGTGGTCTTTCATGTATCATTGATGTGAGGATTGTAGATCGATGTCCACTATGACTTACTTTTATATTATGCTCAACATATTATTGGTGATCAAGACTCTAAAACGCATTGATTTTAAACAGATTTGAAAGCTCTCTTTGTGGATCATGTTTGTGCAGATCTTATAGATATCAGTGTGACCATGTTAGCATACACAGCTTGTGTTTGACAGACATGAAAAATAGATCAATCTGAATTCAGGTCCTAGTTGAATGTAAGATTAAGGGTGAGGGGCCGGGGGGGGGGGGGGGGGGGGGTAAGAGCGATGATTAAGAGCAAAGTAAAGGGGAGAATTGTAGTGAAGAGCCTGTCTGAAAGAGGAGCCAAGTTTCTCATCAAAGCCCAGCTGATTATTTTCCAGGAGATTTTCCTGTCAGGATGTTATGATTGTCTCCATGTTCGGTGGTCACTGATAAATGGTGTCTCTCTTTTTTCATTTGTGATGTCATACGCCGCCCGGCTGAAGGTCTGACTTCCCCTCCAGTAACCGTGAGATGAGAGATGCACTCCCTGTGTGTGTGTGTGTGTGTGTGTGTGTGTGTGTGTGTGTGTGTGTGTGTGTGTGTGTGTGTGTGTGTGTGTGTGTGTGTGTGTGTGTGTGTGTGTGTGTGTGTGTGTGTGTGTACGTGAGAAAAAGAGTGTGTGTGCAGAGAAATGTGTGTGGGTCACACTCTCCAGCACTGTGCCTCCTTCCTGAGTGACTGTTAGGGGCTGGGATGGACACTCTTGGCTGTTAGAAGCAGTGCCCTCCTCTCTTTATGTGGATTTTCTTATCGCACAGCCAGCTATGTTGGCTGGATGGTAATGTGTATAGACACAGGCTGTTGTAAGAGGCTGGGCAAGCGTGGTGGATGCACACTATAGAATCAAGATACCACTCTTATTTATTTGAGATTAAGCTTGAAATAAAATTCAATATGGATCTATATTTCTTCATAATTTAGTGGTGAGCAGAGTATATGAGCTTCACATTGATAGTGTTGATACCTACATTTACACTTTTAAAGGCCTACCCAGAAAAAAATACCATTATTTAAAGTTAATATAATTCTGTAATTGTATTTAGTCACCAGTCACCACAATCCACTAGTAAAGTGAGGGTGGAATGTATGTTGGTTGCTAGGGAGTATAATAATAATGTATGCAACAGCATTAAGTCAACAAGCAGCAAAGCTTTGTTTGTTTTCAAAGTGTGTCTAGCCCTCACTCTGCAATTGGTTGATTGGGGTTAGATTAGATTTCCTGCAGTGTGAAAGAAGCCATGGCAGGAATGTGTGAGTGTGTGAGCAGGAGCACTAATGTAGTGCACAGGTGCAAGAAAATAGTGGGTTGCAATAACAGTGGTAGGAAGGGGTGTGATCTATGATTTTGATGTGCGGTGTTGTTTATAGTAAAATGAAGATGTGATAAAGGGGTCAAATAAATATACTGTTCAGCTGAACTTCCCCATTCATAGTCATGTTTCGCAGACAGCTATGTCTTGACGGGGGCTTGGGGGCTTTGGAAAAGGGCCTCATATGTTAGCCCCTTTCTACTGGGCTTGTGATCTTGATTGAGCTAGTTGTGTGTGTTTGCGCGTGTGTGTGTGTCTCTATGTTTTGGTATGAGTGAATAGTTTGTAGTTTATCCTCTCTCATCGTGTTCCTTTAACTCCTGTGTCAGTGCCAGTGAGATTCGCTGGCTGACTAAGTTTCCCTGAGGCCGGGGGAGCCTGTAGCCATTGTTCTGGGGGGCTGACGGCATTCGACAGGCCTCTGGCTGACGCTGACGGACATCACCAGCGATTCGCCTGCGCTTCCTGTGCAGACTCAGACGGAGGTCGCGGTTTACCTCTCCTCGCTTATCTCGCCTGTCACCGGGGCATAGCCAACGAGAGAGAGAGGGGGGAGAGAGAGAGAGAAAGAGAAAGAGAGGGGGAATCTCCCCCAGATTTTTTGGGCCCAATAGATAAGCAGTAGGGTATATGTGGGGAGAGAAGTTAAGTGTGTGCATGCGAGTGTGTGTGGGTGTGTATGCGGGGGTGGGGGGGGGCGATATTGCACTACTTTCATTATCGGTCTCTCTCTCCCTGTTTGGGCACGACGAGACGCGATAGAGATTGTTGCTGCGATAAGATTAGAATGTAGCAGCCAGTGGCTTGTTCAGATCGCTGGTGCAGAAGGAGGAAATGCCTATCTGATGAGATTTTCACTTCTTTGGATTTAGAATGTTGAGTTCAGGGTGAGAGAAAGATATTAACACATCTGTCCTCACCTGGGTGGGGTTTGTGGGGAGGGCCTCGGTAGACTTGTAAACAACGACACACCTAAAAGTTGCTTACTGACTCTAGTTGTGTTGAATAGTATTACATTGAATTACCTGAATGGGTAGCTGTGTGGAGGGCATGCCTGCTCCTGCTAGTCCAAAGGAGACCTTTGATTGAGTGTATGAAAAGTTATAGGCTTTTCTTCGATGCCCAGGCCGGGTACCCACAATGGTTTGACCATTTGCTTTTGTAAGAAGAAGTGCTTCCTCTCTCCCTGTTCTCTATCTCCACCACTTCACTGATCCCTCTTGTTCCCTATCCACCCTATATTCCAAACCACTGCTTCCCCCAGTGTGTAGATTGACTCTTCCTTGCAGGCAGATGCAGACATATTTCGAAGCGTTGCCATAGCTCTTAGCAGAGATGATATTGCCAATGCAGCAGCATCTCTCTACCTCTTTGGTTGAACCCTTTGTGTTCGTCTTTTCCTGATATTTAAAGGGGCAATCGGGGATTGATAGCGGGGTCAATTTCCTGGACCACCTATACTTAAAAATGTATGCACGCGTGACTGTAAGTCGCTTACTATACATCAGTTTGAATACCATATTGTCCCTTTAATTGTTCTTTGATATGAATGGTGACCTCAGGTCTACCTCCAACTTATTCCCACAGTGGCAGCAGCCGTATCAGCCAGCTCCAGGGACCAGGGACTAAGTGTGGGTGGGAGCCCTGCCCCGGAGAGGAGAGTGACAGGATCTGTTGGTGAGAGGAAAAGCTTTCTGGACCTCTCTTGAATTAGCGAATTTCCTCATCTGGCATTCCTGTGATTATACCAGTGAGGAATGGCTTCACTGGAATGTGTTATTGTGTTGTGGATTGGTCTTCATCTATTTAAATATAAAAAAATATATTGTCTCTACGTGATTTTGTAATTATTAATATTTCCATAAAGAGCATTCTTTGAAAGCAGCAATGTGAAACGAGGACAATAGAACCATCACCATATGATCATTCCTGTTATTGATTACTAAAATGACTCCTTCTGAGATATGTCTATTGTGGACAGAGTGGGATGAGAATGTGAGCCAGTGGAACCACAGTCAGACATCAGCTCTGGGTGAATCTCAAAAGCCTTTCCTTGATTCCTTGTGTCCTCTCTCTCCTTGTGTCCTCTCCTCGCCTTCTAGAAACAAGGAACGACTTTTTGAGATTCACGCTCAGTCTCCCTGCTGTGGGCCTGAGAGAACAGAATCAGGACCCTGGAGGTGAAATGTACCATGGGTATACGTCACATAGGATGGCAGAGATGAGGGTTTTGCTGACTCCTCCATTCCTCCTTCTTCTTCCTTTCTTCTCCCTTTTCTTTTCTCGCCCTCACCCTCTTCCAGCACTCACGAACAGCGCTTCCAAAATATTTGTCATTTCACAAGAAACAAAATCCGATTTTTGATAGTGGCTTTTGTATCCCCTTCCGGGGTGAAGATGTAGAGGGGAGGTATGGCAAAAATGCAGAAAGGACAGAAAAAGGGTTCAAGCTAGACTGTGTTTTATGTATAGATCGAGTGCCTGGTGAGATTAAATCTTCCCTACACACCTCCTTCCAAAATGAAAGAATCAGAGCCTTTTAACAAACACACACACATTCACACACGTTCACTGGCTCACACAAACACAGGCACACACTCACACGCTCGCTCACAAACCTCCATGAAGTCTCACAGTATATGTAACCATGTTTATTGTCCTTAGCAGGGGCAGCATTTTCTGTACGCAGCCGTCAGGGCAGCCTGGCTTGATTCTCTCTCAATTGCTTTGCAACGTACCAGAGAACCACAGTCAGAAGCAAGGGTCGTGATGTTTAAAGTGGACTGACATACTGGACTCTTGACCCTACAATGATGATCAATTATTGAGATTACAGAGATTTCAGATCACATCAGCAAACGTCGGAGGCCAGTTGTTGAGAAGCAAAAGTTGTCTTGTACAAAGGAGGATCGTTTGTTTAATTTACCAAGCTCATAACGAGTCCGTGACCTCTGCATTGTTTTTTGACTGGACGTCCGTTCTACGGCGTCCAATCAGACAGTTGTAGAACAGAGCAGAGCAGAGCAGCAGAGCTGTTTACTTCTGTGTGCGTGCGTGCGTGCGTGCGTGCGTGCGTGCGTGCGTGCGTGCGTGCGTGCGTGCGTGCGTGCGTGCGTGCGCGCGCGCGCGTGTGTGTGTGTGTGTGTGTGTGTGTGTGTGTGTGTGTGTGTGTGTGTGTGTGTGTGTGTGTGTGTGTGTGTGTGTGTGTGTGTGTGTGTGTGTGTGAGAGAGAGTGAGTGAGTGAGAAGCCCTGCAGCCCGAGCCGAAGGAACTCTTTCATGTTTCCCCATATGGCACACTCTATGCAATCTATCCCCCGTTATGAGCATGAAGTAAACAAAACATTAGGTCATCATTAATCACTGGCCAATGATGTGTCTGGGGCTGCAGGAGATTAGAAAGCCAGAGGAGCTCCAAAGGGCCACAGAGATCTTGCCCCCTAGTGTTGTGAGTGTGTGCGTGCGTGTGTGCGTCTGTGCGTGTGTGGGTGTGTGTGCCAGGCTGAATATTCGTCCCACTGCCTGATCCACCCTCGCCCACCCCCCAGCATCAGCGTCCACCCCCCAACAGTCAATTAAGATAAGGGACAATTACTTTCTCCGTCTCTGCTTTGAAGTTCAGGGTTTTTTCCCTCTTTTCAGCGTGGCAGCTGAAAAACTGACGGTAGAAAAGGGAGATTTTTTTGGGCTGTACAACGCTTTGATCTCAGAACCTATTACAGGGGAGTTTAATGGCTCTGTATGATTGAATATGTGCATATAGATTTTTTTTTAAATCTCGTCAAATTTTGAGCTAATCCCAATGGCCTTAGCTCCATTTACTAAACTGTATGCTACTTCTCATTGGCTCCATTGCTTACCGGGTTCCATTCCATGCCAGTAGTAAACTCTTAGAAAAAAAGTGCCATCTAGAACCTAAAAGGGTTCTATGGCTGTCCCCATAGGAGAACCCTTTGAAGAACAATTTTTGGTTCCAGGTAGAACCCATTTGGGTTCCATGTAGGACCCTTTCCACAGAGGGTTCTACATGGAACCCAAAAGGGTTGTATGTGGAACCAAAAAGGGCCGAAGAACCCTAAGTGTAGGCTACCCAGAGAGAGAGTGGGAGGTGGACTGTTCCACTTTGCTTGAACTCCCTTCTCGTGACTTCTGGTTCCTCGCTTGTAAATGCTGAATCAGTGTAATTATATATGTTTCCCACCGAGTGCGGACTACATTGCGAGGACCAGAGGGGTCTGTGTGTGTGTGTGTGTGTGTGGGTGTGGGTGGGTGTGGGTGTGGGTGTGTGTGTGTGTGTGTGTGTGTGTGTGTGTGTGTGTGTGTGTGTGTGTGTGTGTGTGTGTGTGTGTGTGTGTGTGTGTGTGTGTGTGTGTGTGTGTGTGTGTGTGTGTGTGTGTGTGTGTGTGTTGTTCTGGGAGCTCTATGGGGAGCTGGGGGTAAACTGTGTGTGTTTCAGGTTCAGTCAGCACATGAGAAACACAGTGTGTGACGGCATTGGCGCTGGATTAAACAAACGCATGCAACAGAGAATGATGATGCTAATGTGTGGTGTAATAGTCAATGTCTTTGTATTGCTATCTGAGAAGATATCTAAAGCGTATTCTTTTTGAAATCTTTCTCAAGTATGTTTTCCTGGAACCATCATGTAGCCTACAGCACTGCCAGAGCTGTATTTCATACATTGTACCCTCTGAAATGCACTTAATTATTTTAGATACATTATTGAAATTATGTGCATTAATTTATTCTGTCCGCGGTCCGTGAGTCATTCTAATGTGCGTTGTCGGGCCTTTTTTCCTTCTTTGTCCAAAAGTTCACATATTTGCATGACTTGTCAGTGTAAACACAATGGTGAAAACATCAGAGGGGCCATGGACTGGGGATGTTTATATGAGCAGAGAGCCTGAGATGGAGCAGAGATATGAACCACTGATCTGGGGATATCTGGAGGAGGAATCACTGATGCTGGCCATCACACACAAACACCATCTGTCTTCCCCAACACACACACAGACAGACAGACAGACAGACAGACAGACAGACAGACAGACAGACAGACAGACAGACAGACAGACAGACAGACAGACAGACAGACAGACAGACAGACAGACAGACAGACAGACAGACAGACAGACAGACAGACAGACAGACAGACAGACAGACAGACAGACAGACAGACAGACAGACAGACAGACAGACAGACAGACAGACAGACAGACAGACAGACAGACAGACAGAGGACCTCACGCCTGCACACCAACTGGGCATGAGTTATAATCAGTCACACCACAGTATGTACCTGTCATTTTACAGCCCTAGATGGGTCAGGTCAGGATGCAGTATTCACATGTGTTTCTGCTGGAGTTACTGAACTGCATTATGCTCTAATCTGATTCCCATGTTGTGAGAACCACATGTCATATATGGGGGTGGGTCAAATGTAAAGTATGTTCTTATCTTCTTCCAACATTGTTGTGTGACTGTGAACCACATTTTATATTCTCACATGAGTTGCCATATTTTTGGCAGATAGCTGAGTCAATAGCCTAAATAATGCCTGAATTAACATTAATACCACAGGTTTTAAAGTGAACCTAGTCAAGATGGGCCATTTGCCAAAAACTGAATAACACTAGACTTTTGAAAACGTCCGCATATTTCTTCCCCCGAACACTACCGGCGCCTTTGCCAAAAAGATAATCCGTGGGAAGATCAATTCATATTTGTGCCACTAGAGCTATTAAGATCTACTTTAAAAAAAAATGTATTTCACCTTTATTTAACCAGGTAGGCTAGTTGAGAACAAGTTCTCATTTGCAACTGCTACCTGGCCAAGATAAAGCATAGCAATTTGACACATACAACAACACAGAGTTACACATGGAATAAAAAAAACATACAGTCAATAATACAGTAGAAAAAAAAGAAAACAAAAAAGTCTATATACAGTGAGTGCAAATGAGGTAAGATTAGGGAGTTAAGGCAATAAATTGGCCATGGTGGCGAAGTAATTACAATATAGTAATTAAACAATTAATTAGAAGATGAATGTGCAAGTAGAGATACTGGGGTGCAAAGGTGCAAGATAAATAAATAACTAAATAAATACAGTATGGGGATGAGGTAGATAGATGGGCTGTTTACAGATGGGCTATGTACAGGTGCAGTGATCTGTGAGCTGCTCTGACAGCTGGTGCTTAAAGCTGGTGAGGGAGATATGAGTCTCCAGCTTCAGTGATTTTTGCAGTTCGTTCCAGTCATTGGCAGCAGAGAACTGGAAGGAAAGGCGACCAACGGAGGGATTGGCTTTAGGGGTGACCAGTGAGATATACCTCCTGGAGTGCGTGCTATGAGTGGGTGCTGCTATGGTGACCAGTGAGCTGAGATAAGGCGGGGCTTTACCAAGCAAAGACTTGTAGATAACCTGTAGCCAGTGGGTTTGGCGACGAGTATGACGCGAGGGCAAACCAACGAGAGCGTACAGGTCGCAGTGGTGGGTAGTGTATGGGGCTTTGGTGACAAAACGGATGGCACTGTGATAGACTGCATCCAATTTGTTGAGTAGAGTGTTGGAGGCTATTTTATAGATGACATTGCTGAAGTCGAGGATCGGTAGGATGGTCAGTTTTATGAGGGTATGTTTGGCAGTATGAGTGAAGGATGCTTTGTTGCGATATAGGAAGCCGATTCTAGATTTAATTTTGGATTGGAGTTGCTTAATGTGAGTCTGGAAGGAGAGTTTACAGTCTAACCAGACACCTAGGTATTTGTAGTTGTCCACGTATTCTAAGTCAGAGCCGTCCAGAGTAGTGATGCTGGACGGGCGGGCAGGTGCGGGCAGTGATCGATTGAATAACATGCATTTAGTTTTACTTGCATTTAAGAGCAGTTGGAGGCCACGGAAGAAGAGTTGTATGGCATTGAAGCTCGTCTGGAGGTTAGTTAGTGTCCAAAGAGGGGCCAGAAGTATACAGAACTAAATACTTACTGAAGCCATCGGGTTCATAGAGAACTGAACTAGAGAAGTTGAGCTCAGTCTCCAATATCTGCTAGTGTATAATGAAGTCAGGTCGCTCAAGATCCACCGCAAAATTCGAGGTCCGTCCAGGTAAGCAGGACATCGGGAGATTCCTTCAAAACCAGCGACCAGGGGCAAAGGTGAGCAATATGACCATCAAGTAGGCTTGTGGTTTGCAAGGGCGTTGTGGACGGGGATGGCGGACAGGCGTAAACCGTGAGCTGCGTCTCCGATGGTCATGTATTCAATCCCAGGCACTCGTTTTTATTTTTATGTTTTAATCCTATACCAAACGTTAACCCTTACCTTAACCATTCAGAATGAATACCTTATCCTTAAGCGTGGAGTTATTTTTGTTTTAACCCTATCCCAAACCTTAACCCTTATCTTAACTTAATTCATGCCTAAAATGAACCTTCAAAATGTTACGTTTATGGACAAACGTTGGATTCTGTGGTGAGACTGTGAGAGCTTGTTGGGATAATGATGTATAATTGTATGTGTGCTCCTACCTCCTCCTATAGCCTTCGCCTTTGGCACACAGACAGCTAATTTATAACTCTGCTGTCTTAAGTTGCACTCTCTTTGTCAAGGCCAGCGCTGGGGAGGGGAAGTTGAAAGAGCTTTCCTCCTAATCGTTACAATTGGACGTTAAAACAAATAGTGAGGAGGACTCGACCGCACATTTTCATTTGCCTGTTAGAGTAAGACGCCAGTCCACCCCTCCCTCCCTCCCTCCATCTCTCTCTTCTTTGCCCTATCCGTCCATCGCTTAAACATACACACACACATACACACATATTAAATACACATTCTTACATCCTCCCTTTTTCTCACCTTCTTTCTGTCATTTTTCTGTTCCCGTCAGCAGCTAGCTCTCCCCCTCACTGATTCTTGACAGCGCTTTCCAAAGCAGTCAAGCGAGAGAAGGAGGACTTAGAGAAAATTAGTTAACTGACTTGAGTGTAAACAACAAGGTGTTGAAATGTCCCATCAGGAAGGCGCTCTGCTTTCTATTGAACAGAGAGGTCAAAGGGCAGATTGTCCAGCGGTTATCAGTGTTGTGTATTCATAGATGTCAAGGGAATCCAGGGTCCCCAAAACATTTACCACTAAAAAAATATAGAAACCTATAAAATAATGTATATTTTTTCTCTCTGTGTTTCATAATTGTCCTTCAATTCGCAAAAGGCTGAATGTATCTCACCGGAGGAAGCATCCGAGCGAGCAAAAAAGCACCCCTCTGCCACTGTATGTGTAGGCCATCTATCTGCAGCTGTCTGGTCAAAAAGAGTATGACTTTGTTGCCGCCCGTAGCATTGAATGCAAAGAAAGCCAGCGAGCATTTGGCCTCCCTTGATAAAAATCATTGTTGAACTAAACTGACTGAGCGCCACTGTGAATGGTCCTGGTGCACCAAAAAACAAGTATCAAGGGAAGCAAGTTTGCATTTGACTTCACTCCAATCACATCACATCGCGAGCCAAACGTCATTGACAGAAAGAACTTGAATTGTTGCATCTCATTGTGTTGTTGTCCTCCGGTGGCTAGCTAGCTTACTAAAATTGGCCCTTTCCCAAATTAGCCATGGATGGAGATAGGGATTTGGACTTGTGGTTTTACTTAATTCTCTGTACTGGCCAATGATTATATCGGCGATTCTGATCCAACCATTAATTCATACATTGTTACTCTGGCCTGAGAGGATGGAAGTTCAATATGTAGCTAGATGTAGAAGGCTAAAGTTAACTAGCTCGCTCATCGTTTCCCATGAAAGCAAGTTAGGCTAGTGAGTAAGCATTTTAGCCAGGTAACCAAGGACAACAAAAAAAGTAAACGTGTACTGTATGACAGAGTCATAGACTGTTTCGTCAACATGAAAGAGAGGAGGATGGCATTGGGGTATCTCTACAAGTAGGGCGAGTCAGCATGTTTTTTCTACTTGCATAAACACATGCATGCAAACACATACACACACACAGAGAGAGAGAGAGAAATCAGAACCATGGACAGACAGCCACATCATATTTAGCTAACATCGATTGGACTAAATTGTTTTTGGCTTCTTTTAGTTGTCACTGTATTAGACTAAGCATAGGTGATTTGATGATTCTGAAGTTTTTAAGCTGAAATGGTGTTGGAATAGTGAAGGCAGCTCCTGTTATCTTTGCGACTTGCAGTAACTTTCTGTGGACATCATCGGACAGAGGTGGCTCTCCGGTTTTGTGATGAAACAAAGTTGTGGTTGAATTTACTGTGTCTTCTTATTGTCTCGGCCTTAGGCCTATATATCACGGTGGCAAGGCATATGAACTAACAGGTTATAAAGCAAACAACGCAATTATCACAACACATAGGTTGTAATATGGCATTTTTTCCTGGCTTGGCTTCCCCTGTGATTTTACACACGCACCGCTTCCGGCGGTACTAGCCCTGACTCATCACCACCATAGGACCATTAGAATACCTCTTTGCAGTATTATAATGAATAGTATATAGAAGTAGGACCATTCAATTTTGGTTTGTAACCATTTTCTAATACTTTTTAAAGTATATTATATTAAAAAAGAAACATGCTTTAGGCCTAAGCACTGCCAAATGTTTATATTTTTATGCATTTTTTACATTTCAATGTATATTGCAATTTATTTTATTGGCATATGATTACTACATTCTCATACTACGTGCAGATTACATTGATAAAACAGGATATGTGGTTGAGGTTAGCGCTATAGACTAAATAGGATCCGTATGATGATTATGTGCTGTCAACTCCTGTTGAATTATTTGAAACATGCATCTACTTCAGTGTTCTTAGTCAGTGGAATATTCTAATAGTTGTGGGTTTAGTGAATGTTATTCTTTTCACCGGCTTGGGTTTCCATGTACGTTTTTCACCTCGCACCCCCCGGCATAGTAATCCTCCATGTCAATGCGGTGTGTGTGTGTGTGTGTTTGTGTGTTTGTGTGTGCATTCCTGCATGTGTATGTGTGTGTGTGTGTGTGTGTTCCTGTGCCCTTGTAGGTGTGTGTGTTTACAGCACTCTGCTTCAGAAGGTAAACCCCTGCTTCCTGCTATTCTGGTTACAGGGACTGATCATAATCTAAGTGGAAACATGGAGTATGCTTGAGCGCAAGGCTGTCACTGGAACAAAGCTCTCCTTTTCTCTCTCTGGCACACACACACACACTAATGGACACACACACACACACACTACAATGGTTGTTAGGAACTCTTGTAGGCAGGGAGGGAGGGGGAAACATTGGCTTCTGTCTGCAGTACAGTGGTTATCTATTTGGTGACATCATCTGTATCCACTATCCTGTTTGCCGCTCTGCTTTCCTCAGTTCAGTTCCATTACCCATCACACGGTCATATTCTAGCTTCCTCTGCATGGCTATCATCACCAGCTCTGAAATGATTAACACTTCGTCTTCAGCAGTAGACCTGAGGAAAAAGTATGCATTCATGTAACTGTAAGAAATTAACCAATATCTTTATTTTTCTCCTGACTTCATGGCTATTTGTAGAATGAATTATTTGCTCAATGTTGTAGAATAGCAACAAAACATGACGATTTCTTTCTGGATTTTTTTTTGCTTGAGATGCATATGATATTTAAGCAATAAGGCCCAAGGAGGTGTGGTATATGGCAAATATACCACAGCTAAGGGCTGTTCTGAACATGGAGTGCCTGGATACAGCCCTTAGCAGTGGTATATTGGTAAAATACCACAAACCCCTGAGGTGCCTTATTGCTGTTATAAACTGGTTACCAACGTAATTAGAACAGTAAAAAATTTAACAAATGTGTCATACCCATGATATACAGTCTGATACACCACGGCTTTCAGCCAATCAACATTTAGGGCTCAAACCACCGAGTTTAAAATGCCAGCTATACCTCTTTGTAGCTAGTGGGAAACTGGCAGAAAGGAGAGAGAAAGGGAAAGAGAATGGTAACTGGGGAGAGAGAAACAGAGGAAGTGGCCTGTTCAAGTTGCAGACTGCTTACAGACTGTTTTGATGGTCTGAGACTCATTCTCAGTGGATTTCTCTGCACAGCCCAAATCACAACAGGAACAGAATGTACACAAGCCCCCTCATTTCATTATCTTTTGGTGCTGGCACGGCGGTCAGGGCCAAGGTGACACTGCTGCCTCGGATTGATGACCAATGGGACTCTATAGCCTCTACTTACTGCTATTCTGCCCCGACACACACACAAACACACACATACGCATTCACATGCACGTACGCACACACTCACATACATCCGCACATCTACGCACAAATATACATACTCATGAACATGGCATGATACTGTTCCTTGCGAAACAGTGTGCATAAACACACACATAAAGGTATTTATGAGAAAGAAAGAGAGAATATTTCAATTCCATTATTTCTCCCTCACCTCATCCCTCTATCCACTGTTTATTATGATTCATTTTGTTGACTGTCCATCCCTTTTTTTCTCTCCATCTCTCTTGATCAGTTTCTGTCCGGCCCACGCCATTCTGCCCTCAGCAGGGCTGTGTTGGCCTGCCGGCCCCTGTGTTGTGATGGGTGACGGCCTGCCCCTGCACACCCTGCATATCTGCTCCGATGACATTACACCACTCTGGAGTTATAAGGTGTGAGGAACAGGGGGAGAACACTGTGCACTGTCTGGAGATAAGAAGCCAAGATGGTGGTGTGTGTGTGTGTGTGTGGGTGTGTGTGTGTGTGTGTGTGTGTGTGTGTGTGTGTGTGTGTGTGTGTGTGTGTGTGTGTGTGTGTGTGTGTGTGTGTGTGTGTGTGTGTGTGTGTGTGTGTGTGTGTGTGTGTGTGTGTGTGTGTGTGTGTGTGTGTGTGTGTGTGTGTGTGTGTGTGTGTGTGTGTGTGTGTGTGTGTGTGTGTGTGTGTGTGTGTGTGTGTGCATGTGTGTTGACTGACAGGGATATCACCATTGCAAGTGCTGGGAGTTCATGAACATGATAATGGGAATTTTTGAAATGGTGAATAAACTGACTGAAACCTATTTGTTGATCATTCTAAAATAGCATACAGCAAAATGTATATTACAATGTTGACTAATAAAGACCTTCCACTTATTCTGTTGAGAGCAAAGAATAGGAGCACATCTTTTGACTTCAATGATGAAATATTTTGGCCATTAGTGTTATCCCCGTATTTTATCTCATGTTAGATGACTCTTAAAAATACGTCAAGTAAGGACTCCAAATTCGAACAATCCCTTGAAAAAAAGAGCCAGACAATCACAAACGAACGTTTAATCACCAGCGTAGTCTGCTGTTGACGTGGCTCTAGTGGCTGCCTAGGACCATAAAATGGGGCGAGACCTGCGAAAGACACAGACAACTGCTACTGTCGCTCAAAAAGCAGGGCTCAGGCCACTTTGATGTATCGTGTCACATGCTCACGGGTTCAAGTTCGTTCAATGTGTGTGCTTCATTGCTAGAAAGCAAGGTGCTATATATGGACGTATAGAGACACTGTTCAACTTGATTTCATTATTTTCGTTTATTTTCTACACTAGAATAACAGCTGTTTATTGTTGTTCTTTTTTATGTTCTTGTTTTTCGGTTTGACATCAGATGACAGGCTATCTGGTCAAGTAACAACGGGCTATTTATATTTTAATATATAGGCCTAGGCTTATTTATAAGAATGAATTTAAATTTGGTTTCCATTATTTAAACTTCTATACGAAGTAGGCATATATGTCATAATTTGTAATTATTACCATATTGTAATAATTATTGTCTCATCATGTGTAATTACACAATATGTATAATTGGCCTATTGTTAGAAATGTAAGCCTAGATGTATACATAGCTGAGGTAAATGTTGTTTTTCCTTCATACCTGCTCATGGAATGCACCAGACTCAATGTTAGCCTACTGGTTGAACCTCATTTTAATTCAACACAACTTGACATTTCATACACAAAGAACAATTTCCTATTTCTCTGTTTGATGTAAATGTCCATGAATGCAATGAGTGGATGTCGATTTGAAATAGGCAACCTTTGTTATAACGAGGGGAAACATGATATAATGATATCAACACAATCCAAATAGAATGCAATAGAAATAAAAGGTGTCGTTATTATTTTATCACTTAGGCCTACAGCTGTAGCGAGTAATCATGTGTTCCTCCTTGTTGCATAATTAAAACAGAAAAATATGCCTATACTCAACACGTCTGGTATGAGACATTTAAAATATCATCGTAAATTTAAACTGGAGACAATAAAATCCTGTATGTCACACGGGCAGAATCGAGACATTCAGGGCCTAGCACCGTGTGTAAAAAAACGGCTATAATTAGCCTGTCTCCAGTCTCCACACAAGGCCGAGTGGAGTAGAGCAGAGCAGAGGTAGGTTTAATGTACAATTTAAAGTGTGTAGTTTATGCGTTCATTGCCAGGCTTCTCGGGTTATCCGTAGGTCGTCGGGCACAGACGTTTCCCCTTGGTCTGAAATCACACTACTCCTTTATTCCACCCTTTTCCACTGTGTTCCAAAACTGCTGGAGCGCGCGCTTGGATGTGTTTAATATTAAACGTTTTTCTGTGCAAGACGTCTGTATTAATAACCACGCGATTTCAAGACTTTTGCCATAATCGTGCTGCAGAGTAAAATCTTGAATGTACCATTTTTCTTGATTTGGTCCTTGAAAGCACGCGGTTCTAATATACGGTCAGCTATGTGTACAGGGTGTCCAACTTGAAAATATTTTTGTATTATAAAATGACCTATAGAAATATTGTGGTATAGGCCATTGTGTGTTTTTACGTAAATAGTTCACCTGAGAAAAGCTGGATTTAAGGATTTGCCTTTGACATTGTGGGTTTCAGAGAAGAGGCAATGGCGTCTATGGGGTTTTCTTTTTTCTTCTAAAAGACAAGTGTTGGACCTCGAGCCTTTCACTAGTTTGACTGTCAAACAGAGCCTGCGTCTATGTGGACTCTTAATTATAAACAGATGGCGCTTTGAGGTCGAGCCTTGTAACCAACTGTGAGCTGAAACACAGCAGTTTTCCATTGAGCTGACGGAGCTGGTCACCCAGCCATACAGGTGCACAGTCCCCGGGGCCGTAGTGGGCCGCCACGGTGTGTCCCTCTCCACGGTGTGCTCTCTCTCCCCTCACCCCTGCCCCCCTTCTCGGGGTAAAATGGAAACGAACATGAGTTGACTTATTCTGAAAAAGTGCGCACAGTCCAAGGTGACGCGTGCGTGACACCACTGTTTCAGGGGCATGGTACAAGTGAAGGACTGCTGTTCAACGAGTCTCCTCTCACCTATTTGTTCCATTTACAGTGGAACCACGACGCTGTTTGGAAATGCTATCGGTTTGAATCAATCAAAAATGCTTGGCTACTTTACACAGAATAATCAAAAACCAAAACTAATAGGCCAACTGTTAGGCTTATTGCACCTTCTCGTTTATTAGTGAAATCCAATACATTTGATATGTTTTAATATCAGACATTTGTCAATGTTAAAAAATCTGTCATAATAGCTATCATTATTAACCGTTATGTTGTTGTTATTGTAGCATATAGGCTATATGATGTGGTATTCATAATTAATTAGACCATCTGTTTATATTGGGTGGTTGTTTTCAGCTAATTTAATGTTGATTAAGATCTATTTTTATTTGATCACTATGCGTTAGGGCTACAGTATTTCAATTCGCGGATAGGCTAAACTTTCTATATATTTTTTAAATATCGTTCATTTTTTATTTTAGTGACATCTTTAAATGTTGTATTTAGCATAGTGTGTAGAATAAGCTATTTGAGGAATTGTAAATTGGTATTAGAGAATCGAACTATGGTTAACAGTGAGCGAGCTGATCTTTCCCCTCTCTCTCCTTGGCGTGCGGGTCAGTGGAGATGAGATGTCTGTGCCCCAGGCTTTGGCACGAGACAGCAAAAGACAGTGCATACAGCACGCGCGGTGATCCGACTGTTGTTCCTATACTTTTCCGGTACACAAATACCTTTCTATAACTTTACTGTGTGTTTTTTATTTTAATTTTATTATTGACTACTCAATTAACTTGGTTTGAAAAAACATCTTTAGAAAAACGAAATTAGTCCTTGTCGTTTGTCACTAATTTCGTTAAATGGCCTTACACATTCTTGTTAGACTGCTGCACATATGGACATCTTAAAATCTGTTTATCAGTTGGTGATTGACGAATTATTTGTTGGTGAACTTTGACCCCCATGTCTTTAAATCCTCGTTAAAACGTACTGGTGTCAGTGGGTCTCTTTCTGATATTTCACTGAAAATGGCATCGAAGTTAAGCAAATCTCTACAAAGTAGTTACAATTCAAAATAAATTACGTCACTGGCTGTGATTTTACCTTTATAGCCTAGGCAACATATGGCACAGATGGCATTGTTAAGATGGTGATATAAAATTGTAGGTATTTTCCACTGAGTGATGCTTGTGTGTGAGGAAAATATAAATATAGCTGATAGGAAAGTACGCATTGGTAATTTATCACTCAATCATCAGGAGATGAACAAAGTTCACATAGGGCTAATGCATTTTAATATATGTATCTAAACATGTATTTTAAATAGCCTACTGTCCAAACGCTCACCAGAAATATATTCTCTATTTGTAGTCAACTTCTGTTCAATTAAAACTGATATTGAAATCAGTGTTGTTTTAACGAGCTAAATATAAAAGGAATGTAGAACACAGTCACTTTTGTTTTTGGTATTTGACCCAAAGAAATGTGGGAGAGAGTGTGAGAAGGGAAGGATGCGTGCTGACGCGCATGTGAAGCTGTGCATTTCAGGAATGTAGCGGAGCGTTTCAGGAAAAGGGGGGAATATTGAGGGGATAGTGAAGTCAGTGGGGGAAAAGTGTCCAAATAAACAAAGTTTTGCCAAATGTACAATGTGGAATCCCCTATATAGCATTACACGTGTAGGCTTTCAAATCAATAGGCCTAACTTTAGGCCATGTCAAAATCAATACGTTTTCTTAGAGACCTTATAAGGAATAAAACAGGGGATTGTTATCTGTAAAGAAATTAACATAGGCGTACTTATTGTACAACTCTTAGTCACACACACACAAGTAATAACATCGATATAAATATTCCTATCTCATATAGTAGCCTAAGAGTAGAAGTAGACCTATAGTTGTACTGGTAGTAGTAGGAGTAGTAGTAGTAGTAGTAGTAGTAGTAGTAGTAGTAGCAGTAGTAGCAGTAGTAGCAGTTGTAGTAGGTCAATCTGTTGTAGTAGTGCGGTATATCTATAGGCTAATTGAGTAGCCTAGTATGTTTTAGTAAGTAGTAACAAGTAGAAGAAAGAACTACACATAATAATCTCTGTACAATAGCGATTGAATAATAATAATAACACAAATAATATTAATATAAATATGGATCATAGTATTAATAATGATGTTGATAAATTGTATTATCATTATGCATTTTAAAAACGGACTTATTTTAACTGTTGTCCTATACAAATGAATAAAATAAAGTGTGCCCAACTGGGCACCAACTCAGGTCATGTTTGGGATAACGATTTAAGTGCAACCGATGTGCATGCTATTCTGTTGCACTTTTAGGAACTGGGCACAAATAGTATTATGGCACATTTTGTTATTTAATTTCTCCAGCTCTAGGATATTTGTGGTAGCATTCGTCGCAGTTCACGTTCCAACTGCGCAGTGGGGTCCAAGAGTGGAAAGAAATCATAAATGATAGAGTCAGAAGTGTTCCTGAACACACACAGCACACTCTCTTTCTCCTGCCATGCCTTGCTTTCTCCTGCGGTATTGTTGATGGTGCTCCGGCGGCCGACATCCTCCCCATTGACCCCCGTCTCCCTCTCTGCCTTTTCCGTCCCATGAAAAATGATTCCAGCGCTCTGATTGAATTTTATTCCTTCCTGACCTGGCCCGTTCTGTGAGGGTGCCATCAATCTTGGGACTAACACGACGTTTGTTTATAACTTGGGAAAGGATGTAATGACTTTTAGTTTTATGAGGCTGATTACAGCTATTCGACGGTGGGAGATAATGGGGCCTACATTTCATTCCGTTTTTCTAGGCCAAAGTGTTGCTCAATTAAACACTATTATTTTTGCTAAACAGTTGATTTTTGTGCTCCATTGTGATTCTGTTCTCAACGTTATTGTGACTGCTGTGTGATTCATACTCTATTCTATGTAGGCGCGATGTATACAGGATACATCGGGAAGATGCAGTTTACATACCGTTTGCTCATTGGCAAGACTTCTTGCAGATGCCTACATTCTAAATTCTGCAGTTCTACATCGTTTATACGTTGGCCAGACATCAAGATTATATTCTGGTGTTTCGTCGACGTCCTCCAAATGTGCAAAACGCTATCCAAACTGCATTCCCATACGCAACTTGATACGTCCGCCAAAGGAGTGCGTGTTTACTGGGTATAGGTCTCGCTATTATTATGACTTTTGTTTTGATGCTTTTGTTGAAGTTGTTTATCTTGTAAAAGGAAATATCTATAGCTAGCCTATACCTTTCTTGTCAAGGTAATGTTGTTATCAGCCCACACGATCAGTTAGACTAGTCATACGCCGTATAGACGTACATTGTTCCATTTATTGCAACCTCCAGGCCTATGGTTGTGCCCAGAGGATACACGACACGCTGCCATGCTCATATGATCATATCCCGTTTGACCCTCTAGCCCCAAGGGCCTCCTTGAAAAGAGTTACCCCTCATTCGCTTGAACGTAACATCAAGTCAACCAATGCCATTACATTGATATTAGACTAACGCAAAGTTAACAGTCAAATAATTGACTGTTAACTTTGCGCGTAACATAACCTATAGCCGTGGAAATTCTAAGAACATTTTAAGCGCTTTGTTGACCCTATCTAGGCAATTAGCAGCTAAATCAACCACATGAACCGAAAATATCTAATACATGCTTGAACTTTGAAAACATCCGTTGCGCTCTGGTAGCCTTTAGCAATAGTTGTTTTGGCAATTGGAAATAGTGTGCAAAAGGATCACTAAAATAGTAGTAATATTATAATTATCATTATTAATATTATTATTATTAGTGGAGATTTGAGAATAGGCATACACTTAACGCATAGTAGGCCTTGTTTACGCATAGGCCTACTTTACGCACAGGCCTACCGTCACACCAAAAAACAATAAAGTAGGCCTATGTATGTCAATTTTGCTCTGGCATATGTAATTTGCAAAACCGTAATAAACTGAAGATGTCATTTATAACAGTATTCAAATGGAGGGATAAAAGTCTAAGAGAAATACATGGATGTATGCACCACATGGCTTTACGCGCCCATGTTTTTCCTCATGGCAAATTCAACAAATGAATCGAATTTACTTCAACCATACATCATACCATGCTGTTCCCAAGGGTTTAAATTTAGGCAGTGGAACATGTTTCTGTAATTTCAAAATGTGACAAGGAGGAAAATATGTCCCTTCATTAACCAGTCGAGGCAAACCAGCTGTCTGAAAAAAATAAAAATGATTTACGTAGACCTGCCAATTAAAATAGGCCTATTTACGAATTTCTCAATTTTTAAAGAAGATTCAAACTAGGTGAGACCCTTGTGATATGTTTAACTATAAATACAAAACAAAAGCCACATAGGAAACTATACTTCGCGCACGCGCTTTAGGATGCGTTTGGCTCTCATCTCCCTAATATAGATAAATGTTCAACTTGGAGTCATCTTTATAGATCGCAGTCCCCAAACCATCGTGTGCCTACAGGACTATCTTTGGCATGCGTGGTATGATATTAATTAAGCGTTGGAATGTGACTGTAAACACACGTGGCTATTCAAAACAAGTCAGTTTTGCTGTGTGGACTGCTAGCCTGCATCGATGAACTGTTATGAGGCCAGAGGGCCCCAGGTCAAGATGTTGACAGATCGTCCGTGTCTGACAAGAGAAGAGTTGTGTCACTTTAAATATGAAGCAAAACAATCATCTAAATGCACTGCCACTTCAAGTCATCTTCAACACATACGATAAATATGTCTGTTTGTTTATGCAGTTAACATCTTGGAGAATTTTTACGCACATAACATTCAATAGTTTTTTGGTCATCATAACAAAAACTGACTAGATCAAGTTGCATTGAAATTCAACGTTTTGGAAATAAATGTTTTCCTATTCTAGAAAGATTCCAAGTTAATTTGGGTAATTATTAATTCTTTTATTCGACCTCGATTTTGTTGACAAGCCAAAACGAACTGACCAAACTCCGTGATTACAATTATACATTTTCTGAGAAAATATATAGTGAGAATGGTAACTTAACCTGTCAAAAAAAAGGCTGTGATTTAAAATCTGATTTATCAATCGCTGCCAGTGATCTCACGTCGATAGGTTTGAAACAGGGTGCAAAATAGCTTACAGCTTAAAAGTCTGTGAGAAATAAGGTCTGGTTAAATTACACAAACTGTCAAAAATATATCAGTGTTGAGAATGCCATATAGTCTATAAGAAATCAGGCGTAGCTTTAACTCAAATAAAATGGCAATTTATTAAACAAACAATGCAATTCCTTCAGAATACTTTTCAACAAAAGAAGACACTTTGAAAGAGTAGGACGATATACAGGTTCCGCTTTTTATAATGGAACATATTTGGACAATTAAGGCATTTCAATTTAGAAACACTTTTTGGTGTTTGGTCCATAATTTCCGGCAGTTTAGAAATAAATTACTATATGCAATTTACACGTAATAAAATGTCCATGAAAGACTGGCATATTGTTATCTTTAAAACATGTCACAAAAGCGAGAAGAGACTTACGTGTTATTAGCCGTAACACTGTTCTTTACAAACCAAGATCATGTCTTTTTTATCTGTCCATTATTTGTGTTCTGTTTCGTTTTAGTCCATCGTCGTGGCAGGTGGTGGGTAAAACGACTCACGATATTTTTATGAAGAAGATCAATACAATGAAAACATAATTTGGTCAGAACTTGCTGCAGTCATATACGAAAGCTCCTGAAGTGCGGTAGATGGATTGGCTAGGGGGAAATGACATTTGACAGCTGTTATTCCCGTTCACAGGAGAATTATTCAAGCCAATTCTTTGAGATTCGAACATCTCGCGCACGGAGTGGAAGTTCTGCTGCTGGGCGGGGTAGGTCGCCCCGATGTGACCCAGGTCCCCGGCCTGGTTGAGGTACCATGAGGGAAGCCGCCCTTGGTGGGGATGGTGGCCCTCCTGCCCAGTGTTTAGATTGCCGTGGGCCAGAGGGGAGGAGGTGGTCGTGATGGAGTAATCTGGCAACGTTTCATCCACGGTGGTAGTCGGAGCTAGGTGGCCAGATCTATCCCCGGCGTATAAACTCATGGCTTGCATATTACAATGGTAGCTAGCATTCGAGGTAGTGGAGATAGAGTTTTGGTTACAGGGTGAGCTATAGACTGACGTCTGGTTCGGTGAATAGTTTAGGGACAAAGACGGTGTTATACCTGTCCTGGACGAAGCGATGATGGACGGGGCGAGCTCTGTGGCATCCTGCGGGGACCCCCGGAGGGAAGTCATGATGTTGTCCACACTGAAGCCCTGGGCCTGGCTGTGCTGGTGGTGCTGCTGCTGCTGCTGCTCGGAGCTCTCCATGCCGATGGACCTGTTGGACGGGATGCTGTGGGGGCTGCCGTTGCTGGAGATGCTGCTGCTGCTGCTGTCGGGACTCTCGACTTTGGGCACAGTGCTCAGGGAGGGCGAGGCGGCCTGTGGGGGTGTCGCGTTCCCGTTCTCGGTCTTAATATCCTGGATCCGGACTGGCTGGGAGCCCTGCACGGGCTGTTCCGCGTCCCGGCCCTGTCTAGACGGCGTCTCCTTAGCACCCCGGTCATCCTTGTCTTTCATTGCGTCTTTCTTCTTAAACCGTCGCCTCCTCCTCAAGAAGCTGCCGTTCTCGAACATGTTGTATGAGTCCGGGTCCAAGGTCCAGTAGCTCCCCTTGCCAGGCTTTTTGTCATCACGGGGAACTTTGACAAAACACTCATTGAGAGAGAGATTGTGCCTGATGCTGTTCTGCCAGCCCTGCTTGTTGTCTCGGTAGAACGGGAACCTTTCCATGATAAACTGATAAATCCCGTTCAGGGTCACCTTCTTGTCAGGCGAGTTCTGGATAGCCATAGTAATGAGCGCAATGTAACTGTACGGGGGTTTCACCATATCCTTCGGCTGGGGCTGCGGGGTATAAGGTCCATAGGCTCGCGCCATGCTGGCCGGGTACTGATCGTGGGCCGCGTGAGAGTACATACTCATAGGGGCCGGCATCCCGGTGTATCCTCCACCGGCGGCGGCCCGGTAGTAGCTTTGGTCGCTACTAATGTAAGGCACGACGCCCAGAGAGTTGGGGCTCGAGACGGAGTAGCGCGCCTGCATGTCTTCTCCCCACAGCTCAACTATGCTCCTGCCTAAAAACGAACTTCCCAAAGTATGCAGACGGAGAGCTCCACTTTTTCTTTCTGAAAAGTTGAGGCTCTCAAAGCAGGAGTTCCTGTCTTGTCACTTGACAAATAATACTATCAGGAATGCACTGTACTAGGTCTTAATAGGGTTTAAGCGGTTTCCATCTCAGTGTGCTGAGGCGCGCATTGAAAAACGTATGAACTTTGGGCATCCGTCACTACAGAATACTTTTGCGCTGTTAACTTCTTTCCCCCTTTTTGCTGCCAGTATGCTCCTCCCAAAGAGAATCCGAGCTGTCCAATTGTAGGTCAGGCAGTGCGGAGTGAGCAGCAATGGATCGAGCTCCTGGCCACACACACGTCTTTAGAAAAACGAGAGGAGGTGTAACTCCCAGCCCACTCCGACAAAAGACAGGACTTCAGCAGTGAGCACGCTGCTTGCTCACGTACAAATCAGATTATCGACTAGATTTAGTTATTGCAGAATATTTCCATACACGAGCAAACACATTGTTGAGACCACCAGGTGGAATGATACATAATAAATATCAATGTATTTTGTAAATTAATTAACTACTGTATGGGATTATAGGCCTAGATTTCTATTTAAGCATACTAATGTGCTATTAATGATTAGAAGAGTTGGCGATTGTGTGAACCATAGAGATCCTATTAAATTCCTTATTCTATGGTGTGGCCTTAATTAACACATGAATTACTAGGCTATTACAATAATGTTTCGAAAGAGTTTTCACTTAGAATGTGACATTGTGATATTCATTACGAAATAAATAAAGAACAAACACTCCATCACCTCCGTTAAGGTGAATCACTCCATTAAAATCTCCAGCCGCACATCTGTTTTCAAATAAGCAATAAATACGCGTTAAGAGGAGGAAATAATCCCCAGTGTTTGCCTCCTGCTGTTTAGCATCTTAATGCGAAGCTTTATAAAGGCGGTATGTTAGTTAAAAGTCTCAATCAACACGCGTGGTCGGATCAAAGTTCCACAGAGCGCTCCTCATTCGGTTCAGTGGGCGGTATGTGAGATCTCATTACGGCAGAATTAAAGCTAGTTTGGCCGGAGAAAGGGTCAAGTTGCGAAAGTTTGCTCTAAGTGAGAAGCAGATTGAACAGAAGAACCAAATGGTGTGATCAGACAGCTAATTGTGTCATTCTTGTGGTCAAAATGTGTGAATATTAACGGAATAAGGGCATTGTAATGTAGGCTAGACAAGAGAAACTATATAGGGCATACCGTTAGTTTTTGTTGCATGGGAAAGCTCCCATATTCTTGCTCAGTGAATAAATATTTGATTAAATTCAAACAGATTGTATCAAGTTGAAGGTATCTAACAAGCTTCAGACCCCTTGGATCGTATTTATCTATTCCCTATATAGCCTTCATACTTCTCACCATCTCTATATTATAGGCGGCTAAACGTGGACACCACGATATTCCGTTTTAAAATGTTTTTTTTTTAAGAGGACCAATTGTAGTACTAAAAGAAAACATTTTCAACCAAAATGATCTCAGGGAGACACTATTCAAAATAAAAAACACAACCAGAAATTTTTATGGACGACCAGGTTTGCATTATATCGAAACAATTACAGTCATTCTATATAGGCCTAAGTTATATTATCGTTTTGATATTTATTTAGCCTAGTATTTCTTCATGCATACCTAGCAATTTTGAATTAATAAAGTAGACCTATTTACAAGAGGTATTAGCCCCTCAGCAAGAATAGTAAAAAAAAAAAATCCTGAATATATTTAATGCAATTAAGGGAATCCATTGTTCTTAAAATTTGCCTAAAAACAAATGCAAGCAACACAAACTTGTATGGGAGCGTAACTGATATGACATGCCTTTGGCTATTACACAGGCTATAACAAATGATTTAGTATGAATACGATGCTCCCCAACAGATTCTCTTTTGCCAAACGTTTAGAGAATATACAGAAGAGGCAAAAACATGAACTTGTTAATTGATCCTTTGTAGCTCAGTTGGTAGAACATGGCGCTTGAAACGCCAGAGTCGTGGTTTTGATTCCCGGGACCACTCATACCTACATTGTATACACGTATGTCGCTTTGGATAAAAGCGTCTGCTAAATGGCATATATATGTATTAATGGTCTTTGTGAGGCACAATAACGCACTAATCCCTTACATGTCGTATTGATTAAATGGCCGTCCACTGGCCTGGTGCTCCGCCGGTTTCTCCTTACTGGGACCCGGGCATGAACTTTTCCACTGCCCCGAGCTGTTTACACAATTCACAACGTGCCTCTTACTTACAACCCCATGCCTCTGCCCACCCAGTCCCCGATTCCTCTCTGTATTAACGGTAAACGACGACCATTATCAGTGAACATAAATGTACGTGCAATAAAGTCAATAAGTAATAGGTATTATTTATTATTATTATTATTATTATTATTATTATTATTATTATTATTATTATGTACAGTGACTTCTGTAAATAACAGCAACTAGTAGGCCAATGCTATATGTTATTTATTTTTTATATGCCTATCACTGAAGATATGAATGCATTAGCCTGAAATCATGTACAAGTACAGTTATCGACTAAATATACATAAATATGTTTTAACTAAATAAAACATATTATAAAGAAGTTCAACTTGTTTGAAACATTACTGGGACTGTAAAGTAAATCCCTACAACCTTGCGTGTCATCAATATAGTTTCGTTGTGTCATGGTCTTTTGTGGTGTATTTTTTTTGGTTTATATCGACTACCCGAAAAGTATTGGGGAAAAGTCCCCCATGTAAATATCATTCATATACAAAGGACCCACATGGGTCATTTCCAGATAAAATCGAATAGACCATAGACATAATTGAATCCCTGGAGATTACAGCACAAAGAAATGAGAATATGGTAAATAACACCATGACAAAAGTTACTATCTCAAAATAAAAACATCGAACTGTTAATAAACAATGCAGAAAGAGCGAGAGAGATTTATTGGCCCCACGTATCAACTGCATGCAGTATGGGGAAGGATGGGACTAATTGTGCTCCATGAAATGAGTTTCAGCGACCATATGTGGACTGAGCGCCCCCTGGCGATCAGTATGGCACCTATCAATCACATAGGTCTAAGTATTTGCCCATTTTAGTTTATTGTTTAAAACGCATAGTTCTGATCCTTGGTACTGATTCAGACTCACACATCACACTTAGGCCTACTGTTTCATTTTAGTTTATTGTTTAAAACGCATAGTTCTGATCCTGGGTACTGATTCAGACTCACACATCACACTTAGGCCTACTGTTTACTGTTTCAGACTCAATCATGCCCTGCTTGCCAAGAAAGGTGTTCTATTAACCCTTGTCTCTTACTATCACAGGTTCTGCTAGCCCATGATCATGACTCTCAGTTCCATTACATTACACATAAGAGTCATTGGACAAAGGCAGTGTTTTGTTAAGATCCTCACCACTCAGTCTGAACATTAACACGCATCGCTCCTGGTACGGATTTGGAAGCATAAGGACCTGATCTTTCATATCAGCGGTTAAGTGGTTAAATTGATACACACCTTGATAGTGTTATGTTTAGTGTTCCCACATGGCCATATCGCCATGTTCCAGCACTTGTTTGCGGATAACAGACGGAAAACAAGAGGTGACCACCTGAGCTAAGTAGCTATCTAGCATGCTCTGAACACCAGTGTGGAAGCGTAACTCGGGAAGTGAAGCGGAAATGTAGTTTCGTCGGATGGAGGCACCCATAGCTGTATGGATCTGTGCAAAACTGTTACAGTAAGTGTATATTTTCTATTGGAAGGAATCTTTCTCGCTGATGAAATATAAGGGCCAGATGTTTTGAAAGCTGCATTGGAAGCGATGATTATTGACGTTTCTAAACTTTAAAACACAGCGTGGGGATTGTAGCTCACATGAGGCAGTCGTGGGCGAAGCTAATTGCTGAGAACTGTAGGGAGAAGGCGAAATGCCGCCTAAAATTTGAGAGCACTAGGGTTTTACTTGCCCTTATCATGACTCCAGTTGCATTACATTACATTCGGTCATTCCACTTACCATACCGTCCTAGGCAAATGCCCCGACGCTCCGACTGTCTGATGCTGGCCAAATGCTCTGTCTAAAATAAAATGTTTCCTAGCACCTGATACGGTTTTGGAAACATAAAAAAAAAAAATCCAAAATCCTTGTCATATGAAGAAAAATAATGAAGAGAAATTATAGATAAAACGTGTCGGTGCTCATCGGCCATTTGACATAAACATTACAAAACAAGTTGGAAATTGCAAATTCAACAATTAGTGGTTTGGAAGGAATCAGTGGCTAACTGCAAGCATTGCAAAGTGATCATTAGCCTGCTATTCAGTGGAGTGGTGGTGTGGCCCCAAGTCTGAGATTATGGGTCTCTTTTCCAAGTTAAAAATTATAAACACTCAACATTGGCCATTCTGTCAATGAAGCATGATTTGTGCCGGGCTCAAAACAACTGTTAACTTGGAACTGCGCGATCTGACTTCCGTAAGTTCAAGACAACTGGGAACTCAGAAAAAATGAGCTCCGACTGGGAAAATACATTTTGAACGGTCATCCAACTCGGAATTGTAAATCCGGAACTCGGGCCTCTTTCTTTCTAGAGCTACGACCTGAAGATCACTGACATCATCATGATTCAACCTTGTTTTTTTCAGAGTTCCCAGTTGTCTTGAAAGCAACTTAAATCCAGAGAATGTCAGACATTGATGACAAAGTTTGATGACAAAATTTGCCCGTGATGGACCACAGTGCCACCTTCCTGTTCAAGTGAGCACAGCACAACAAGGTGAGTCCAAAAATGTCTTGTGTGCTGCTGCATAAATTATGTAATAAGCCAGGGAGATATGTATACTGTAGCTAAGAAAGCAATACTAAGTGTATGTTATGTAGTAAACTGTTAGTAGCCCATGTGCCTAACCCTAATAATTTGGTCTATTTTCCCCTCTTAATTTTGCTACTGTTCTGACTTGGTGGTGCACATGTAGCCTATAACCTGTTTTAGAGAAATGTAATCATTGAATATTGTAAGAGCTTTCATTCTCTGCTTATATGCCCCCTTTATTTATCCTACGTTTCTGACTTAGTGTACAGGGAGAACACTGTAAGAACGGCCCTTGTTCTGAATTCTGTCGCTGTACATTTCAAAAGTGCTGAACAAATAGTTATATTGACTACGTCCGTCCTAGTTCGCTCATTAATGTCTTAATCAAAATTATGGATTGCCTCTTATCTGCTTGTTGTCCCCTTATGCCATAGTTGGTACATCTCAATTGTCAGTAGAAAGCACATCAGCTATGTTTTTTTTAAAGGCAGTAAATGAGGCTGAATGTGCACCGTTTGTCACCGTTATAGTGCAATTCATGTACTGTTTAGTATTGGGTTGTGTGGTGGCTTGTGGGCACCGTTTGTCACCGTTATAAGGCAATTCATGTATTGTTCGAGTGGTGTGTTGTGTAGTGGCTTTGCTGGCTTGCATCCCACATTTTTTGATGTGTTTGCCTCGCCAAGATTGACATGCTAAAATTGCCACTATGTGGTCCATACCTTGAGCTGAGAGCCCAGAGCTAGGGTTCTACAGCTTAAAGGTTATGGACGGGTTCCATGTTGTACTGGTTAGTACTCTGAATCCAAGGACGTGAGTTCAAATCACAGGTAGGACATGCTTGTCTTTTGCGCTGAAATACTCACTTCGCCTGAGTAGCTTATATAGCCTTGCTGGATGCACACTATAGTTTCCCCATGTGTTATTGTATAAGCTAGCATCAACATAATCAATGAACACCAAAGGTATCCAACGCACTAGATTTAAAAAAATTCACAACAGCACCAACAATCTCTTAAAATGTGACAGACATAGCTTATTACTCCTATTATGTTTATTTGAGTGTGGGTAAATGCCACAGGCTTTCTTTGACAGTAGTTTTAGTTCACTTGGATTTTGGCTTTGTTAATGGTTGGGATGTTTCATATATATTATGCTGCTGCCCCCATGTGTTTCATGTCCATATTACATTTAACTTGGCTGCTTTTGTTTCAAGTTTTCAAGTAAAGTTTCAAGTTTCAAGTTTTGGCAAGAGGGGAATAAAGCAATGGAGGACCTGAAAATGAAGAAGAACAAATGATAAACAAACCCTTTCTCAATAGCCTAATAATAGATCCCCTTAGAGCAGCAGAAGTGGTTACCTCATTAATCATAACAGTCGTTTGATGGCAGACGTTGCTCACTGGAAAATATCAAACTACTTTACGTCACTTGCGCTAGCCACTATCCATGAATCCCCATCAAAGCCGGATGCAGTTTGATTGCCATCTTAAGGTGCTGTCCAATTCCCCAAAAGATGCCTCCTCAGCCCTCGATTTAGCTCTAGGGAGAGATTGAACACCTTTGGCACAAGTGTCCCAATGCTGAGAGAGTGATAATTACTGAGGGTGTAAGGGCTATTTAGACCCTCAGATAGCCACTTCGACCGAGCCAGCAAGGCTGCAGGCTGCATTTGTTTATGTCAGATTTCGAGACTTGACACGTAACAGATGAAATACCTTTCAAATTACATGTTTAACTGTTACTGAGGTTTATATCTTGTAAAACAGAGGGGATTTGTTCAGTTGAATTGAATTTCACTTCATTACTTTAGGAGTGTGTCTTGAAGTTGATGGGTTTATTGATCCCATCGCCACTCTCTGGAAGTCACCCTCAGAGTTTCATCAGCAACACGTGACAATGGAGGGCCCTACGAGCGAGTAGGTAGTTAGGGGCGAGAAGGTGGTTTGGGATTCACAGTGGGAGCGTTCAAGCTGATCACTTTTGTTAAATTGGTGTCCATCGTTGGTCACCGCCTTTCAAAGTGTGTTGCATTATGGGGATACAAATTGTCCAACTTGCGTGAACTTTACAACGATCATGCGATCAAAGGTCATGAAGTTTCGACTGCAGTTGACTTCAATTGTCTGCAGTTGCTCTTCACCAGCTGCAACTTGCTGCCAATGCCTGCATTGTGGGAGGCACATTGTTTGTCAACCAATCATTAGAGTGTTTTTGTTTGACTCATGCGAACAGGACCAAAGACCTGACTAAACAGGATGCAACTTTGCCAGGATTTATATGTATACAGTGGATGTGGATATATACAAATAAATTGGATATTTGAGGCTCTCTCTCCCCAAGTGATAGTACAATGTACACACATATATTTACAGTATGTGAGTGTGTGATATGGGGGTTACATTACAAAAAAAACGTTTATAAATAATAGCAACACTGCCATGTTGTACTGAACCTTGCTGTTGGAAAACCACATCAGTGTCCGACTTTCGGCTGTAGCAGATGCACCTCCCCCGACTTCAGTCCTCGACTTTCGTCTGCAGTCGGTTGCTTAAGTCTTACCAGTCAAACATGCCCAGTATGGTCACTTGCAGTGTTGATATGACCCACAATTCAATGAAAACTGTAGTCACGTGTCACTCTTGTGGCCGCGAAGTGTCAAATTTAATCAAAACGCTGCACTTTTTTGAGACAAACTTATGACGCTAGCTTTCTAGCTATCTTAGCTATAAAATATATATATACTGCATATAGATAACATTTGGCGTGTTCGAGCAGATAATTTTTGTCAAGTCGGTTACCATCTTTGGTCACCACCTTTCAAAGTGTGTTGCATTATGGGGTTAAAAATTGTCCTACTTGCCCCTAGATGTCAACTGCATGAACTTTACAAAAATCATGCGATCAAAGGTCATGAAGTTTTAACTGCAAGTTTCTGCAGTCGCTCTTTACCAACTTCCTCCTGCAGCCATCACCTGTATTGTGGGAAGCTCTATTGCCAACCAATCATTAGGGTGTTTTTGTTTGACCCATGCGAATGTGACCAAGCACATTATTGACACAGGCACCACCCTTGACACAATTCATGTATACAGTGGATATATACAAATGAATGTGATATTTGATGTTCTCTCTCACTGATTGATGTACCTACATATGATTTCAGTTTGTGAGTGTGTGATATGGGGGTTGAGCCATGTTTATTTCAACATTATAAAGATAAACTTGTATATACAATGGCAATACTGAAAACTACATTTGTGTCCGACTTTCGGCTATCGCAGATGAACCTCCCAGACTTCACTGCTCGACTTTCGTCTACAGTTGGTTGCTTTGCCTTACCACTCAAACGCGCCCATTGATTTTAACTGTGGCAAATGGTAATATGAGGTTCAAAGCGCTCAGACTCATAGGGCGCATGCAAACAGTCAAGTCGGTGACTATTTTTTGTACATTTTAGTCATTTAGCAGATGTTCTTATCCAGAACAACTTACAGGAGAAATTAGGGTTAAGTGCTTCAACATATCGACAGATTTTTCACCTAGTCAGCTTTGGGAGTCAAACCAGCAATCTTTCGGTTACTGGCCCAATGCTTTTAACCGCTAAGCTACCTGCCTTTCAAAGTGTTTTGCATTATGGGGTTAATAATTGTCAGATTTGCGCATACACGTCGACTGCATGAACTTTACAAAAATTGTGATAAGAGGTCATGAAGTTTTGACTGCATTCGACTGCAAGTTCCTGCAGTTGCTCTTCACCAACTTCATCGTGCAGCCATCGCCTACGCTGTGGGAGGCTCTATTGTCAACCAATTATTAGGTTGTATTTGTTTGACCCACGTAAACATGACCAAAAATGTGACTGAAACAGGAACCAACTTGGCCACAATGAATGTATACAGTGGTTATGTACAAATAAATGTGATATTTGATTCTCTCTCTCTCACCAATTGGTTGTACAATGTACACACACACAGTATATTTTCAATTTTGTGAGTAGGCCTATGTCAGTGTTTCCCAAGGCCTATGTCAGTTTCCCAAGGCCTATGTCAGTGGGTCCTCCAGTACCCCAACAGTACACTGTTTCGTTGTATCCCTTGACAAACACATCTCATTCAACTCATTGAGGGCTTGATGATTAGTTGAAAAGTTGAATCAGGTGTGCTTGTCCAGGGTTACAATAAAAATGTGTACTGTTGGGGGCATTCGAGGACCAGGGTTGGGAAACACTGGCTTAGGGGGTTGGAGACATGTTAATTTCAAAAGGATTTATATACAACGGCAACACTAAGCCTTGCTGTTGGAAAACCACATCAGTGTCCGACTTTAGTCTGTCACAGATGCACCTCTCCCGACTTCACTCCTTAAACCTTAGTCTACAGTCGGTTGCTTTCGCCTTACCACTCAAACGAGCCCATAGTGAGGAGCCTATAAAACATAGCTAACTAGCTTTATAAACACATTTTTTGGAATTCAGAAACTTATTGGAATAAATGGACAAACTATAGAGCTAGCTATCCAGCTATGGGTAACTGTAGCTAGCTACCTGACAGGAGTGCTAGCTACGTTAGCTTGCTAAGTACATCAATAGCTTAAGGTTGATTGTTTTTAGGCTCAACAAAGATTTCCACCCAGGACGTTACCACTCTGGTCATCACTGACCCTCACATCGGGAAGCGACATTTAAGGTACACTCGGATGTGACGATTTAAAACGTAATTCAAGGGCTGAGGGTTGACGGCCCACGGTTGTCTACTTTGCCATCATGTTTTGTATTGTATTCCAATTGTGATTGATCCCTGAACACATGTGACGCTATTTTGAAGTGTATAAAAACCTCCTTCATTTCCCTGCCTGCAAAAAATCCTGATAAAGGCCTAAATGTGTTGGGTGAAGTTGTATCAATAAAAAAATACTTTCTATCAACATCCACTGTCCTCCAAATGTTGCTGTTGCTGTACCACTTGAGGAATCTCACCTTAGCCTTGAGCCACAAGCAGCCACAACCCCTAACGTGTAAGTAATTTATCTACAAAAACAATGCTATGACACTAAAATAGTGGTCACGCTCGAGCGGATCACTTTTGTCAAGACTTTGACCATCTTTGGTCACTGCCTGTCAAATTGTGTTGCATTATGGGCATAAACATTTTCAGACTTGCGCCTACATGTCGACTGCATGAACTTTACAAAAATCATGAGATCAAAGGTCATGCAGTTTATGATAAAATTGTCTTCAAGTCGCTGCAGTTGCTTCTCACCAATTGCAACATGCAGCCATCACCTGCATTGTGGGAGGCACCATTTGTCAACCAATCATTAGGGTGTTTTTGTTTGACAAAATTGGTGAGAAGCAACTGCAGCGACTTGAAGACAAAAGTGATCCGCTCGAGCGTGCCCACTATTTTAGTGTCATAGCATTGTTTTTGTAGATAAATTACTTACACGTTAGGGGTTGTGGCTGCTTGTGGCTCAAGGCTAAGGTGAGATTCCTCAAGTGGTACAGCAACAGCAACATTTGGAGGACAGTATTTTTTATTGATACAACTTCACCCAACACATTTTGGCCTTTATCAAATCAAATCAAATCAAGTTTATTTTATATAGCCCTTCGTACATCAGCTAATATCTCGAAGTGCTGTACAGAAACCCAGCCTAAAACCCCAAACAGCAAGCAATGCAGGTGTAGAAGCACGGTGGCTAGGAAAAACTCCCTAGAAAGGCCAAAACCTAGGAAGAAACCTAGAGAGGAACCAGGCTATGAGGGGTGGCTAGTCCTCTTCTGGCTGTGCCGGGTGGAGATTATAACAGAACTATGCCAAGATGTTCAAAATGTTCATAAGTGACAAGCATGGTCAAATAATAATCATGAATACTTTTCAGTTGGCTTTTCATAGCCGATCATTAAGAGTTGAAAATAGCAGGTCTGGGACAGGTGGCGGTTCCATAACCGCAGGCAGAACAGTTGAAACTGGAATAGCAGCAAGGCCAGGTGGACTGGGGACAGCAAGGAGTCATCATGCCCGGTAGTCCTGACGTATGGTCCTAGGGCTCAGGTCCTCCGAGAGAGAGAAAGAAAGAGAGAAGGAGAGAATTAGAGAGAGCCAAGATTTTCAAAATGTTCATAAATGACAAGCAAGGTCAAATAATAATCAGGAATAAATATCAGTTGGCTTTTCATAGCCGATCAATAAGGGTTGAAAACAGCAGGTCTGGGACAGGTAGGGGTTCCATAACCGCAGGCAGAACAGCTGAAACTGGAATAGCAGCAAGGCCAGGCGGACTGGGGACAGCAAGGAGTCATCATGCCCGGTTTGCCGTGACGTATGGTCCTAGGGCTCAGGTCCTCCGAGAGAGAGAAAGAAAGAGAGAAGGAGAGAATTAGAGAGAGCCAAGATTTTCAAAATGTTCATAAATGACAAGCATTGTCAAATAATAATCAGGAATAAATATCAGTTGGCTTTTCATAGCCGATCATTAAGAGTTGAAAACAGCAGGTCTGGGACAGGTAGGGGTTCCATAACCGCAGGCAGAACAGCTGAAACTGGAATAGCAGCAAGGCCAGGCGGACTGGGGACAGCAAGGAGTCATCATGCCCGGTTTGCCGTGACGTATGGTCCTAGGGCTCAGGTTCTCCGAGAGAGAGAGAAAGAAAGAGAAAACGAGAGAATTAGAGAGAGCATACTTAAATTCACACAGGACACTGGATAAGATAGGAGAAGTACTCCAGGTATAACCAACTGACCCTAGCCCCCCGACACATAAACTACTGCAGCATAAATACTGGAGGCTGAGACAGGAGGGGTCAGGAGACACTGTGGCCCCATCAGAAGAAACCCCCGGACAGGGCCAAACAGGAAGGATATAACCCCACCCACTTTGCCAAAGCACAGCCCCCACACCACTAGAGGGATATCTTCAACCACCGACTTACAATCCTGAGACAAGGCCGAGTATAGCCCACAAAGATCTCCACCACAGCACAAACCAAGGGGGGGCGCCAACCCAGACAGGAAGATCACGTCAGTAACTCAACCCACTCAAGTGACGCACCCCTCCCAGGGACGGCATGAAAGAGCACCAGTAAGCCAGTGACTCAGCCCCTGTAATAGGGTTAGAGGCAGAGAATCCCAGTGGAGAGAGGGGAACCGGCCAGGCAGAGACAGCAAGGGCGGTTCGTTGCTCCAGAGCCTTTCCGTTCACCTTCACACTCCTGGGCCAGACTACACTCAATCATATGACCTACTGAAGAGATAAGTCTTCAGTAAAGACTTAAAAGTTGAGACCGAGTCTGCGTCTCTCACATGGGTAGGCAGACCGTTCCATAAAAATGGAGATCTATAGGAGAAAGCCCTGCCTCCCGCTGTTTGCTTCGAAATTATAGGGACAATTAGGAGGCCTGCGTCTTGTGACCGTAGCGTACGTATAGGTATGTACGGCAGGACCAACTCGGAAAGATAGGTAGGAGCAAGCCCATGTAACGCTTTATAGGTTAACAGTAACCTGTAACAGTAAAATTTATCAGGATTTTTACAGGCAGGGAAATGAAGGAGGATTTTATACACTTCAAAACGGCATCACATGGGTTCAGGGACCAATCACAATTGGCATGTGACTGATGTGGCCAAAGATGGCCAAAGATGTGACTGAAAAAGGAACCAACTTTGCCACAATTCAAAATCTACAAAGGATACAAATGAAAGTGATGAGAATGAATGAAGGCTCTTCTCCATTTATTATCAAGGTACACGTTATTGAAATGAGATTCCTCTTTTCCTTAGGAAGCTGACTTAGCCAAAGATACTGGTTCGAGGGTGGAAAATGGCATCCCTTGAGAGGGCAAGAACAAGATATATGACAGGAGAAGTGCAGTATTATCATCAGGAGACATTTTACTTGGCTTACGGAGGAGGAATGGAGGGGAAAAGAGAGGCAGAGGAGGTCAAAGAGAGAGAGGGAGGAAGAGCGTGAGCTTGAATCGGTTAAAATGGCGGAAAAGGGGAGATGGTTTGTTAACAAAGAATGTTAGAAAGTGTAAGCAGGGTGAGCTGTATGCTGGATCGAAGACAGGATGAGAAATGGAAGTGAGTGAGCGTGAAGTATCGGAGGTGGTAGGTTTGGTGAATTTCTCGGAGCCCGTGGATGGCACAGAGGGTCAGGATAAAGATGAGTCTGTGACTGTAGGAGTGACATTTTTGGGAAAAGTGGACCCTTGCTTTTTGGCTGATCCATTTGTGCTTTCAGGGTGGGTAAAAACAGAGTTGGGTGCTGTGGAATCGGGGAAGGTAACCAGAAGTGGTCTTGTGATAATTGTTTGTGTTTCTACTGGTCAGAGGGAGCAGGCACTCCTCGTTAAACGAATGTGAATTGTTGTGCAACACAGACAGGGCGGCGTGAAACAGAAGAGTAGTCTGTTCCTTTGAGTTTTGATGTTGAGTCTTTGCCCGACAAAGTAATGTTAAGATACTGTATATGCTTGAGTAAGATTGGATTTTTAGCGTTTATAGCAATGGTTTTCAACTGTACTGCAGGGATGGAATGTAAGTTGCAGAAAATGTAGGTTGTGGTGGAAGCTGCAGAGAGGTATTTGGGTGTACGAGACTTGACGTCAGAGGAGTTAGAGGGCGTGTTAAGTGGTGGTGTCCCGTCTTTTCAGGCTGTTGGACTGAGGTAGGACTAGATAGATTTCAATAGTGGAGAAGGGTGGTGGGTTTTTAGTGAGTGTAGGGTTAGATGGTAGGGTATTTGTAGATTTTTTTTCAATTCCATTTTCTTTAAAGCAAAGTATACGGTGGTGGTAATGCAACATTTATTGGATGCCAACCGCTGTTAAACCTCATTGAATAAGAAGAATGAAGGTGAGATTTTAGATATCTCTGTAACCAATTAATTGCACACACATTATGTTTCTAGTTTGCGAGTGTGTGATATGGGGGTGTAGAAAAGTTGATTTAGACATTTATACAGAAAAAACTTTTATAACCAATAGCAGCTATGGTGACACTGCAATGTTGATCTGAGCCCTTGCTGTTGGAAAACCACTAGAGCGTCCGACTTTCTGCTATTGCAGATGCACCTTCCACAACGTCACTCACCGACTTTCGTCTACAGTCGTCTTCGTTAGGCTTACTGCTCGAACACACCCAACGTTTAAAATGGAGTCAGGGGATCATTGCCAGGTAATGGCTGACTATTAGAGCAACGTGGATTAACCCAGCCGCAGCTGTACCAATAGACATCCCAGTCCAAGATGTACTTATTTTCTAAAGTAACCTTTCAGAAGAGCCAAGCAAGCTTACCCTCGAGTCCCATTTTAAAGAGACATGTCTTGTCTAAAGTGATCGAATGGGCAGGCTGATATCTAAATCTATCCATCATCAATCATACATAACATGCATCTAATCATAATGTCAGGGCTTTGTTGATAAAACATGATGCATGATTCATGCGGTAGGACTGATCTCTGTCCAACTGAAACGCTCGGCAGTTTAGGGAAGTAGATTTATGATGGATTGTGAATCATTAAGATGTGTAGTGGTGGTGCTAGTCATTTCTGGTGGTTGTGATTGTTGTTGAAGGAATACTCAACAGCATTGAAGGTAGCATTGATAGCCAGGTTGAACTACACAGTTTATACACATTACATTATCTGAAAAATATCTCACTTACTTGACCTTTTATTTATTCAACAGATAAGCTGTTTATATGTGGCAAGGAGGCCATGCCAGGAAATGAGGAGTTCCACAGGAGTCCTATGGATAGAGGTAGGCCTGTGTTACTCTAAATACATCCATCATGTTTAAGGGACCCACCAATTGGAAGTAGCCTATAGATTGTGAGAGAGACGCACGTAATGTATCTATCAAGACCGGTCTTTGAGCGCAGACAAATCGATCAACCACCAACTCGCTCAAGTCAGTTGGAGGAAAAACAAATCCAATTGAATCGCTGAATAGCTAATATAAATCTGGACTAAACATTTCATAGCTGCAGAAATGGATTCAGATGCCTTTCAGGACCATTCCAGATGATTAATAATATAACATAACCTGGTGCAATGATGGTGTATATGACATGGATAAGATCACTACAATGTTAAGGGGAACTTTATTATGCATTTACATGTACATGTTTCTAACCTCCAGAGTCTTTTCCTGATTAAATAAAGGTTCAATAAAATGTTTAAAAAGTTATCAGTTTTTTCAATTTCTGAAGTGTCAGTCTTTTCCAAATGTAACACTCTCACGGAATGTATCATTCACACCTGCTGATGTTGTTAGTGAAAATATGATGTTTAGATTATAAACAATGACTGCAGATTAAAAAATAGAGCTTTTACCACTCTTAATTTTTCACAATAAATAGACCCCGGCCCGAGGACCCCGTAGACCCCATCCCGAGGCCCCCATACACCCCATATAATATTCAGTAATTTACAAACATTTGGCTGTTTTGATTCAAATTAAAAAATGTATCCACTACATAGAATAATCCAATCCAATGTACTTTCATGATAGGTCAATGTACATTCAAATCAATATTGAACCCAGGAACCACATGTCCAATTTATGAAAAGTTTGTGATAGACCTTATAGAAGGGTCAGATTGACTTGGAATGAATTGAATATCGGCCTGTCCAATCGAAGCTTGGAAGTCAGTTGTTCCCAGTCATATAGAAAAGCTGTAAGCCTGGTAATGTGTGAGGCAGAGGGAAGGCTCCAGAGTCTTGTCTATATGGTCTGGTATGCATCATGTCCATGAAACAGGAAAGGATCACTAGCGTCACCAGTGTAGAGGATATATTAAACTTGAACCATTTCCCATTCCAGACATCCGAGAGCCCCCGTTAATGTGGTAAAGCTGCAGGTTACCTCAACTACTATTTTGGGTAGTTAAATGCCAATATTGACTTTATGATTGTATCGTCTCAATAATGTACAGTAGTTGTTTTCCATCTTTGTGAATTTCACATTTCACATTTCTCTTCCCATGGTAGGTGTACAGGTAAGGCAGTACCACTAGGTGGTGGCCTTGTTACATCATTGCTTTAGATGGATTTGTGAGCAACTGGTATGCATAACTAATCACCTGAAACCCAAACTTGAGTATAGTTCTATTTCACTATTGTTTTCGGGTATTCAGATTTCAGGCTACACAATGTATGCCTTTTAGCTACTATTCATTTCACAATGGCAAATCATGTATGTTTCTCCACCTTGTATCTATTTGTCTGTCTTTCTCCTCTCTAGTCATCTATGCATCAATTCCAGTGACATGCAGTCAGGGTAGGCAGTGCAGTCAGGGTAGGCAGTGCAGTCAGTGCTTACCCTGGGATAGTCTAATAAAAAAGCTGATTCTGGTGGTTTTTATACTCAACATTTCAAAATTGCCTAAAATGGCATCAAAACGTGCAAGGCCGTTCCCATACAGTCACTGTCTGGATAGGGTCAGCATAGGCCTCGCTGCTTTGCCTATAGTTTAATTTGTGCATTGAGCCAATTTCCTATTTTGCGCATGAGTATTACCTCATCATGTTGTGTAGGTAAACTCTGCACATGTGGGCGTGTCTACATAATTTATCTGGCAAGCAAAAGCAACCTGACCAATTGATACTATACTGCACCTAAAACAATTTTCCAAGTTGTATTTTGAAGGAAAACTTGGTATAATTCAGAGAGGGATACCAACCCCGAAGTTTCCTGACCTTCATCAGAGAAAGAGACAGAAGATCATCCGATCAAATGAACCACACTCAGCCTGACAGACACAGAAACCCGAAGCAGACAAGACGATTACAGATGAGACAAGAGGAATGTTTTACAACATTTTTTGACAATATCAGTGTTCAAATGAAAGCCAGGTTTGATCATTTTGTCATTTATGGCCCTACAACGATGCATTTTCTAAATGCAATTTCCTTTGCATTTTACGGGTTAGACTACTGTTGAATGAATATGAGAATAGACAACATCACTTTGATGCATTTTATTTATTAAGGTAGAATTTCATTTTGAGACACTTTTTTTACATTTTAAACTGCATTTTCATTCAATTCGAGTGTTGATATGAAGATTTTGTTAGAACCATATGTATTATATACAGCACTGTATGTGTGTGTGTTTGCACACGCAGCATGCTGTGCATTGGAAGTATTGTAAATCCATTGTGACAGGCTATGGAGTTTGTGTTGCGAATTATTTGGATGAAATGTGTCCATATGTTGGTATTTTAGTGCCAGCTATCAGTTGTAACTCGGTCTATGGCTGAGCTATGTTGATCAGTGTGTCATTTTGTAGTATGATATGAAATATGCCACCATCTGAGGCTATCGCTTGTGTATCATGGCTACATTGGTATTTACATTTGAGGATTTTTCTTGACGTTGTCAATTTCGGTTAATAGCTTATGTCACCCTGATTGTTGGAGTTATCTGTTGTATGATGAATTTTTGCTTCATCAAAGTTTATTTGTGAGTAAATCTGTTTTTTTTAGACAGGCAGTTCCTAGCCAGCCACTGACCTCACCTCATGTCAACGCTCAATTCCATCCAAATGTGTACACGTTTATTATTGTATAACCAGGTCAAGCCAAGTGATATCTCACAAATAATTATACTGAACATACATGTCCACACACGAGTCATTCCTCAGAATCAGATTTGTAAAAATCAGGATTTAGAGAAGAAACAGTCTTGGTTGAATAGTAGGCCTACTTTTGTTCAAAAGGTTGTAGTGGATGGTAGATAGCATTTTGAAAGTCCACATTTCAAAGTTTTAACCAATGGGTTATCTCAAATGTAATGCCGTTATGATTATTTGTCAAATGTATTCTGTAACAAATATGTACCAATATGTTGATATTAGTATGATCATGTTATATATTCGATCCCAATGGAAATGAATCCTAAAAGCACCAACATATTTGTATCTTAAAACGCTCCAACGGGGGTTATTTCTGACCCAAAATTGATAATGATTGCATTTGTAAATGCTGAATATAATACATTAGATGTATGCATGTGTTTGTCATTTATTTGTCAACCGTGAATTCGTTGAATTCAAATAGTAGGCTATAACAATAACAATCAATCTGTGTATTAACAACAGTTATATTAAGGTTACAATAACAAAAAAACTATGTAATAAAACACCTAATTTGTCATAAAGAACTCAAAGACAATTTTGGGCAATTGTAGTCCCAAAAGATCTCCCACGCTGTATACAATCCCTATAGGATTTGCGATATGCTGCATAGCATAAACATGTAGCCTACCCTTGAATAAGAATGACCCCAAACAGTTTTAAAATAGATCTCTTTATTGACTTGCTGCAGCGAAATCTTTCGAAAACTCAAGGGTTTAGGTTTAAGTGCAAATAGGTAAAGATAAATCGGAGTGAATGTGCATGTATTTTTTATTAAACATATTTAACGTAGTATTGCATTTTATCCGTGTTGATAACTTATACTCAAACACTAGCCTACAATATGAATGAAACGACACAATTAGTTCACTCCTGAATGCATCATGGCATGGTGACAGAGTTTGAAGGTAGGCTGACTTAAGATGTCATTGATCAACTATATCCAATAGCTGTCTGAGCCGTGCTTGACAATGGCAATAGGCTACATGTATGTATTTTATTTTTCAATTTTACTCCATGCACTCAGTCCTAAAGTGTTTCATTTCTCCGGAAAGGTGTTATGGCATGGATGTTCTCACAGACAGAGTGACTGACATTTTGTATATAGCCTAACCCCCCCACCCCCATTTTTACAGGTCTTGACATCTGGGACAAATGACAAGGAAGCGTATGGCTTGTATATAGTAGCTGTGTAGTTGTTGTGATCCTCATCCAAGATGGCAGTGGTCTCAACGCGTTGATTTCACAAGACGCATGGCTTGACGTCCTGATAGACATTCTGGTGATGGTGATGTAGCTGGTGGTAGTACGATCCATTGGCAGTTGGCGGGTGAAATGAAGAGATTCCGTTAAAGTTCAGAACTAAATCTTTCCTGTCACATACTGGCGATGAATGGCTTGAGTATCGAGATAATCCCACTGCAAACAGATGGAAGAGACGTGACAGTCAAACACAAAACTTTTTAAAATACACAACCAACTTGTTCTAATGCAAAAAATGAAAGAACATGGCGCCAATATTTGGACGTTGTATTTATGCCAATGGCATGTACTCCAATTATTTTTCTTAAATGGTAGGCTACATTTTTCCTAAAACAACTGCATGCAGATCATTTAGAGCATACATGCAAAATACAAACGATTTCATGAAACACACACATATTTATTTATATATAGGCTACATCACTTTTACAATGTGAAAATAATAGATCATTTGTAAACATAAGGTTTTGAATATTTTCCTGGAAAAGTGTCCTTGATATTTGCCATGAATACTTTGCTTTCTATTTAGTGTTGAATTATTTGACAAACATCATTTGTATTTGTAATGAAACTATTTAATTCAGTGATATTATTGTTCATATTTATGTGTTGTTTCTTATGGAGACCATTGCGCACAAAGGTCACAGGCAGTTCTATCTACAATGCCCAGAATCAACCATATGTACGGATAGGGAAAACATACTTGGTTGTTGACATTACTGATGTATTTTTGTGTATTATTATACACATAATTAGATGTTGACATATTATTGTCATGACACATATTGGTGTTTGGCGCATTTTCATTTAAGCCTATAGCCTTGAAAATGAAATCTAGGCTACAGTTTTTGGCCTTACTACTATAAACGCATTGAATAACAGCTTCACTACATGGAACAACATATATAAGCTTGTACATTTTTGTGTATTATTATACACATAATTAGGTGTCGACATATTATTGTCATGTCATATATTGGTGTTTGTAAGTCGGTCTGTGGCTGAGCTGGCCAATAGCCTTGAAAATAAAATATAGGCTACAGTTTTTTAAAACTTCCTTGAGAGTGATTATGTTAATCTTGGCAGTAGAATTTGCATTAATATTAATATTACTTATTTATTTATGTTTTTAGTTATATTATCATAGTTCTACAATTGTCTTTTATTCCTAAATGGACAAGCAGAACAATGCAAGTGTTGCCTAACTAGGCCCAATGTCCCCTTCCCTATGATTCGCAATCAGCAACTGCCCATCTCGACTAGGTCTACTTCCAAATAAAACAGTAGATATAAATACGCACGATTTAATGCAAACTGTACATAAGAGTATAATATTTATTACTGGGTTGCATATGTTATAATTGGTCATATAGTGTGCCCATGCAATTAAGTATTGTGTTTGCCTATTAGTAAAGTAAACAGGCTTACTTGAAATATCAGATGAGTCTCTTCCGTTGTGATGGCGATAGCTTTGCTCCAGAGAGTAAGGGGATATACTCGAGTGCAAGGCAGAGGATGTGGGACTGTTTGAGGCCAGGGATTGCTGCTTGATGTATGGAGACACACCTGGTGATGTCCAGTGTGAGGAGGCACTGGTATAGGGAGAGTGACAGTCCAAGGTGCCTGCTGCCATCGCCGCCGGCGATGAGTGCAGAGGGCTACTACTGTTGTCTGGGCAGTATTCTCCATTAGACGACACCTGACAGGCAGCCATGTAGGTGGACCCGGGGCTTGGCGACATGTGAGGAACATGAAGCCCTCCACCCAGCCCGTCGTAGCTCCCTGGCACCGTGTTCCCCATCACGTCCAAGTTGTAACCATTATGACATGCCAAGGACGCAGAGGGGTTCTGGAAATCGAAGTTTTGGGGCAGTATCGACGCGCCAAAACCCATGCCATTCATCATTCGATACATGGGTTTCAGAGCTTGGCATTTCCTACGGAATCCGCGAGGTCTGCGACGGAAGGACCCCTCTTCGAACATAAACTCGCTGCCCGGGTCTATGGTCCAGTAGTGTCCCTTGCCTGGTCTGCCGAGGCCCTTGGGCAGTTTTATGAAGCACTCGTTTAGAGACAGGTTGTGCCTCACAGAGTTTTTCCATCCCTGGTAAGACCCCCTAAAGAACGGGAAACGGGCCTGAAGAAACTGATAGATTTCAGCCAGAGTAAGCCTCTTTGTCGAGGAGCTTTGGATAGCCATCACAATAAGGGCGATGTATGAATAGGGCGGCTTCTCAGGACGCCTCAAGCCAGAGTTGCCCTTTTTCCTTTTGTTTGACGCATTTGGTGAGCTCTCCGCCACTGGCTGTGCGCTCATCTGAGTGGCGTGCATCACTCCGGCTGCTGGGCTGGATCTCAGAGAATGAGACGAGTCCAGATGTTGCTGTGAGCTCTCAGTCGTCATGTTTGCGCCCAAATTGGGACACAGAGGAGTATGAGTAGCCTATAACCAAGAGTATGACCAATGCTCTTTTTTTTTGCACTGGCCTGAAAAATCTAATGAGAGCAGTATCCTACACCCAATACTTCAGTCAATTACTCAGCATACCTCCTTCAGACGTTCTAAAAAAATATGTTTCCAAATGTGATAATTTGAGAGGTTAGTGTCCAGTGGCGATTCACTGCGCGTTTATTGCAGTTCTAATCAGGAACACCAGCTGAGTATCGGTGTGGCGGCTGCTCCTCCTCCGTCTCACTGTGGCCATCGCTGGCAATAATCCTTTAAGAGGGGAAACATAAAGCTCCTCGACTTTCTTGCGCATATCCACTCGGCCAAACAAAACTCGACCACCTATCAATTCTTAAATCTCTCTCTGCCCCCTAGATCCCGGCTAAATCCCTCCAAGAAATCGCCAGGAACTCGAGACCCACCCTCTCCCAGATCTGGCCCCGGTCCAGCGGTCCAGACATAATTCTAGCAAGAGCCACACACATCACAGCACAAGCTCAGAAGACTAACAGAGACCTCTTCCCATCCACTCCTCACAACTCTCATACACGCAATTAAACCATTTATCAAACTCATTTAGACATTCCAGTCAACAGTGCAACACGCCAGACGATGAAGGCAATGGTTCCAAGTTAACCATGAATGAGACATAAACATAATGTAGGCCTATCCTATTTACTAGAATTCTAGTTTTAGGTATATACAGTACCAGTCAAAAGTTTGGACACACCTACTCATTCAAAGGTTTTTCTTTATTTTTACTATTTTCTACATTGTAGAATAATAGTGAAGACATAAAAACTATGAAATAACACATATAGAATCATGTAGTAACCAAAAAAGTGTTAAACAAATCAAAATATATTTTAGATTTTAGATTCTTCAAAGCAGCCACCCTTTGCCTTAATGACAGCTTTGCACACTCTTGGCATTCTCTCAACCAGCTTCATGAGGTAGTCACCTGGAATGCATTTCAATTAACAGGTGCCTTCTTAAAAGTTCATTTGTAGAATATCTTTCCTTCTTAATGCGTTTGAGCCAATCAGTTGTGTTGTGACAAGGTAGGGCTGGTATACAGAAGATAGCCCTATTTGGTAAAAGACCAAGTCCATAAGATGGCAAGAACAGCTCAAATAAGCAAAGAGCAAAGACAGTTCATCATTAATTTAAAACATGAAGTTCAGTCCATCAGGAAAATATCAAAAACTTTAAGTTTCTTCAAGTGCAGTCGCAAAAACCATCAAGCGCTATGATGAAACTGGCTCTCATGAGGACCGCCACAGGAAAGGAAGACCCAGACTTACCTCTGCTGCAGAGGATAAGTTCATTAGAGTTACCAGCCTCAGAAATCGACAATTAACTGCACCTCAGAATGCACCTCACACATCTCAACATGAACTGTTCAGAGGAGACTGCGTGAATCAGGCCTTCATGGACCTTTGACACATTTGAGAGGTGTGATGGTGTGGGGGTGCTTTACAGAGTTCAAGTAACAGACACATCACAACATCAACTGTTCAAAGGAGACTGCGTGAATCAGGCCTTCATGGTCAAATTGCTGCAAAGAAACCACTAAAGGACACCAATAAGAAGAAGAGACTTGCTTGGGCCAAGAAACATGAGCAATGGACATTAGACCAGTGGAAATTTGTCCTTTGGTCTGATGAGTCCAAATTTAAGATGTTTGGTTCCAACCGCAATGTCTTTGTGAGACGCAGAGTAGGTGAATGGATGATCTCCGCATATGTGGTTCCTACCGTCAAATTTGAGAGGTGTGATGGTGTGGGGGTGCTTTGCAGGTGCCTCTGTCAGTGATGAATTTAGAATTCAAGGCACACTTAACCAGCATGGCTACCACAGCATTCTGCAGTGATACGCCATCCCATCTGGTTTGCGCTTAGTGGGACTGTCATTTGTTTTTTACCCAGACAATGATCCAACACACCTCCAGGCTGTGTAAGGGCTATTTGACCAAGAAGGAGAGTGATGGAGTGCTGCATCTCCACAATCACCCGACCTGAACCCAATTAAGATGGTTTGAGATAAGTTGGACTGCAGAGTGAAAGAAAAGCAGCCAAGAAGTGCTCAGCATATGTGGGAACTTCTTTAAGATTGTTGGAAAAGCATTCCATGTGAAGCTGGTTAAGAGAATGCCAAGAGTGTGAAAAGCTGTCATCAATGCAAAGGGTGGCTACTTTGAAGAATCTAACACTTTTTTGGTTACTACATGATTCCATATCTTATTACATAGTTTTGATATGTTCACAAATAACAAAAAACCCTTGAATGAGTAGGTGTGTTCAAACTTTTGACTGGTATTGTATATATTCATATATACAGCCTATTATGTATAAAGCCTATGATGTACTTGAGGATGGAAAAAAGTAATGGAGAGCAGAGAACTACAGATCACAGTATTATGCTGCACAGTCAGAGCTTCTTAGAGCTTGTCGCTTTGTCTAGCAGAGGTCATGGAGAAATAACAGTCCACAGTTGTCGTGTTCATTTGTTCGGGGCTGTTCAGGATAGTACTTTGACATGAGTGGAAACATGATTTTTCCATCAGGCGCTTCCAGCATACCACACACGGCGCGCGAGTGTCAGTTTACCGCCTCGAACGTTGGATCATATCCCTCGAGAGATGAATTAACTACACAGATCCAAATGAGGTCTTAGAAAAATAGGTCCAATTGATAATTTTTATAGTAGCTTATAATGATGATTCTGATGTTATTCTGTTGTTATTGTCGAAGAAGAAACCATGCATGCCTATGGTGCCCATGTGCTAGGGAACATTGTGCAGTGCGTAAGCATGCATAATGCTTGTAAGGAGAACATGTTTGGCAAAACAAAAGAAGGTCAAACGAAAGCTGGTTGCATGTGTAGCCTCTCCCAATTCTTGATCACGATAAGTTTAATTTCAATATAAATCAGTTCAGGAGGTAAACTATATACAAATCATCGAGGAAAACTGAGACATGTATAGAAGACAAATATATAGATTTTGAGTTGAACTGAACATTTTCACCCAACTGCATTTCATTTATTACTTGCTATAAGGCAATACAGGTAAAATTACAAAAACAATAAAGTCAAAGATTTAATGACGAAATATGAAAATATTTACAGACGTGGTTTTACGAATTTTACGTTACCCGTTAAATGTGTAATAACAGTATAGTATTTTAACCCAACGACTTTAATGCAACAATTAAACGACAAGCTCAAACTATTAACCAAACAAGTATGTCGAGATAAAATCATTTCCCCTTATAAAATCAAAGGTAAAGAACATAATCTCCTCATAATTTCCGGCAACATAAAAACTAATAAACCCGCTGCGTTCAGGACGCACAGCTGGTTTAAATGACTTTTATTTTCTCAGCCACAGAAGAATACTTAGAAGGCTTTGAACATATTGCACACAGAATCCTGTCATACCGTCTTGGTAAAATCGAAAATAGTTGTTTTTCAGCTTTTAAATGTGGACTGAAATCCACTTGGATAGGCTATTTTGCGATTATCTCTCCCCTGCTTATGTGTCTCGACTTGAGGCGACGGTTATTTGTAGCTCCAGACAGAAAATATAAATACTGAATGTCTGTTTCCGCTCACAGGGAGCTTCTCAGACACAGAAAAATAAATGCCGTATTTCTGCCCCAATACAGGGACCAATTTATAATTAGATATGTGCCACACTAATAATGACACACATCATTTCTTTAACAACATTATGGCTGTATTATTATTATTCCAAGCTATTTTGTCAATAACAATCGTTATTAACAATTATTGTAACGCAGTAGTAGGCCTAAATATGAATTGGCCTACTGTGATAGCCTATTTGTAGAGTTGCAGAGAGTATGCTACTAAGGGACCTTTAGGTAACAATGTTATCTTAAATCTAGAATTAGGTATGTGAAACATTTGAATGCGTAAAACTAATGTTATTGGATTATATTTAGTGTTAGGCCCATTCCCTTTTCGCAACCTTATTCGTCACCTCAGTCCCTTCTTACCTTTCATCCTTCTGTCTTTCTTTATTTCCATTCTCTGGCCTCTTCCTCCCTTACTTCCTTTCTCTTCCTCTTTGGTTTTGGTTAGACTATTCAATACATATATAGTCTAGGCGAGACGATACTAGCCTAAACTATAAATTGAATATTAAGGATATTTACAACATTATCAATGTGCTTCATACAGGACATCCACTGTTTGAGAGCTCACAATGATAGGCATATACGTTTTGAATGAGTTTGATATTACACCAAGTTGATAAGGCCATTTTTAATTCAGTAGCATAAGTAGTAGGCTACAAATGGCGGGTAGACATTGGGGAATGTGATGAGGGATCAGGCACCTGCAGGCCGACACCATACACCTGTCAGTGTTTGTGATGATAGATTGGCATTTTGACGTTTGTCTTGAAAACAACTTGTAGCGCAGATATCTTGGTTGTTCACAATCTATTCCATGCGCTATGAATTCAATGCAACAAAATATATCAACATAAAAACACATCACAATGTCAATGTAAAAGTTACTCTTTATTCAAAATATGTATTGTGTTTAAACAAAATTAAAAAACGTATACAAGCTGCTCGACATGATCACAAAATGCAAAATGTAATATTGTAGATTATAAACTGGGTGGTTAGAGCCCTGAATGATGATTGGCTCATAGCCATTGTATATCAAACCGTAAATCATGGGTATAACAAAATATTTTTTTTATTGATCTAATCACATTGGTTACAAGTTTATAATAGCAATAAGGCACCTCGGGGGTTTGTGGTATTTGGCCAATATACCACGGCTAAGGCCTATGGCCAGGCACTCCGCATTGCGTCGTGTTTTAGAACAGCCCTTAACCGTGGTATATTGGCCATATACCACACCCCCTTGGGCCTAATTGCTTAAGTAACTTAGGGGGAAACGCCCCATTAAGGGAAATGTCTATGTTCTGACAGAAAAAAAGCAATGTTTTGGTAATATTTAGATATGTGCATATTGGCTATCCTTAGGCAAACACATTTTGAAGGGAAATAAGTGGGCAGAATTAATTAAAACGCCATAGAGTGGGCATTTTGAACTCACTTTCCCAGCAAAATGCACCCTGAAGATTAGTGTGTTAAAACCCATTATATACGTTTAATTTGAGATTTTTTTGTAATTGACTCTTAAAAGCTAAAGTTTAGGTATCTTATTTTAATTAAATACATTGAATTTAGAAAAACAATTTAACTGCACTTCTCACTTACTATTAATGTCCTCACTATGATGCGGTTTGAATGTACTTCCTAACTCTCAATAAAGTTACTTCTGGAGGATGTGGATATGATTTGGAAAGTTCTAATATAGATACCACTGATTTGCATTGAATTATCCTGAGGGCATTTTGCCCCACTGGAGTCACTCCAACAAAAATAATTTTGTTGGAGTGACTTAAAAAGTTGAGATGAGACGTGACATTTTTAGTTGAGCAAGACTACTGGCATCCAGGGAAAGTGTTAAAAAATGATTGACATGAAGTGGTTTCTGTGAGAATTACAGGAGGGGGCGTTTAGCCCCAAGTTACCCTAAACAGCATGATTTGAAGTGATCAAGTGATTCGACAATTCAGTAACAATATTTTAAACAAACCAACAACATAAATAGCCTATAATCTATACATCATGAACTGTATGTACACAGTATAGCAAAAAAAATGCTATTGTTTTAAAGGGAAATTACCATAGAACATCAAAGCAACGAAATAAAGCCTACTCCTCCCCACAGGGTGCGTCGATCCATACAAACATGTCCAGATATAACACATACTATTCTCTATGACCTTTTCCAAATATAAGGCAATGAAATAAAATGCATTTAGTTCAAACATAATTACTGTCAAAGTACACCTAATGCCAACCCAGTGTTTTTATTCTATTTGCCACTCGGGTCCATTTCGAAAGAAGACTGTCTGTTTTGAATCGGTGGTAAACGTCAGATCCTGGAGTAGCCAGCGCTGCAACTGCTGGGATTATCTGGTAAATGTATGAGCCCTTTTATGTCAATTTCAGAGCTGCGAAACTATATTTTCGATGATCCATCTCAGTACAATCCACCACCATATGCCCCCAGGATATGCGCAGCGTATGAGTCAATATGAAACATCGAATGGGCGGGATGCGGTAAGGCGACTGATGGTCCTCTCACAATGTGGGGCATCATCTGAGTGTAACCGGGCCACGGTAACGCACCAACGGTGGGAGAATTCTCAGCCCACTCCTGTCTCTTGAACGGTTTGCTGAGGATACTGTCTATAGCGAAGGAACTGGAGAACTTGGCACTGCTGGCTGGTGGTGCGGGTGTTGTGGTGAGTTGCGTGTCCTCGTCTGGACGATGGTCAGACACGTCTTGCTCTTTGCCTGTCTTTTTGTTGATTCGTTTTCTCCTGCGTCGGAACACTCCGTCAGCGAAGGTGTACTCGCTTTGAGGATTCAGCATCCAGTAGTTGTCCTTTCCCCATGGTCTGGACGTGTCCCGGAGGACCTTCAGAAAACAGTCGTTCAGTGACAAGTTGTGGCGCACGGAATTCCTCCAACCGGTGTAACTGCCCCGGAAAAAGGGAAACTTTGTCATCAGATAGTCATTGATCTCCGCCAGAGTCAGACGCCCCGACGTTGAGTCACGGATAGCCATGGCAATCAGTGCGATGTAAGAGTATGGAGGTTTTGGTCTCCGCGTGTACGGTTTGCCCTTGCCATCTGCACCCAGTGTGACAGGTGGCGGGCTGTGCGCTAGACAGTCCCCATCCGAACCCAACTCCTCCTCACCAGAGACAGGCGAGCGGACGCTGTTCTTAGCATCGCCGCACAGCTCCACAGATTTCACCTCATAGTGGTGGTTTCCACAGAATACTTCAAGTTTCATGTTGTCTGTTATAATTTCTGCTTTACTGCGAGTTTCTATCCAAAGTTTATCCGATGCCCAAGTAAAAACAGGCACGTCGCCAGAAGAGCTCAGGCCTCAGAGGAAGTCTCGTCTTGTTTGTAAAGGTGTCAAAGCGCAGAACGCTTTCAGTCAAAATATCCTATAAGTACCCGATGAAGTTTATACCTTTGGCAGCACTAGAGCTCGTCTCACCTTCTGTCTGTCTGGTGGGCTGTTTATAGCAACAGGCTCACCTCAGGACCAACCCAACGAGGCGGGGCTTGATAATTACATGGATATTTTGGAACAACTGAATATCATGCACTCTCAGTGTTTATGACACATCATAAATCATAACAGTCATTATCTATTTTTATTTCAATACTTGTTTGACAATGGAATTGCGTTGAGTAGCCCTTTCACCCTCCCTTTTTCAGTATAACAAGACAAGTAGGAATAGGCTATATTTCTTACCTGTGTAACTCGATCTCGCTGTGGAGGTAGACACCGCTGGAGTACTTCACCTGAGACAACAGGTGGCGTGCGTTTCATTTCCATCTGTTCTGTCTCGCATGATGCAATTCTTATGGAGAGTTATACCTGACTTATTATCTTTTAATAGCATATGAATTCTTCAAATGTTTCAGTTTGGCCATCATATGTCTGCAGATACCTGGAATAATACCCTATTATATGAATTTGATACAAGCAGCCACCACTGATAAAAATTATATCTTTTTTTATAAAGATGCTATGCAGTGAATGTATTACCCTACATAGCCAAAAGTATCTGGAAATCCCTTCAAATTAGAGGATTCCGCTATTTCAGCCACACCTCAACCGTTGTATAACATCGAGCACACGGCCATGCAATCTCCATAGACGAAGATTGGCAGTAGAATGGCCCGTACTAAAGAGCTCAGTGACTTTCAACGTGGCACTGTCATAGGATGCCACCTTTCCAACAAGTCAGTTCGTAAAAATTCTGCCCTGCTAGAGCAGCCCCGGTCAACTGTAAGTGCTGTTATTGTGAAGTGGAAATGTCTAGGAGCAACAACGACTCAGCCGCAAAGTGGTAGGCCACACAAGCTCACCGAACGGGACCGCCGAGTGCAGACGCGTGTGGTGCGTAAAAATCATCTGTCCTCGGTTGCAACACTCCCTACCGAGTTCCAAACTGCCTCTGGAAGCAATGTCAGCACAATAACTGTTCGTCGGGAGCTTCATGAAATGGATTTCCATGGCCGAGCAGCCACACACAAGCCTAAGATCACCATGCGCAATGCCAAGCGCCGGCTGGAGTGGTGTAAAGCTTGCCGCCATTGGACTCAGGAGCAGTGGAAACGCATTCTCTGGATAGCTGAATCACGCTTCACCATCATGCAGTCCGATGGATGAATCAGTGTTAAGCGGACTCCAGGAGAACACTACCTGCCCAAACGCATAGTGCCAACTGTAAAGTTTGGTGGAGGAGGAATAATGGTCTGGGAATGTTTTTCATGGTTCGGGCTAGGCCCCTTAGTTCCAGTGAGGGGAAATCTTCATGCTACAGCATACAATGACATTCGAGATGATTCTATGCTTCCAACGTTGTGGCAACAGTTTGGGGAAGGCCCTTTCCTGTTTCAACATGACAATGCCCCCGTGCACAAAGTGAGGTCCATACAGAAATGGTTTGTTGACATTGTTGTGGAAGAACTTGACTGGCCTGCACAGAGCCCTGACCTCAACCCCATCGAACACTTTTGGGATGAATTGGAACAATGACTGCGAGCCAGGCCTAGTCGTCTAACATCAGTGCCCGACCTCACTAATGTTCTTGTAGCTGAATGGAAGTCCCTGCTGCAATGTTCCCACATCTAGTGGAAATCCTTCCCAGAAGAGTGGAGGCTGTTATAGCACCAAATCACGCTCCTTACAATCATCAGACTCAAACAGTCTGGTCATACCAGTCACAACCTTGCACAGCATGGGTGACATGGCCTTCTCACATATGGCCCCTTAGCTCTGGAACACTCTACCTGTACATGTCAAGGAAGATGCCTCAATTTCCTAATTTAAAACACAACTAAATGTTTGATTGCTTAATTTGCCAAAAGTCTATATTTTGCATTATGTACATTGAGTGTGAGAAATGCGCTCTACAAATTAAATATTATTATAATTTTCCCACAGTTTCTTTACTCTTTGCATTCTCTATACGTCTGTGAATGATAACAGCATTCCATCAAACACATGAACGCTATCTCAGGTGTCAACCATGGCAACATCTCAGAAAAACACTATAGTCAAGGAAATGTCTGTAAAGTCAGCAGTATGTTACTGTGAAAGGCTCCCCTGATAAGGAATGCCATTATGAATAGTGAACATTCCGTTTTCCTATGCGGGTGTGTGAGATTTCCATACTATGGTTAGTGTAGAGAAGAAATCACAAGGCAGGTATTATGGTCAGGGGGTGACTAATTGTGAATTCTTAGTGGTGAGTATTGTTCAGTTGTTATGTCTTGAAGAAGAACATTCACACTAGTGGATGTCAGGGTGACAAAGAAAAAGTAAAAACAAATAGTCTCATAGTGCAAAGGGACACTTTCAAGTGTTCTCATGATCGCACATTAATGCACTTTGTTTTGGTGCAGCTGAAAGCATGTCCATACCAACTTGAGCACCCCCATAGAAGACCAATGTTGTTGTGTTGTTGAGTTTTTCTTGCCCAAACAGCATCAGCTAGACCAGGGATGGGCAACTTTGATCTGTGTGGGGGCCACAAAAAAGTCTGAACTCATCATGAGGAGCAGCAGTTGCTTGCGGGTCTGCGTACCCACATCCATACCCCCTTCATTTTGCCATGGGGTGGAGAGGAAAATGATCTGTTTTACAGCCAATTTCCTACAATTCAGCACATTTTGCCACCATAGGGTGGAGAGAAATGTTTGCAGTTTTCAATATGACATCTGAGTAAAGACTGACTAACAAAATCAATGAGGAAAAACTGCTGATGCATAACCACATTTCTAAATTGCAACTTGTGTATTTTACTACTCTAACTCGCAAGAGCAAGTTGAGACCCAGACTGAGTTCCTAAACAAAAAATTATGAAATATCCGAGGGCCGTCAAAAGGGCCGTTAATTACCATCCCTAAGCTAGACTATTTACCTGTGTATTCCTGTTCACCCTTGTTGCTGAGGGACTGAATGGCAGGCTGTTTTGATTAATCACTAATTTCTATTAATTAATGAATCTTTAAATAAATAGCCTTGAGGGTTCTGATGACTTTAAGAAACAGGGAAGTTATGCAGATTTAATACCAAGATGACACTACAACTATGAAAATAGAGTGTCTGGCTAGAAGCCATGACAGAACAGGTTTCTGGAAGTTATGCAAAGGGGGAGCTAGGCAAGCCCAATGCTCACTGGGTAAGCATTAATCTCAGGATCATGCACAGTTTAGCAAAAGAGAAGGACGATCACGCTGTTGGTTTTGTCACCGTGACAAAGCATTTGTCTCTCTGTCTCTGGTGTTGTTTTTGGGTTTGGTTAGGCCACTTAATCCAGGGGATGACCGCCAAAAGGTTAGCAAAACACTGGATGTAAAACTGACTCACATCATGGAGATGTTGTATTGTTTATTTAAATAAAATAAAATATGAATATAGGACAAACCACACATCAGGACAAGAGAGACAACACAAAACAACACAAAGAGAGACCTAAGACAACATAGCAAGGCAGCAACACATGACAACACAGCATGATAGCAACACAACATGGTAGCAGCACAAAACATTGTACACACATTATTGGGCACAGACAACAGCTCAAAGGCAAGAAGGTAGAGACAACAATACATCACGCGAAGCAGCCACAACTGTCAGTAAGAGTGTCCATGATTGAGTCTTTGAATGAAGAGATTGAGATAAAACTGTCCAGTTTGAGTGTTTATTGCAGCTCATTCCAGTCGCTAGCTGCAGCGACCTGAAAAGAGGAGCGACCCAGAGATGTGTGTGCTTTGGAGACCTTTAACAGAATATGACTGGCAGAACGGGTGTTGTATGTGGAGGATGAGGGCTGCAGTAGATATCTCAGATAGGGGGGAGTGAGGCCTAAGAGGGTTTTATAAATAAGCATCAACCAGTGGGTCTTGCGACAGGTATACAAAGATGACCAGTTTACAGAGGAGTATAGAGTGCAGTGATGTGTCCTATAAGGAGCATTGGTGGCAAATCTGATGTGTCTTATAAGTAGCATTGGTTGTAAATCCGAATGGTAAAGAACATATAGCCGCTCGAGAGCACCCTTACCTACCGATCTATAAATGATGTCTCTGTAATCTAGCATGGGTAGGATGGTCATCTGAATCAGGGTTAGTTTGGCAGCTGGGGTGAAAGAGGAGCGATTACAATAGAGGAAACCAAGTCTAGATTTAACTTTAGCCTGCAGCTTTGATATGTGCTGAGAGAAGGACAGTGTACCGTCTAGCCATACTCACAAGTACTCGTATGAGGTGACTACCTCAAGCTCTAAACCCTCAGAGGTAGTAATCAAACCTGTGGGGAGAGGGGCATTCTTCTTACCAAACCACATGACCTTTGTTTTGTAGGTGTTCAGAACAAGGTTAAGGGTAGAGAAAGCTTGTTGGACACTAAGAAAGCTTTGTTGTAGAGCATTTAACACAAAATACAGGGAGGGGCCAGCTGAGTATAAGACTGTATCCTCTGCATATAAATGGATGAGAGAGGTTCCTACTGCTTGAGCTATGCTGTTGATGTAAATTGAGAAGAGCATGGGGCCTTGGATCGAGCCTTGGGGTACTCCCTTGGCGACAGGCAGTGGCTGAGACAGCAGATTTTTTGACTTTATACACTGCACTCTTTGAGAGAGGTAGTTAGCAAACCAGGCCAAAGACCCCTCAGAGACACCAATACTCCTTAGCCGGCCCACAAGAATGGAATGGTCTACCGTATCAAAAGCTTTGGCCAAGTCAATAAAAATAGCAGCACAACATTGCTTAGAATCAAGGGCAATGGTGACATCATTGAGGACCTTTAAGGTTTCAGTGACACATCCATAACCTGAGTGGGAACCAGATTGCATACCAGAGAGAATACTATAGGCATCAAGAAAGCCAGTCAGTTGATTATTGACAAGTTTTCCAACACTTTTGATAAACAGGGAAAAATAGAAATAGGCCTATACCAGTTAGGATCAGCTTGATCTCCCCCTTCAAATAAAGTACTGAACAATAGCCAGCCACCTTATACTGTACACCCTAGACGTCTCTGTAATGCACGCTATTACAGTGGCAGTGAATGTTACTGTAATTACTGAATGTAGCTGAACTGTCATGGATGTCTTGAGGATGCTGAATTCTATTGGCAATGCTTCAAGAAAGAAAGTGTTGTTGGTTTGAGGTTGGAGATATGCAATGGCATATCAAAGGGCATAGCAGTTGATCACCTCTCAATGTCCTATCAACCTTCTCCAACCTCTACCACAGGGACATCGCAGACTGAGGGCATGCTTTAGCAGAGCAGAGATAACTTGACTTATGATGTGATTTCCCCCTATGGCTAATGCCAATGCTTTGATTCACCTTTAGCACCATCACACCCCAGCTCAAAATCCCTGATATGTTTACTCCAGATGTATAAAATATTCTCCTCCCCCGTACCACACGTCATGGGCCGCTGCCGGAGTCAAGTGGCAGTCATACTAAACTGGATAACTTATTGGTCGCCCTTTGTTGCGCCCTGTATCGTTGGCACGCTATAACAAGAGTACACCAGACACCTCCTGTGCCAATAGTTTTATTGGTTGGCTACCATCTCTTAACTTCTCTGCGCTACGGATCCCTTTTACGGGATCATTTTCCTAAACAACCGCTGAATTGCAGGGCGCAAAATATTACAAAAAATATTTATAATCATGCAATCACAAGTGAAATTTACCAAAACACAGCTTAGCTTGTTGTTAATCCACCTATCGTGTCAGATTTTGAAAATATGCTTTACAGAGAAAGAAATCCAAGCTTTTGTGAGTGTATCAATCAATGCTAGAACAGCTAGCCCCAAATTAGCATGGTCACGAAAGTCAGAAAAGCAGTAAAATGAATCGCTTACCTTTGATAATCTTCGGATGTTTGCACTCACGAGACTCCCAGTTGCACAATAAATGTTATTTTTGTTCGATAAATATTACTTTTATAACAAAAAAACGCCATTTGGGTTGCGTGTTATGTTCAGAAAACTACAGCCTCGTTCCGGTGCTGAAAGGCAGAAGAAAATTCCCACACGTATCAGATTCAAAAAATATTACAAAAAATATTTAGAATCATGCAATCACAAGTGAAATATACCAACACACAGCTTAGCTTGTTGTTAATCCACCTATCGTGTCAGATTTTGAAAATATGCTTTGCAACGAAAGCAATCTAAGCTTTTGTGAGTGTATCAATCAATGCTAGAACAGTTGGCCTTATATTAGCTTGGTTAGCTTGGTCACAAAAGTCAGAAAAGCAATAAAATTAATCGCTTACCTTTGATAATCTTCGGATGTTTGCACTCACGAGACTCCCAGTTACACAACAAATGTTATTTTTGTTCGATAAATATTACTTTTATAACAAAAAAACTCAATTTGGGTTGGGCGTTGTGTTCAGAAAACCAAAGCCTCGTTCCGTTTGACGAAAATTCCAAAATGTATCCGTAATGGTCGTAGAAACATGTCAAATGTTTTTTATAATCAATCCTCAGGTTGTTTTTAACAAACATAATCGATAATATTTCAACCAGACCGTAACCTAGAAAAAGAAAATGGAGAGCTACCCCACTCGCGCGCAGGAACTATTCAGAGGACACCTGACTACTTTTGAAAAATCTCGCTCATTTTCAAAATAAAAGCCTGAAACTATGTCTAAAGCCTGGTCACAGCCTGACGAAGCCATTGGAAAATGAATCTGGTTGATACCCCTTTAAATGGAAGAAAGGCGGGCCAGGAAACACAGATAAAAAAAATAAAAATAACTTCCGTGTTAGATTTTCTCAGGTTTTCGCCTGCAGAATCAGTTTTGTTATACTCACAGACAATATTTTGACAGTGTCGGAAACTTTGGAGTGTTTTCTATCCTAATCTGGACCTGAGAAATAGTCCGTTTACCTTGGGAACGTTATTTAAAAAAATATTATAATAATCTGACCCCTAGCGTCAAGAGGTTAAAGTAGACACAAAGACAACAGTGCATTTAAGTAAGACAAATTTGAATGCAGAGTTTTGCAAATTAATACAATTCTCCCATTTCTTGTTGACTTCACAAGGACCAACACATGCCCGAATGTTTTCTTTCAGACACGAGGCCCTCCACCCTTTGTTTACAGAAAAAGCACTACAAATGTCAACGTGTGTGTGTGTCATAGTCTTTGTCCGTGTGTTTTCAGAGCAGATTGAGTGTGATAATCTGTTTGTGCTGTCTGTGACACCCAATTCTGGGTGAAGTCACTGTTTTTAGAGAGGCTGTGTTGACTATAGGTTTCTGTAATCCAACCACACAATGAGTAAGGCACAGGTGTTATGTATTATTTCTCCTCCTCACATGTAATGGCTTGTGTTAGTGTGTGTTTATGTGTGTTTTCACACTCCCCTTGACCTTTTCTAAATTTTGTTGTGTAACATACAGCCTGAATTTAAAATTGATTAAATTAAGAAGTTGTGTCACTGGTCTACACACAATGCCCCATAATGTCAGAGTGGAATTGTGTTTTTAGAAATGTTTACAAATGTAATAAAAAATGAAAAGCTGAAAGTCAATAAGTATTCAACCCCTTTGTTATGGCAACCCTAAATAAGTTCAGGAGCAAAAATGTGCTTAACAAGTCACATAATAAGTTGCATGGACTCACTCTGTGTGCAATAATAGTGTTTAACATGATTTTTGAACGACTACCTCATCTCTGTACCACACACATATAATTATCTGTAAGGTCTCTCAGTCGAGCAGTGCATTTTAAACACAGATTCAACCACAAAGACCAGGGAGGTTTTCCAATACCTCGCAAAGAGAGGCACCTATTGGTAGATGGGTAAAAATAAAAAAGCAGATATTGAATATCCCTTTGAGCATGGTGAAATTATTAATTACACATTGGATTGTGTATCAATACACCCAGTCACTACAAAGTGTCACGTATATTCCCTCTCTGGCCTCTAGGTCACCAGGCTGCTTGTTATGGCGCACACCTGTCACCATCGTTACGTGCACCAGCAGGTCATCAGACTCACCTGGACTCCATCACCTCCCTGATTACCTTCCCTATATATATATATATATGTCACTCCCTTTGGTTCCTTCCCCAAGTGTTTCTGTTTCAGTTTCCTGTCTGTGCATTGTTCGTGTTTCGTATTATGTTTCATTTATTTATTAAATTATTCACTCCCTGAACTTGCTTCCCGAATCCCAGCGCACACGTTACATAAAGATACAGGCGTCCTTCCTAACTCAATTGCCGGAGATGAAGGAAACCACGCAGGGATTTCACCATGAGGCAAATGGTGACTTTCAAACAGTTACAAAAGTGTAATGGCTGTGATACGAGAAAACTGAGGATGCATCAATAACATTGTAGTTACTCCACAATACTAACCTAATTGACAGAGTGAAAAGAAGGAAGCCTGTACAGAATAAAAATATTCCAAAACATGCATCATGTTTGCAACAAGACACTAAAGTAATAATGCAAACAGTGTAGCAAAGCAATTCACTTTTGGTCCTGAATACAAAGTGTTATGTTTGGGGCACATCCAAAGCAACATTTTACTGAGTGCCACTCTCCATATTTTCAAGCATAGTGGTGGCTGCATCATGTTATGGGTATGCTTGTAATCTTTAAGGACTGGGGAGTTTATCAGGATAAAAAACAAACAGAATGGAGCTAAGCACAGGCAAAATCTTAGAGGAAAACCCGGTTCAGTCTGCTTTCCACCAGACACTGAGTGTCACGTTGGTAACAATGATTCGGGAGACAGGCGCAGGAATGCGTAATATTTATTTTTATTACGGCCCAAATTACGGCGTGCCGTGTAAGGGCACGGGGATGAAGACCAAACAAACACGTACACAAAACACAGGGTTGAAACCCAAACAAAAGAGTAAGCAGTACCTCGAATAAATACACACCCGCACAATGATTAACACACGGGACAAAACCCGTAATCATCTGCACAATTCACAATGGCACGAAAGCCAAAACACACCAGCAGCAGGACTATCACAGGAACGCAGTGCGGGTCGATCAGGATCCGATGCAGCTGCCGAAGTTGCGTCGTCCTCGGACGGACCAGTAGCAGTGGCGTCGGACAGACCGATTGTGACGGCGTCGGACAGGCCAATTGTGGCTGCTGAAGTTGCGTCGTCGGACGGACCCGTGTGGCAACGTCGGACAGGCCAGTTGCAGCTGCTGAAGATGCGGCGGTGCCGGACGGACCAGTCGCAGCGTCGTCGGACGGGCCATTCCCACTGTCTCCCTTAATGGTTGATTATTCTGTCATGTTGGTAAATAATGATTCGGGAGACAGGCACAGGAATGCGTAGTAGGGTTTTTTATTAAGCCCAAATTACGGCGTGCCATGTAAAGGCACGGGGACAAAGACCAAACAAACACGTAACAAAAACACAGGGTTGAAACCCAAACAAAAGAGTGAGGAGTACCTTGAATAAATAACACACGCGCACGATGATTAACACACGGGAGGAGACCCGTAATCATCTGCACATTCCACAATGGCATGAAAGCCAAAACACCCAGCACAGGTACTCACACATACCAACGGACATTGGAACAATAATCGACAAACAAGGGAAACCAAAATGCACACTTATATAAGTACTAATCAGTGGGAATAGGGGACAGGTGTGCGTGATGAAAGTTCCAGAGGGATCCGTGACCCTGAGAGATGAATTCACATTTCAGCATTACAATACCTAAAAGACAAGGCCAAATCTACACTGGAGTTGCTTACCAAGAAGACAGTAAATGTTCCTGAGCGGCAGAGTTACAGTTTTGACTTAAATCTACTGAACAAAAATATAAACGCAACATGCAACAATTTCAAAGATTTTACTGAGTTACAATTCATATAAGGAAATCAGTTAATTAAAATAATTAATTAAGCCCTAATCTATGGATTTCATATGACTGGGAATACAGATATGCAACTGTTGGTCATAGATACCTTAAAAAAAGGTAAGGGCGTGAATCAGAAAACTATTTAGTATCTGGTGTGACCACCATTTGCCTCACGTAGCGTGACACACTCCTTCACATAGAGTTGATCAGGCTGTTGATTGTGGCCTGTGGAATGTTGTCCTTCTCCTCTTCAATGGCTGTGTGAAGTTGCTGGTCTCAGAGCAGGTGAAGAAACCGGATGTGGAGGTCCTGGGCTGACATGGTTACACGTGGATTGCGGTTGTTAGGCCGGTTGGAGGTGGCTTATGGTAGAGAAATTCACATTCAGTTTTCTGGTAACAGATCTGATGCACATTCCTGCAGTCAGCCTGCCAATTGCACGCTCCTTCAAAACTTGAGACATTTGTGGCATTGTGTTGTGTGACAAAACTGCACATTATAGTGGCTGGTGTGCCTGGCACATACTACCATATATAAAGAGAAATAAGCTTCTTGTGTGTATTGAACATTTCTGGGATCTTTTGTTTCAGCTCATGAAACATGGGACCAACACTTTACACGTTGCTTTTATATTTTCGTTTAGTAAATCTATGACGACCTCAAAATGGTTGTCTAGCAATGATCAACAACCAATTTGACAGAGCTAGAAGACGTTTGTGAAGAATAACGGGCAAATGTTGCACAATCCATGTGTGGAAAGCTCTTAGAGACTTACCCAGAAAGACTCACAGCTGTAATCACGGCCAAAGGTGCTTCTACAAAGTATTGACTCAGGGGTGTGTATGCTTATGGAAATGAGATATTTCTGTATTTCATTTTCAATAAATTAGAATTAGAAAAAAATGCAATTAATACATTTTCAATTCAGGCTGCAGCAACAACATGTGGAATAAGTCAAGGGGCATTAATAATTTCTGAAGGCACTGTATGTCTTGATCCTCTTAATAATAGCTTGGCTGACATGCTGCAGCAGGTGGGACTGGAGAGAGGGAGAGAGCATGGCAGATGGGTATCACAGAGAGATATCACATTGGGACCTACGTCAGAGTGCAGGTGAAAGTCACAGTGATGGAATAGAGTAGAACAGTGCCACTATAGAAAACCAGGATGACTTGGTATGGTAGCCTAGTTGTCAATATGAATATAGCCATGTTCATGAAATTGTTAGCCTCTGTATGGGTGTGTGGGATTGAATTGTAGTTTAAGCTGACAACAAAAGGAGATCATCAACAATTTGTCATGGTGGTCCCCGTTCACTCTCCCCAGTCACATGGTGTCTGACTCTTTGATTTATTAAATAAACCTGTGATTAACCAGTGCTTCTTCTACCTGCTATTGTCACATGTTGCTCTCCTTAATATTTTCTCCAAATTGGAGACCAGGACTTTTTGTGTGTATTTCATTATTTTGAGTTTGCCGTGACCTTTATTATATATATTTGTTGTGCCTTTTTGTAATTTTGCATTATTAAGGTTTGCTATTTTTCTCCCTCCTTGTGTTGCAGGTCTGCCACACCTGGGCGTAATTGACCAACGAGCTACCTGAACTCCTTAAAATGGAGCTTGTGTAAAGGTTGGCACGCTGCTTGCTCAGCGAGTACCACTTCCCCCCCGATTCAGCCCATACTCGGACCTCTGCCTTGAAAGCACACGTGACCGTCCTCCCTCAAGTCTCTTAGTCGATTGCGCCATCTCAAAACCTAGCCAGCGGGACACTTCAGGCTGAGGAGTAAGTTTCACAGATCTCCATGTTTACTCTGCTGGAGGTGGAAGACCATGTTGAACTGCTGTTGCCACTACCGACGATACCATCAACAGGACCATGTCACACCGCTCTGCCACTTACCTTGCAACCAGAGGGGGACCATTTATGTGTGAGTTTGGTTGAATACTTCTGTTCAGAATGGCTCTTTGCTCATGTTTTCCTGTCCCCCCCTCTGTTGACTAAATTGGACCGGATCATGGGCTGGGTGCCACAGACGATTGAGGACAATGGACGATGAGGAATGACTGCCAAATGACTACAGACTAACAATTCTCCAGCAGCACAGACATTATCTCCAGAACCGTGTGTGTGTGTGTGTGTGTGTGTGTGTGTGTGTGTGTGTGAATGGTGTTGTTGAACTTGTACTACACAAGAACATGAGATAAGGAACATTTTCAAACCTGTATAACCTTGTCTGTGTGCTGGCCTGGGATTAAAGAAACCAGTTTTTGACACTGGGCATAGTCGGCAGGATCCCAGCACCCTAAACAGACTGGTTTGGGGTTTGTAGAATGACCTGTAGCATTTCAGGTGGATGGGACAACCCAGGGTAAATGTTACACGTTGCCCTCCTTTGTATTTTTCTCAAAGCAGTGACCATTATTATATATACAGTATATTGGTGTTCCTTATTCTAATTTCATATGATTATGGTTTTCTGTGTTGCTCCCTCGTGTTTTCTAATTGATCGATGGTAGACTCCTCCCCCTTGGATGATTTCCTTGGCGATGCGAATTGGCCCAGATCTGCCACACCTGGGCCTCATTGACTAACTCCTTAGCTCCTTAAAATGGAGCTCGCAGTTCACTCGGGAGCTGCAGCTGGAGGAGGACGAGCATGTCGAACTGCTGTTCCCCCCCCCCTGTCGACTGCATTGGAACGGACCACGGGCTGGGTGCCACAGACAACGAGGAATGGCTACCGACCGACTACCAACGAACAAACAAACCAATGGTAGACGAGCAACTGATGTGTTGTGGCGGTGGCCATCTTAGACAATCCTCCAGTTGCACAAACATTAACCCCGTTAACCCTCCGGGGACTGAGTTTTCTGCGTGAGTGCCAATGGTGTTGTTGAACTCCCAAAGAACTTGAGAAAGAACATTTGATGTTTTCTATGTGGTGGCCTAAGATCAAAGAAATCTCCTTCTCACTCTCACCTGCGTCAAGATCAGTGCTGTGAGATTTATGAGGACGTTAGATTACATTCAGGAGCCTTGCCACAGGCCCTAGATCAGATAAGACACCTCCAGTTAATGACCACGGTCAGGTATAAACACACACACACACGCATACACACACGCACACTGGTTCACGTCACGTTCATGTACAGTACTTTATGTGCAGTTCAGCCAGACACTCCAACATTCATCACGCTGTTGAATAATGTCAGTATTATGATTAGCCATATAGCTAGCTGCAAGTTGTTTCATCATCGTACAGTATGTTCAGGTAAAAAGTTTTTATTTTTTTTATTTTTATGTATCTGGGTCAGGAGGTTTGAATTCTGTAACAGAAAACTCTGTGTTAAGACATGATTAAATACCTGTATCCGTTCCCCATACAGTACCCAACTAAAACCCCTCACCATTCAATACCACAGTCAAATAAACAACCTAGTTTGGTTTACAGCAGAACTCTACTCTGACTGGGTTCAGCAGTAAATCCTATAAAGAGGAGTAGTCACAGATATTTTCCCTCTAATTCCTTCCCTCTGTCTTTGTGTTTGTTTCCAAAGACAAAGTGGGCCTTAGTCATTTGGGGTATGGATTGGAGTGCCCAACCGGCAGGCCCAAACATAAACAACTGCACTCTCAGCAGATTGAAGGTTTTACACATAAATTAGGAGGGGATGAAAGTATAGAGGACAAGATTTATGGTCGGTGAACGAATGATTTCTCTTAACATGATCCTTCAAAGGCAGAGTTGTGTTGTAATTTGTTCTGTCAATATGATCAACCCCTGAATTTTCTTGATCAGTTGTAGTACCATTTGACCTATGTGCCAACCAGTGCAATGGGAATGAAAGAATGAGTAAAGTATTGTTTGATTGAAACTAGCATAAGGGTGGCCATTTTACAAATTGTTTTATCATGTTTACAGATAGTGTGGTTGTCACAGTCAGACAGGTGCATTGCTTTCAAACTTTGAGACATGGTGATTGCTCTTCAAACAAACATACAGGAAATGTTTTGGACTATTCAAATGGTTGAAATGTATTTGAGTGTTAATACAATACAGTGATGGAGATATGTGTTTGTTGAGAATAAACAGGCCCTGATATGGGATATGGTCAAATAAAACATGAGCTTTAAATGGGCCCACAATTTTTTTTTTGCCAAGCAACTGTATGTCTGGGCCAATGGCCGTTGAGATTGGTCCGTTTCCATTATACAATGTTAGGAAATGGTCTGGAATTGTGTCGTAAGGCCTAATACATTTGTGTGATATCAATACATCCTTAGGTCTAAATGTATTAGACATAAGCACGTAATGTATTTTCATGTCAATGGATCTTGTAATTGAACTGTACAGGTCACACAGTTACAGTGGAGTAAAATATATTTTATTTATCACAAGTCATCTAGAAACATCTGTTAAAGTTAGAAAAGCCTTTTAAAATGTTGACCTTGTAAGTATTTCAGTAATGTAAACTGTCTCAGCTAATTGCCCAGCCCTGTCTAAAAATATCCTCATCTGTGGATCTTATACCTGCCAAGCGGTAAGTCTGCATAGCTTCAGCTCAAAAGGTTGTGTCTCTCTCCCTCTGAGCAACCAAACAGTTTTTTACGTGTGCCACGCTGATGCTAATTTGGGTAGATGTTCCAATGTTTTGCCGAAGATTACGTGGCTGAAAGTATTAAGACCACTGAATCACTTCACTGAGTGGAGATCGACTAAAAGCAAGGCTCAAAATAGAACTCTGAATTCCAGGGTGATTCCAGACATTCCTTCATGTTCTTAATGACAGCTACTGCGTTTTATCCTCATTGTACAATGCATTCCAGCCCAGCATATTCCATCAGCCAATAATTAGTGTTTTGACAGCACTGTTCCCAAACCACCTTTCCTAGCGCCTAGTGTTCTACTGGAGCTTTATGGTTTTGCTCAAATGTGTGTCTGTGTGCTCTTGGTAATAACAACGACTTGCAATAGAGGCTGTTTCTTCATATTGGTCACAGTCCTACGTTGTTGTGCATATTTGGAAACCATATTTTGTAACAGTCTTTGCAGTATATAGAAACAGGTGTTGCTGTTCTTTTGGATGATGTTGAGTTCCAAAACCAAAAGCATTGGTTTATAAGAACACTTTTTAAGGCAAGCACTGACCTTTATCTTTATAAGATCTCTTCCGGAGGTCTTTGAGCCAAGTGTTCAACTTTTTATTTTCTTACGTTATGATATAAATACTAGCAAGGTCAGCTTACAAAAGCTTTTACAATGCTTTCATATAGTCTAATGATGTGAAGATAGCAGTGAACAAAGTTTTTTCATGCCCTCCCATGTGAAAAGTACCAAACTGTTAGAGGGAGCATGTCCTTGCCTGTTGTTGGCTGGAAGAAGTTTCTATTTTGGTAATGTGGTTTCCTCACGTGACAACTAGGTGGCAACAGAAATGTATCAAAACCCACAATTTCAAATAACAAGGGGAGAAGGTTATTTACCGGTGAAGAGGAACGTGGTGCCTGTAAATCTCTCGATGGTAGTCTAGTCTAAATAGAGCAGTCAAAGCTTAACCTTGCAGAAATACTGCAACGAAGTCCATAAAAACTCCACCACACAGGGTCAAGAAGTCAAATGCTAAACGATTAGCACTCCTCCCTTGTTTTAACGGTTTCATTAAACATCAGAGGAATGAACGCTCGCTGACGATTGACTGTGCTGTCAGTCTGCAATTAGAAATCAGTTATTTGAGGCGTCAGCCTGCCACTGTTTGATGGATGGGGAAGATGGCATGTTGTAAAGATTATTTATGGGAACGAACAGAGCCAGTCAAAAGTTTTAACATACCTACTCATTCAAGGGTTTTTCTTTATTTAGACTATTTTCTACATTGTAGAATAATAGTAAAGACATCAAAACTATGAAATAACACATATGGAATCATGTAGTAACCAAAAAAGTGTTAAACAAATCAAAATATATTTTCTATTTGAGATTCTTCAAAGTAGCCACCCTTTGCCTTGATGACAGCTTTGCACACTTTTGTCATTTTCTCAACCAGCTTCATGAGGTAGTCACCTGGAATGCATTTCAATTAGCAGGTGCGCCTTGTTAAAAGTTAATTTGTAGAATTGCTTTCCTTCTTAATGCATTTGAGCTAATCAGTTGTGTTGTGACAAGGTACGGGTGGAATACAGAAGATAGCCCTATTTGGTAAAAGACGAAGTCCATATTATGGCAAGAACAGCTCAAATAAGCAAAGAGAAACAACAGTCCATCATTAGTTTAAGACATGAAGGTTAGTCAATCAGGAAAATGTCAAGAACTTTGAAAGTTTCTTCCAGTGGAGTCGCAAAAACCATCAAGCGCTATGATGAAACTGGCTCTCATGAGGACCGCTACACGAAAGGAAGACCCAGAGTTACCTCTGCTGCAGAGGACAAGTTCATTAGAGTTACCAGCCTGAGAAATTGGCAACTAACTGCACCTCAGTTTGCACCTCACACATCTCAACATTAACTGTTCAGAGGAGACTGCGTGGTCCTTCAAGGCCTTCATGGTCCTTCGACAAATTTGAGAGGTGTGGGGGTGCTTTGCTGGTGACACTGTTGATGATATATTTAGAATTCAAGGCACACGTAACCAGCATGGCTACCACAGCATTCTGCAGCAATACACCATCCCATCTGATTTGCGCTGAGTGGGACTATCATTTGTTTTCCAACAGGACAATGACCCAACACACCTCCAGGCTGTTTAAGGGCTATTTGACCAATAAGGAGAGTGATGGAGTGCTGCATCAGATGACCTGGCCTCCACAATCTCCCGACCTCAAGCCAATTGAGATGGTTTGGGACTGCAGAGTGAAGAAAAAGCAGCCAACAAATGCTCAGCATATGTGGTAAATCCTTCAAGACTGTTGGAAAAGCATTCCATTTGACTACCTCATGAAGCTGGTTGAGAGAATGCAAAGCTGTCATCAAGACAAAGTGTGGCTACTTTGAATAATCTAAAGTCTAAAATATATTTGGTTTCGTTTAACACTTTTTTGGTTACTACATGATTCCATATTTTGTAGGAAATAGTGAAAATAAAGAAAAAACATTGAATGAGTAGGTGTGTCCAAAGAGTGTTGATTGAAGGGATAGCATTGCACCATGCAAAGTGTTAGGATTCTGTCGCTGCATGTGTGTGGTCCTTGATGAAGAGATTAATTGTTAAAAGACTTGGTTATGGTCTTGTGTCGGCTATACTGGATGACGGACTTCTCCAGGTAAGATGACTAATATCTTCTCTAGATCTTCTCTAGATTGTTTCTGAGTCAGTCGAAGGGCACCTAGCCATTGGTTTTGAGTAGGAGAGAGAGAGAAAGAGAAGGAATTGAAAACCCATTGGGATATGAGAGAGAGAGAGAGAGATGAATGGATTTATTAACTCAAGTGTGGTGGTTTTTTTTTCTCTCGAGAGACTCCTGGCTGTTTGCAAAGGTGAAAAGGTAACAAGTATAAAAATACACTTGACTGACACAACAGCATTCCATTTTTTTATTACAGTTGCATCTTAGAAGCCAATTAGTCTTTCAGCGCAGAGGGTTCCAGGGCTTTCTGGTTTAATCCAGTCATAGGGAGAAACAGGTCCTCCTCTGCCCGACCTGAAGGAAACAAGAATGGGGTGGAGAGGTGGAGGGTAGCAGGGGATGCTGGAGGGGCACTGTGGTACGGCGGTTAAGCGGTACATCTCGTGCAAGCCCTCTGCGTGAGTACGGTGTTTGGCTCCTCTTTCGTGTTTAGACAAAAAGAAAAAGGGGGGAAGGGGTGAAACCGCTGCCAAGAAGGCAGCAGCACTGTACTGTAGGTGAGGCTGATGTAAAGTGCAGAGAGAGGGGAAGATCAGGGATACGATTTAACCTCTCGAGAGAAGAAAAAATCCTCAGTGTTGAATGAGGGCAGCGTCATAACAGGGTGAGTGATAACAGACAGCTAAAGCGTTTAGAATGGGTATCAATCATTTCCCTCTCTTTATTCTCCTATAGGCTCTGGTGGTGTAGCCCTTGTGGAGGGAGGGCTAGCGTGTGAAGGGCCAGGCCAGAGAGAGACAGATCTGTATAAGCTGTTACTGACAGACTCTGGCTACGTTAGCAGCTGTGCTAGGAGAGCTAACAAGTCCACACCATGGTCGAGCGAGGGATCAGATAAGCATCTCATTGCAGATCCACACCACACACCAACCACTAACGTCAAACTAGGGGGGCTCAGAGGCTAGATAAAGCCTAAATCTGCTGGTTGTGTTTCATGAGTTTGAGAAGAATCGTGTCTTGCTAAACTTTAGATTGTCAAATATATCTCTGACATGATAAGCAAGGGCAACATGTACGGTATCATGTCCTATGGGAACACCACATGCATATTTTTTCTTTTTACCTTGTTTTGCTACAGAAAATATCATATTGTACATAGTTCATTCTCAGTCAGGCCCTTCACATGCTACTTTTTATAGACCCTCACACCTCAATCACAGCTCAGCTGAGAGTCATCCAACTCAGTGACCTAGTTACTGCAAGGAGAAAAGTGATAATACATCAATTGCAGCCACACAGGTTTAGTGGTTACATAATTGTCTCTTGTCAGTCGTTATGGCCGCATCATTTGAAGCTCAGTTAGGGATTTGTAGAATGTTAGGGATAATAGCCTTGATATCAAGTCCCAGACCCATTTATGGTTACACAAGAAACAATAGACCCCTCACAACTAAAGAAATACATGTTTCGCACTAACTCAGTAGTTATATCTGCTATATTCTTACTGTATTCATAGATGTCCATCATTTGTCTGTATACAAAATGCCAAAAGACTGCATGATAAATTAGCATTGCATTTCAATGGCTGCCAGTATCTCTACACAGTTGCCAGATCTTTCCCCACTCACAACCTGCCAATGACCTCTTCTTACGTAAGATTCTCAATGACGAACGTCCATTGTGCAATTGGACGAGACGTTTGAATTAATAAATCCCTCCGGAGAATCCAACATAGTTATAGAATGCAATGACAAACATCAAAGTTAGAGCTTTATCATATGAACTACATTGTACCCCATAAACTGTAACTTTCTGTGCCACAGTGTAACAGAGAAAAGCAGTTACAGTGTGTTCTCTGCAGTCAATAAGACTCATCGAGAGCAATCGCCGAGAATAATGTATTAAGTTATTCATAAACATTTTCAAAATTCACACCTGAACTTATACAGATGGAAGAAAAGTAGGAATTTACAGCGCCTTGAGAAAGTATTCACAGCCCTTGACTTTTTCCACATTTTGTTGTGTTACAGCCTGAATTTAAAATTGATCAACTTAGAATTTATTTGTCAATGGCCTACAAACAATACCCCATAATGGCAAAATTGAAATATGTTTTTACAAATTTCTACAAATTAATTCAAAATGAAAAGGTGAAATGTCTTGAGTCAATAAGTATTCAACCCCTTTCTTATGGCAAGCCTAAATAAATCCAGGAGTAAAAATGTGCTTAACAAGTTCCATAATAAGTTGCATGGACTCTGTGTGCAATAAGAGTATTTGACATGATTTTTTAATGACTTCCTCATCTCTGTACCACACACATACAATTATCTGTGAAGTCCCTCAGTTGAGCAGTGAATTACAAACACAGATTAAACCACAAAGACCAGGGAGGTTTTCCAATGCCTCACAAAGAAGGGCACCTATTGGTAGATGGGTAAAAAGAAAAATACAGACATTGAAGATCCCTTTGAGCATGGTGAAGTTATTAAATACACTTTAGACGGTGTATCAATATAACCAGTCACTACAAAGATACAGGGGTCCTTCATAAATCAGTTGACATAGAGGAAGGAAACTGCTCAGGATTTTCACCATGAAACCAATGGTGACTTTAAAACAGTTAGTGTTGAATGGCTGTGATAGGAGAAAACTGAGGATGGATCAACAACATTGTAGTTCCTCCACAATACTAACCTAAATGACAGAGTGAAAAGAAGGAAACCTCAACAGAATAAAAATATTCATGCATCCTATTTGCAACAAGACACTAAAGTAATACTGGAAAAAAATGTGGCAAAGCAATTCACTTCTTGTCCTGAATACAAGGGGGGGGGGGGGGGGGGGGGATCTAGGTGAGGAACGGGATTATTTAGATACTCTTAGAAGAAGAAGGGTTTCAGGTGCTTTTGGAAGATTAGCAGGGACTGCTAAGGAGGAGGAGTCTGGTTCCACCATTCGGGTGCCAGGACAGAGAAGAGCCTGGACTGGGCTGAGTGGTAGCTTCCCTCCCGTATTTGTGGAAGGGCCAAGAGACCAGAGGTGGCAGAATGGAGTGCTCAGGTTGGGTTGTAGGGTTTCAGCATAGCCCAAAGGTGGGGAGGTACACTCCCTCTTGCTGTTCCGTAGGAAAAACACCATGGTCTTGTAGTGGAAGTAAGCTTCAACTGGAAGCCAGTGGAGTGTGCAGAGAAGCGGAGTCACATGGGTGAACTTGTAAAGGTTGAAAACCAGGTGGGCTACAGCATTCTGGATAAGTTGCAGGGGTTTGATGGTACAAGCTGGGAGACCAGCCTATAGAGAGTTGCGTTAGTTCAGATGGGAGAGGACAAATGCCTGGATTAGGACATGTGCCGCTTCATGTATGAGGTAAGGTCATACTCTATGGATGTTGTAGAGTATGAACCTGCAGGAGCGAGTCACTGCTTTAATGTTTACAGAGAACGACAGGGTGTTGTCCAGGGTCACGCCAAGGTTTTTGGGAGTTTTCAACCATGATGGAGAGGTCTTTGAGCGGACAAGCCTTTCCCGGGAAGAGAACAGCTCTGTCTTGTCTTGGTTGAGCTTGAGGTGGAGGGCCGACATCCAAGCTGAGATATCTGCCTGGCACGCAGAGATGTGAGTCGCCACCTGGGTGTCAGAAGGGGGAAGGAGAAAAGTAGTTGAGTGTCATCCGCATAGCAATGATAGGAGAGACCATGTGAGGATATGGCGGAGCTGAGTGACTTGGTGTATAGAGAGAAAATGAGAGGGCCTAGAACCGAGCCCTGGGGGACACCAGTAGTGAGAGTATGTGGTGCAGACACAGATCCCCTCCACATCACTTGGTAGGAGCTGCCTGCCAGGTATGATGCAATCCAAGAGTGTGCAGAGCCTGAGACGCCCAGCCGTGAGAGGGTAGAGAGGAGGACATGATGGTTCACGATGTCGAAGACAGAGGATAGATCTAGGAGGATCAGAACAGAGGAAAGAGAGTCAGCTTTGGAGAGCCTCAGTGAGAAAGAAAAGAGCAGTCAAGAAGATCGTTCTGAGAGAGATAACTGGCGAGTTGATCAGAGACATCACACTCAAGTGTTTTGGAAAGAAAATAAAGAAGGGACACAGGTCTAGTATTTGATGTCAGATGAGTCGAGTGTTGGTTTCTTGAGGAGGGGAGCGACTTGGGCCATTTTGAAGTCAATGGGGTCAGAGAGGAGTTGATGAGGGAAGTGAGGAATGGGAGAAGGTCTCCAGAGATGGTCTAGAGAAGGGAGAAGGGGATGGGGTTGAGCGGTTGAGTAGGTTGTCGGGCGGCCAGATGTCACTAGTCATATAATTTCATCTGGAAAGAGGGGGGACAAAGTCGTCCACAGAGAGGGAGATTGGGGGGGGGAGGCGGGGTGGAGGATTAAGGAGGGAGGAGAAGGTGGGAAATAATGTCCTAGGGTTAGAGGCATAGGCTTGAAATTTAGAGTGATAGTGGCTTTAGCAGCAGATACAGAGAAGGTAGACAGAAGGGAGTGAAAGGATGATAGGTCCTCCGGAAGTTTTGTTTTCCTCCATTTCATCAATCAGTCACTCAGCCACAGAGCAGGAGAGAAGGTAAGGGATCAGTGCTAGTCATATGATGCAGAGAGGGAGGAGAGTAGGGTCGAAGAGGCAGAATCAGGAGACAGGAGGGAGAAGGATTTATCAGAAGGGAGAGATGATAGGATAGAAGAGGAGAGAGTAGTGGGAGGGAGAGAGAGAGTGAAGATTGCAACGGTGCATGACCATCTGGGTAGAGGCTGGTGGCTATGGTTGGAGGAAAGGGAGCCAGAAAAGGGAACAAAGTAGTGATCAGAGACCTAGAGGGGGGTTGCAGTGATATGAGTAGGCGAACAGCCTCTCATAAAGATGAAGTCAAGCATATCAAATCAAATTGTATTTGTCACATGTGCCTTTAACCAACAATGCAGTTTTAAGAAAAATACAACAAAAAAAAGAAGAAATAAAAGTAACAAATAATTAAAGAGCAGTAGTAAAAAAAACAATAGCGAGGCTACATACAGTGGGTACAGAGTTAGTCGAGGTAATTGAGGTAATATGTACATGTAGGCATAGTTATTAAAGTGACTATGCATAGACAATAACAGAGAGTAGCAGCAGCGTCAAAGGGTGGGGGCAATGGAAATAGTCTGGGTAGCCATTTGATCAGATGTTCAGGAGTCTTATGGCTTGGGGGTAGAAGATGTTTAGAAGCCTCTTGGACCAAGACTTGGCACTGGAGTCTTCAACAATTTGAAACTGAAAATCTTCAGTTAGTAGAAATGAGTAGCCCTGTGCCACCACAGCGACGGCCAGATGCTCTTGGACTATGAGAGAAAACATGGTCAGATGAAGAGAGAGCAGCTTGAGTTGTAGTGTTCTCTGGGGTGAGCCATGTCTCAGTCAGGGCCCAAAAGTCAAGGCTGCCGGTCACATTGTTGACAAAGCTGCCAAAGAGCTAAATTTGATAATCAGAAAATAACTACGTATGATACTCAAGTGAGGGAGTGATGTGGAGCCTTCCTCTCTTTCCTTCCTCAAATAACTCAGAAGAACAACTCGGCAGACCCGTCTTTGTTTCACTATTGGTCTTAATTTTGCAGACGGCCCCGCACTGACACAACTGCCGCTTACAGCTGTCGCTGAGAAACCAGGGTAGACTGAAGTACTAACACTAATTGCTTATTGTCTAGGACAGGAACCCCCCCCCCCTCTCCAATACAGCCACTGATTACCAAAACAAGTTACAAATTGCCCTGCCACTTGATCTTGGTTAATGTATTTCTATTCCTGGGATCCAGCAACAATCGACTGTGTCAACAATCCTCTGCAAGTTATGAGCAGTCAGCAGTTCACACACCAAGTAGGCTACTGGGAAGACAGGTAGAATTTAAGTAGATTAAGCAAAACTCCTGGAGATGTCAGCAGTCGTCGAGGTATAGAATGAAGCATGTTTGGTGCAAATCCAATACAACACATTACTGAGTACCACTGTCCATATTTTCAAGCACAGTGGTGGCTGCATCATGTTATGGGTATGCTTGTAATTGTTTAGGACTGGGGAGTTTTTCAGGATAAAACATGTATGGAATGGAGCTAAGCACAGGCGAAATCTTATAGGAAAACCTGGTTCACTCTGCTTTCTACCAGACACTGGGAGATGAATTCACCTTTCAGCAGGACAATAACACAAAACACAAAGCCAAATCTACAGTGGAGTTGCTTCCCAAGAAAACAGTGAATGTTCCTGAGTGGTTGAGTAACAGTTTTCATTTAAATCTACTTGAAAATCTATGGCAAATAGTTGTCTAGCAATGTTCAACAAAAAATTTGACAGAGCATGAAGAATTCTGAAGAATATGATGGGCAAATGTTGCACAATCCAGGTGTGGAAAGCTCTTAGAAACTTACCCAGAACTTACCTTTGGCAGCTGTAATCGCTGGTGCTTCTCCAAATTATTGATTCAGGGGTGTGAATACCTACAGTATGTAAAGTAGATATTTCTGTATTTCATTTTCAATACATTTGCAAATACTTCTAAAAACATGTGTAGATGCGTGACAAAAATATATTTAATCCATTTTGAATTCAGACTGTAACACAACAAAATGTGGAAGAAGTCTAGAGGTATGAACACATTCTGAAGGCACCAAATGGGATCATTCTTTCGAGTTGTTGATTAAAAACTCATAGGCAGTCATCTGTCAGATATTGTTACTACCTCCGTTTCTTGAGATACTGTACATACACAACATCGTTTCCCCTATATTAATTTCAAAATCATTTTCGCCACTCCAAAAAAGGACTCAATTTTTAAGTTCTTACTTTAAAAAAACGTTTTTCAGATATGGTGAAACATTTTCAGAGTAATCTTTAATGACTAAAACCATATATAAAGTACGCAATACAAAAATAAATCAAAATAAACTCATAGTTGCAAACTAACAAAATAAAAACTAGACAGTCAGGGAGAATCAAAAATTGCTAAAATGTCATGGAATGGGGCCCACATTGATATTGTTATCATATTTGGTTAACTGAGATAGCGTAAGAACACAGCATAAAACACGGCAAAATGGGTTCATCGTCACCTCTGGGTTCAACGTCACCTCTGGATAACCTTACTCCCTCCTTATTTTAATTGACAGTCTTTATATGTTTTTGTTGCCATCTGTTTGGCAGGCTGTGTACCCATAGCCTTAAGGTGAGGTGGAGAGGAGACCACATCACCAAAATAGAAGCAACACAAAGACGTAAACAGGCAAGGACCTGCTCCTTCTCTGGCTTTGCCTGCTATTTACGGTCTCATAGAATTGTGGCAGAGATGCACATTTTTTTGTGTGTGAATTTGAACAGTTATGAAATTTTGAAGTTGAAGGTTTAAAGGTTAGAGTACTGGAGAATTTATTGCACAATAGCTGCAGACAGTTAGCAGACAGTTGGAAGTACAAGGCAGTTAGGCTTTGCAATCTGCATTCTATGATAATTGGTTGATGTTAATCTGTCTATCACTGCAAAGTGTAGTGGGCCCAGTGGCAAACTAAAAAAATGTAGGATGCATGCCAGCAAAGCAACAACACAACACTAAACAATACATTAATTGCACTATAACGGTGACAAATGGTGCCCACAAACTGTTAGGGCATACATAAAGATGTCCCAACAGCAGACTCCCAACAGCAGTCCCAACACCTTACCACTGCTACAGTTCATTCAGCCTCATTTACTGCCTTTTAAAAAAACATAGATGATATGGCTGACTTGCTTAAACAAATGTGGTTTCTACTGACAATTGAGATGTAAAAACTATGGCATAAGGGGATGATAAGCGGAGAAGAGGCAATCCGTAATTTCGATTAAGACATTAATGAGCGAGAGACGACGGACGTAGTCAATATAACTATTTTTTCAGCAGTTTTGAAATGTACAGCGATAGAATTCAGAACATGGGCCGTTACATATATAGACAATGAAAGATCTTACAATATTCAATGATTACATTTCTCTAAACATTGAACTCGTCTGGGCGTTTTTGTGTGTCAAAAAAGATACGTCATATAACATTGTTTGACGCGTTAAATAAGCTTTTAATTTGACGCAATTCTTAAATAAGCTTATAATCAAATAACACAATTCTGTTATAGAATGTTGTGTGTGATGAATTTGCACGTGCAAGCCAAGCGCCACCACTACTATAAGTAGCACTGTCAAAGCTGTACAAAAAAAGTTGTAAACAAGCACACACCAACGAACGATGTGTTTACAATACCACGTTGGTGAAAATAGACCAAATTATTAGGGTGAGGCACATGGGCTACTAACAGCTTACTACACAACATACACTTAGTATTACTTTAGCTACAATACACATTTCTCTCTGGCATCCTATATAATTTATGAAGCAGCATAAGACATTTTTGGACTCACGTTGTGATGTGCTTGAAGAGGAAAGTGGGGCGGTCCTTCATGGGAAAATGTTGTCATCAAAGAGAAAGATGTCGGATTTACAATTCCGAGTTGAATGACCGTACAAAACGTATTTTCCCAGTCGTAGCTCGTTTTTCCAAGTTCCCAGTTGTCTTGAACTCACAGATTTCCAACTTGTTGTGTAATGTTTATGTCCAATGGCCGATGAGCACTGAGATGTTTTATCTCTAATTTCTCTTCATATGACAAGGATTGAAAAGGGATTTGATTGTCGACCTGATTCATGGTGACGACTACTAGCTTGCTAGTTAAGATTTTGAAAGTATGATGTTGACAATGAAAGCTACTGTAAATATAATGTGATTTGATGTCATTCTATCTGTGGCCAATGACGAGCGTTCTTGGATGGGCACTTCTAATATAACTCTATGGCAGAACCCAAGGGGCAAACATTTTTGACCTCTAACCTTAGAATTGGGGATGACGTACTGTCCCATGGATGACAGAAAACTGAGCCAATCAGGCGCAACGCTCTGTATTTTCTTCTGGTTAGCCCCATCACCACAGAAAGCACTGAGCTAGGCTGAAACACCTGCATGTTGGAGCTGCCTTACCCAAGAAAGCAAAAAAGAGACCATGTTTGTACGCGGCTTTATTAACTCAATGACATTTATTTTACATTGTTTGCAAACTGATATGTGACACGTATTAATGCCAAAATAACAAGCAAAACTGACAAGCCCCCCCTCAAAAAAGTATTATTTCTTTATTTACCTAAAAGTGTGGGGCCCAAAACAGATGAGGCTCTGCCCTGAATGATGGGTTGCCCCTGAGTGGGCCATAAGATAACGTATCAAGGTTTTGATTGGATATTCCCTTGCCCTTTTGCACAATTGAATTTATATCCATAAAGCCTTTTAGTTTTATTTCAGTTTGGTTAACCTCTTGAGCTATAACCTCTGGTGGGACAGTGTCAATATTTAAACAGGGGGAACTTTTCTAGGAACGTTGGTGGGTTATAGTTTGTTTGCATGTTCGACAGTTGCAGAGCACAGTGTTGAGATTGGAGTTGACATGTGGATAGTCCTCTCATTTAAGCTGAGCAATTTACTCTTATTTCTTTATCAAATGGTGATAACTCATGCAATGCCAATCATATTCAAAATGACAGGCAATGGAAGCAAATGTAAAATGGCACTAGTGTCTATACTGACAGATGATTTTGCTTAATATGAGGACCTATAGGACCAGATGCAGTGCTGAAAAGAAGGTTGATGATATCCGCTAATCATTCACTCAGCCTATTGAGTCCACTGGTCTCACTCTCATAGTACTACCCTACGCCTTACATAGCCATTAGAGGAAGAAGGAGACAGGATTCCCATTGGGCAAGGATGGAGGAACGTATAATGGCCCCCCTAGCAGACTGTCAACAAATCACATTCACGTTGTCATGCTGCGTCACGCGGTTGCTAAACTAATCGTCAAACAGTCCCTTCTCAAAGTCAGGGTATTTTGAGAAACGTGCCTATTTTCTTAGAAAGTATGTCACTGTTCCGGCTATACAATATTACAGATAGCAAGTTAATTATCTCACATCTCGGAAAAGATTTGTAATGTTGTACTTCTTGTTGACGAAATTCATGCTAATGTTGCGTTTTTGACTACTATTCACTCCTTGAGGGAGAGTTCTCCTTGTCCCAGAATTGCCCAGAATGCACCGTGTCCTATTGATGTAGCATGATCAACGTACACAGTGGGTGTTAATACGATTCCAATGGAGTTTCCCATCTCCTCAAAAGTATCTTGCTCTGCTCAACGAACGAAGCAGTTACCTGTTCGCTACTTCTGGTCACTCTAAACTCAAGGAACATTATTATTTTTTTAATATTTGAGGAGGTGTAAGCACTTCTATCACCATCTTATGATCTTAGTCAGACGTGACTGTACTGCGCAGCAGAGCGCGAACAAATGGCTCAGCTTCAAAATGTTAGCGATACCGAGCCTTACTCATACCATAGTTGTTGATTAAAAACAGGCCCTACACGGCCCTAACCCGATGTATAACTCCGAGGCCCCATCGGGCTTGGATTTGGCAGCACCCTCTAACCGAAAACATGGCCATGACGCCTTGACCTTTTTCACCTTTCTCTCCAGATGAAATCATGTGAGGTGAGGTCCAGCCGCCTGACAACTGGCCCGCTCGACCCCATCCCCTCCTTCTGTCTCCAGACCATCTCTGGAGACCTTTTCCCAATCCTCACTTCCCTCATAAACTCATCCCTGACTACTCAATTGAAACCGCTCTCCACTGTGTCACAGAGGAGCTCCGCTCTGCCAAAGCTGACTCTCCTTCCTCTGATCTCATCCTCCTAGATCTATCCACTGCTTTCAACACTGTGAACCATAAGATCCTACTTACCATCGTTTCACTGCTAGGCGTTAAAAACAGGCCCTACACGGCCCTAACCCGATGTATAACTCCGAGGCCCCATCGGGCTTGGATTTGGCAGCACCCTCTAACCGAAAACATGGCCATGACGCCTTGACCTTTTTCACCTTTTCACCTTTCTCTCCACCTTTCTCAGGCTCTGCAAAAAAATTTTTTCACAATATTTAAAAAACTTTTAAAAAACAATACAATACAAAGATAATACAAATGGCCACTCCCATAAGTGGATGCTCTGGACAGTGGGTGCACTTGGCAAAGCCCCGGTCCATCCTTTCTGGCAGGACGCTCCTACCAGGTGATCTGGAGAGGATCTGAATCTGTACCACATGCTCTCACTACTGAAGAGGGTTCTAGGCCCTCTCTTTTTTTCTTTATACACCAAGTCACTCGGCTCCGTCATATCCTCACGTGGTCTCTCCTATCATTGCTATACAGACTCAACTACTTTTCTCCTTCCCCCCCTTCTGACACTCAGGTGGTGACATGCATCTCTTTGTACCTGGCAGATATCTCAGCCACTGGCCCACCACCTCGAGCCTAACATTCACAAGACAGAGCTCCTCTTCCTCCCAGGGGAAGGCCTGCCCCATCCTAGACCTCTCCATCACGGTTGGCAACTCCACAGTGTCCCCCCCCCAGAGTGCAAAGAATCTTGGTGTGACTCTGGACAACAAAATGTCTAATCAAATCAAATGTTATTTGTCACATGCGCCGAATACAACAGGTGTAGACCTTACAGTGACATTTTTACTTACAAGCCCTTAACCAACAATGCAGTTTTAAGAAAATACCCCCCAAAAAGTAAGAGATAACAGTAACAAATAAATAAGAGCAGCAGTAAAATAACAATAGAGAGACAATATACAGGGGGTACCGGTACAGAGTTAATGTGTGTGGGCACCGGTGTCGAGGTAATTGAGGTAATATGTACATATAGGTAGAGTTATTAAAGTGACTAACAACAGAGAGTAGCAGCAGCGTAGAAAGGGGGGGGGGGGCATTGCAAATAGTCTGGGTATCCATTTGATTAGTTGTTCAGGAGTCTTATGGCTTGGGGGTAGAAGCTGTTTAGAAGCCTCTTGGACCTAGACTTGGCGCTCCGATACCGCTTGCCATGCGGTAGCAGAGAGAACAGTCTATGACTACGGTGGCTGTAGTCTTTGACAATTTTTAGGGCCTTCCTCTGACACTGCCTGGTATAGAGGTCCTGGATGGGAGGAAGCTTGGCCCCGGTGATGTACTGGGCTGTACGCACTACCCTCTGTAGTGCCTTGTAGTCGGAGGCCGAGCAGTTTCCATACCAGGCAGTGATGGTGAAGCTGTAAAACCTTTTGAGGATCTGAGGACCCATGCCAAATCCTTTCACCCTGTTATTCTCTGCAAATGACAAAGCAGTGACTCGTTGCTGCAGGTTCATGCTCTACAACATCTATAAAATATGACTCTACCTCACACAGAAAGCGCCGCACGTCCTAATCCAGGCTCTTGTCATCTCCAGTCTAGACACCTGCAACTCTCTGTTGGCTGGGCTCCCTGCTTGTGCCATCAATCCCCTGCAACTAATCCAGAACGCTGCAGCCCACCTGGTGTTCAACCATCCCAAATTCTACCATGTCACACTGCTCCTCTGCACACTACACTGGCTTCAATTTGCAAGTTTTATTTGTCACTTGCACAAGTATAGTGAAATGCTTAATCTAGTACAACGCTGTGTACTACTCCCTTCACAGAACAGAGCAAACTGTCTCTAACCAGAATAGAAAGAGGAGTGGGAGGCCCCAGTGCACAACTGAGCATTAGAACAAGGACAATAGAGTGTTTAGTTTGAGAAACAGACACCTCACAAGTCCTCAAATGGCAGCTTCATTAAATAGTACACGCAAAACACCAGTCTCAACTTCAACAGTGAAGTGGCGATTCCAGGATGTTGGCCTTCTAGTCAGAGTTGCAAAGAAAAAGCCATATCTCAGACTTGCCAATAAAAATAAAAGATTAATATGGGCAAAAGAACACACATTGGACAGAGGAACTCTACCTAGAAGGCCAGCATCCCGGAGTCGCCTCTTCACTGTTGACGTTGAGACTGGTGTTTGCGGGTACTATTTAACGAAGCTGCCATTTGAGGACTTGCATGAAGTAGATGTCCTAACCGAATTGCTAAAACTATAGTTTGTTAACAAGACATTTGTAGAGTGGTTGAAAAACAAGTTTTAATGACTCCAACCTAAGTGTATGTAAACTTCCGACTTCATCTGTACATACAGCACCAGTCAAAAGTTTGGACACACCTACTCATTCAAGGGTTTTTCTTTATTTTTACTATTTTCTACATTGTAGAATAATAGTGAAGACATCAAAACTATGAAATAACACATATGGAATCATGTAATAACCCAAAAAGTGTTAAACAAATCAAAATATATTTTATATTTGAGATTCTTCAAAGTAGCAACCCTTTGCCTTAATGACAGCTTTAAACACTCTTGGCATTTTCTCAGCAAGCTTCATGAGGTAGTCACCTGTAATGCATTTTAATTAACAGGTGCCTTGTTAAAAGTTAATTTGGGGAATTTATGTCCTTCTTAATGCATTTGAGCCAATCAGTTGTTTTGTGACAAGGAAGGGGTAGTATACAGAAGATAACCCTTTTTGGTAACATACCAAGTCCATATTATGGCAAGATCAGCTCAAATATGCAAAGAGAAATGACAGTCCATCATTACTTTAAAACATGAAGGTCAGTCAATCCGGAAAATTTCAAGAACTTTGAAAGTTTCTTCAAGTGCAGTCGCAAAAGCCATCAAGCACTGTGATGAAACTGGCTTTCATGAGGACCGCCACAGGAAAGGAAGACCCAGAGTTACCTCTGCTGCAGAGGATACGTTCATTAGAGTTAACTGCACCTCAGATTGCAGTCCAAATAAATGCTTCACGGAGGAGACTGCATGAGTCAGGCCTTCATGGTCGAATACTGTAGCTGCAAAGAAACCCCTACTAATGGACACCAATAATAAGAAGAGACTTGCTTGGGCCAAGATACATTTAGACCGGTGGAAATCTGTCCTTTAGTCTGATGAGTCCAAATTAGAGATTTTTGGTTCCAACCGCTGTGTCTTTATGGGATGCAGAGTAGGTGAACGGATGATCTCCACATGTGTGGTTCCCACCGGGGGTGCTTTGCTGGGAACACTGTCAGTGATTTATTTACAGTTCAAGGCACACTTAACCAGCATGGCTACCTTAGCATTCTGCAGCGATATGCCATCCTAACTGGTTTGCGCTTAGTGGGACTATCATTTGTTTTTCCACCGGACAATGACCCAACACACCTCCATGCGGTGCTTTTCTAATAGCCAATTTCTGTGTTCATGCATGTGACTGATTCAACACCTGGGAGAAATCCTCACTGTAGTGTCTGCAATTTGGCAGTACTCCCAGACCCTTGTCTTGAGAACTATCTCAGTTTCAAGGGCTCAGCTTGGAGAGAAGAAGCCTCGTGGGGTATTGGTCTGCCACATTTTTTAACCAGTATTGGTCGGTCCCATGATTGATAGCAATTGGTCAAATTAATGTTAGCAAACAAATAACGAATAAGCTAAATCATGAACATTTTACTTTCTGTGTAAGTATATGAGAACTAACGGGACTGCCCCATTGGAACTCCTAATCGATGTGTACTTGGTGCATTGAGTTGGTTGGAACCTCTCCAGTTAACAATGATTAGTTTAAGTTTGACTTTGTGTCCCACTGAGTAAGAATTTCCACAACAGTTGCAACCCCCTTTTGCCCTCAGAACAGCCTCAATTCATTGGGGCATGGACTCTACAAGGTGTTGAAAGTGTTCCACAGATGCTGGCCCATGTTGACTCCAATGCATCCCACAATTGTGTCAAGGTGACTGGATGTGATTTGGGTGATGGACCATTCTTGATACACACGGGAAACTGTTGAGCGTGAAAAACCCATCAGCATTGCAGTTCTTAACACAAGCCAGTGTGCCTGGCACCTACTCCCATACCCCATTCAAAGGCCCTTAAATATTTTGTCCTGCCTATTCACCCTCTGAATGGCACACATACACAATCAATGTCTCAATTGTCTCAAGGCTTACAAATACTTATTTAACCTGTCTTCTCCCCTTCATCTACACTGATTGAAGTGGATTGCATTTAAAAGTTTTACTCCAATCAGAGGAGGGAGTGGTAGTGGAAAAAGGGGGGGGGGCTGAACATTTGCAGTATACATTTCTCGAGTGCATCAAGTTATATGTGTGTTCTGTCATGATTCACGAAAGTTATAAATGGATGGACGCACACCTGATAAAAACCTCATAGCCTATTGTGCAATATATTCCAAAATTCAAACAAAATACACCAGCGACACCATTTATGATATACAGGTTGTGAGCATAGTGTTTCTGATCAAGTTGACAATTATCTTCTAATGTGTTTGTCTGGCTACAATGCCATCTTTAGCACACATCCTGTTCTGCTTGGCTTCCAGAGAAATGCATTGAAAGAGAGAAATGAAACTACTACAGAGGTCTAATAGATCTAACTGGTAATTTCGGGAAGTTTTCTAATTGATGATGCATGGATTTGATCAATGTATTCAATGTATTTTTACTCTCTTCAAAATCACTACCGTAAATGTTCAATTATTTGACCGGGCATTTATTTGACCTAGTCACTGAACACAACAGACAGGCTTCTAATTGAGCCAGGCATCTTTATCCTTAATGCACACAGCTTTTGTGCATTTCCATGCCAGTTAGCTTGCAGTTCTCAGCTGTTAGCAACCAATGGCTAGCAGTTTCTTTCTGGGATAAAAACGGATTATTTACGGAATTATTTAATGTAACAAATCAAACATTAAATCTCGTAAACAATTCATGCTAATTCATGATAACCTCTTAAGTAATTCGTTTAGACCTGGATTTTATTTGAAACAGGTGTTTATTTGCTGAAATGTGTGCCGTTGCCCGGCTACGGGATTGGTGTCCCTAATCCGGGATGGTTGTTGTTAATGTGCACTAATGTGACTAGAATGACGTCGTAGGTAACATCCAACTTTCCAGGACATAGACATGTCTTATACGGGCAGAAGGCTTAAATTCTTGTTAATCTAACTGCAGTGTCCAATTTACAGAAGCTATTACAGTGAAAAAATACCATGCTATTGTTTGAGGAGAGTGCACAACAACAAAACACTTTTATCACAGCAACTGGTTTGATACATTCACCTCTGAAGGTAAATAATGTAGCTCACATTCAGTAATCTTGCTCTGATTTGTCATCCTGAGGGTCCCAGAGATAAAATGTAGCATAGATTTGTTTGATAAAACCTATTTTTATATTAAAATGTAGAACTGATTCTACAGTTTGAACTCCTGCTGTCTCTGGCCCCACACCCACCTCTGCCCGGCCATCTAGATGTGTGAAGATTAGTGTTTTTTCTGTAGGGAAGATAATTATCCATCATGTATGACATTCCTGTATGTGTGTAAACGTAAATGTTTTATCACCATAGCATTTTTGTATTTTCTCTATAGTTATGTACTATAGTTATGTACACTTTTAGGCAAACTCCTGGCAGACTTGATACAAAATATAGTGCTGTAATGTAATGCTTCACTGGATCAGTCTGAACCTTTGCACACACACTACTAGCATCATACAAAATCTAAATTCCACCTACACTCCTATCTGATAGTATGGCCTTTCTCTTGCATTTCCAAGATGATGAAAAAAATACAAAATAGAAAACGCATGTTTTTTTGTTTATATTATCTTTTACCAGATCTAATGTGTTATTCTCCTACATTCATTTCACATTTCCACAAACTCCAAAGTGTTTCCTTTCAAATTGTACCAAAAATATGCATATCCTTGCTTCAGGTCCTGAGCTACAGGCAGTTAGATTTGGGTATGTCATTTTAGGCAGAAATTGAAAACAGTGTCAAATCCTTAGGAGGTTGGGACAGGCAGCTATTTGAGACTGCGTTTAATTGAAATTTTACGGAAATAAGTGCATGCAGCCAGGTAATCTGTGTTGCTACAGAGCGTGCATTCACTACATGACAGGAACAAGCCTGCAGATCTCGTGCACTAAATGATGCCAGGTTAGAATGTAAGGATTCTTTGCCTTTCTCCGCTGGGAGATGACTGCAGATGGTTTATTATGCCTGTATGAGCCATACATTGACATGGCAGGTTTGAAACATAACAAGGTGGTTTTCAGTCATCCATAGTTTCACTTTATTAGACACAGTAGGATTAGCTGGCATATTTGACCCCAACTCGTCTGTGCAGATTTTGTTGTTTGTACATTTGCATTTTATTCACTATAAAGAACTGTGAGCTCTGCCAGACTTGAAGGTAGCGATTATGTCAACTGTCAGTCACGGAAGAGTGTACCTGCATGCTTTGCAGTGTTGCCAATTCAAAGAATCGAATCAATTGTCATGACAATCACACACATACACACACCTTCAAGCGTTGCACAATCAAATACACCTCCTCACCTTTGTTTGCGTAAGCAAACTAATATCACTTTGTATCCTTTGTCTGGAAGGCAGCCATGGAATGTCAGGCTTTTAATCTCCACTCTGACAGTTGCCCTGAACTACATTTGCTTTGTAGTTGTGTTAGTATACATTTTGACTATGTTTGATGTCATGAACACTGGCATTTGTCATCACTGACTGACTATGGTGACCAGGTATTTTAAAGATCCATTATCTGAGAAGTTGACAATGACGTGAGGCTATGGTCTGATGCTCTGTGCACAAAACATATCACTGTATGGCATCTGAAAGATTGCTTGTATATGAAAAGTTTTGTCTTCTGATCTGATTTTGCATACTTACATGTACAGTACCAGTCAAAAGTTTGGACACACCTACTCATTGAAGGGTTTTTCTTTATTTGCACAATTTCCTACATTGTAGAACAATAGTGAAAACATCAAAACTATGAAATAACACATTTGGAATCATGTAGCAACCAAAAAAGTGTTAAACAAATGAAAATATATTTTACATTTGAGATGCTTCAAAGTAGCCATCCTTTGATCTTGATGACAGCTTTGCACACTCTAGGCATTCTCTCAACCAGCGTCATGAGGTAGTCACCTGATTACTTCCGGCGCCGAAAAAGAGATGGCCGCCTCGCTTCGCGTTCCTTGGAAAATATGCAGTATTTTGTTTTTTTATGTGTTATTTCTTACATCGGTACCCCAGGTAATCTTAGGTTTCATTACATACAGTCGGGAGGAACTACTGAATATACGATTAACGTCAACTCATCATCGTTCCTACCAGGAATATGACTTTCCCGAAACGGATCCAGTGTTTTGCCTTCCACCCAATACAATGGATCTGATCCCAGCCGGCGACCCTGTGCGACGCCGTAAAAGGGGCAAACGAGGCGGTCTCGTGGTCAGGCTTCGGAGACGGGCACATCGCGCTCCACTCCCTAGCATACTACTCGCCAATGTCCAGTCTCTTGACAATAAGGTTGATGAAATCCGAGCACGGGTAGCATTCCAGAGAGACATCAGGGATTGCAACGTGCTCTGCTTCACGGAAACATGGCTAACTCAAGAGACGCTAACGGAGTCGGTGCAGCCAGCTGGTTTCTTCATGCATCGCGCCGACAGAAACAAACATCTTTCTGGTAAGAAGAGGGGCGGGGGGGTATGCCTTATGATTAACGAGACGTGGTGTGATCATCATAACAACACACAGGAACTCAAGTCATTCTGTTCACCTGATCTAGAACTCCTCACAATCAAATGTCGACCGCATTATCTACCAAGGGAATTCTCTTCAATCATAATCACAGCCGTATATATTCCCCCCCAAGCAGACACATCGATGGCCCTGAACGAACTTTATCTGACTCTTTGTAAACTGGAAACCACACACCCTGAGGCTGCATTCATCGTAGCTGGGGATTTTAACAAGGCTAATCTAAAAACAAAACTCCCTAAATTCTATCAGCATATCGATTGTGCTACCAGGGGTGGAAAAACCCTAGATCATTGTTATACTAATTTCCGCGACGCATATAAGGCCCTCCCCCGCCCCCCTTTCGGAAAAGCTGACCACGACTCCATTTTGTTGATTCCAGCCTACAAACAGAAACTAAAACAACAAGCTCCCGCGCTCAGGTCTGTTCAACGCTGGTCCGACCAATCTGAATCCACGCTTCAAGACTGCTTCGATCACGCGGATTGGAATATGTTCCGCATTGCGTCCAACAACAATATTGACGAATATGCTGATTCGGTGAGCGAGTTCATTAGGAAGTGCATTGACGATGTCGTACCCACAGCAACGATTAAAACATTCCCAAACCAGAAACCGTGGATTGACGGCAGCATTCGCGTGAAACTGAAAGCGCGAACCACTGCTTTTAACCAGGGCAAGGTGACCGGAAGCATGACCGAATACAAACAGTGTAGCTATTCTCTCCGCAAGGCAATCAAACAGGCTAAGTCCCAGTACAGAGACAAAATCGAGTCGCAATTCAACAGCTCAGACACAAGAGGTATGTGGCAGGGTCTACAGTCAATCACGGATTACAAAAAGAAAACCAGCCCCGTCGCGGACCAGGATGTCTTGCTCCCAGACAGGCTAAACAACTTTTTTGCCCGCTTTGAGGACAATACAGTGCCACTGACACGGCCCCCTACCAAAACCTGCGGGCTCTCCTTCACTGCAGCCGAGGTGAGTAAAACATTTAAACGTGTTAACCCTCGCAAGGCTGCAGGCCCAGACGGCATTCCCAGCCGCATCCTCAGAGCATGCGCAGACCAGCTGGCTGGTGTGTTTACGGACATATTCAATCAATCCTTATCCCAGTCTGCTGTTCCCACATGCTTCAAGAGGGCCACCATTGTTCCTGTTCCCAAGAAAGCTAAGGTAACTGAGCTAAACGACTACCGCCCCGTAGCACTCACTTCCGTCATCATGAAGTGCTTTGAGAGACTAGTCAAGGACCATATCACCTCCACCCTACCGGACACCCTAGACCCACTCCAATTTGCTTACCGACCCAATAGGTCCACAGACGACGCAATCGCAACCACACTGCACACTGCCCTAACCCATCTGGACAAGAGGAATACCCATGTGAGAATGCTGTTCATCGATTACAGCTCAGCATTTAACACCATAGTACCCTCCAAACTCGTCATCAAGCTCGAGACCCTGGGTCTCGACCCCGCCCTGTGCAACTGGGTCCTGGACTTCCTGACGGGCCGCCCCCAGGTGGTGAGGGTAGGTAACAACATCTCCACCCCGCTGATCCTCAACACTGGGGCCCCACAAGGGTGCGTTCTGAGCCCTCTCCTGTACTCCCTGTTCACCCACGACTGCGTGGCCATGCACGCCTCCAACTCAATCATCAAGTTTGCGGATGACACTACAGTGGTAGGCTTGATTACCAACAACGACGAGACGGCCTACAGGGAGGAGGTGAGGGCCCTCGGAGTGTGGTGTCAGGAAAATAACCTCACACTCAACGTCAACAAAACAAAGGAGATGATTGTGGACTTCAGGAAACAGCAGAGGGAGCACCCCCCTATCCACATTGACGGGTCAGTAGTGGAGAAGGTGGAAAGTTTTAAGTTCCTCGGTGTACACATCACGGACAAACTGAATTGGTCCACCCACACAGACAGCGTTGTGAAGAAGGCGCAGCAGCGCCTCTTCAACCTCAGGAGGCTGAAGAAATTCGGCTTGTCACCAAAAGCACTCACAAACTTCTACAGATGCACAATCGAGAGCATCCTGTCGGGCTGTATCACCGCCTGGTACGGCAACTGCTCCGCCCACAACCGTAAGGCTCTCCAGAGGGTAGTGAGGTCTGCAGAACGCATCACCGGGGGCAAACTACCTGCCCTCCAGGACACCTACACCACCCGATGTCACAGGAAGGCCATAAAGATCATCAAGGACAACAACCACCCAAGCCACTGCCTGTTCACCCCGCTATCATCCAGAAGGCGAGGTCAGTACAGGTGCATCAAAGCAGGGACCGAGAGACTGAAAAACAGCTTCTATCTCAAGGCCATCAGACTGTTAAACAGCCACCACTAACATTTAGCGGCCGCTGCCAACATACTGACTCAACTCCAGCCACTTTAAAAATGGGAATTGATGGAAATTATGTAAAAATGTACCACTAGCCACTTTAAACAATGCCACTTAATATAATGTTTAGATACCCTACATTACCCATCTCATATGTATATACTGTACTCTATATCATCTACTGCATCTTGCCATCTTTATGTAATACATGTACCACTAGCCACTTTAAACTATGCCACTTTATGTTTACATACCCTACAGTACTCATCTCATATGTATATACCGTACTCTATACCATCTACTGCATCTTGCCATGCCGTTCTGTACCACCACTCATTCATATATCTTTATGTACATATTCTTTATCCCTTTACACTTGTGTGTGTGTATAAGGTAGTAGTTGTGGAATTGTTAGGTTAGATTACTTGTTGGTTATTACTGCATTGTCGGAACTAGAAGCACAAGCATTTCGCTACACTCGCATTAACATCTGCTAACCATGTGTATGTGACTAATGAAATTTGATTTGATTTGATTTGATTTGGAATGCATTCTTAAAAGTTAATTTGTGGAATTTCTTTACTTCTTAATGCATTTGAGCCAATCAGTTGTGTTATGACAAGGTAGGGCTGGTATACAGAATATAGGCCTATTTGGTAAAATACCAAGTCCATATTATGGCAAGAACAGCTCAAATAAGCAAAGAGAAATGACAGTTCATCATTACTTTAAGACATGAAGGTCAGTCAATACGGAAAATGTCAAGAACTTTGAAAGTTTCAACAAGTGCATCAAGCTCTATGATGAAACTGGCTCATGTCTTAAAGTAATGATGGACTGTTGTTTCTCTTTGCTTATTTGAGCTGTTCTTGCCATAATATGGACTTGTTCTTTTGACAAATAGGGCTATGTTCTGTATACCATCCCTACCTTGTCACAACACAAATGATTGGCTCAAACGCAAGGAAAGAAATCTCACAAATGAACTTTTAACAAGGCATGCTAGTTAATGGAAATGTATTCCAGGTGACTACCTCATGAAGCTGGTTGAGAGAATGCCAAGAGTGTGCAAAGCATTATTCAACGCAAACGGTGGCTACTTTGAAGAATCTCAAATATAAAATATATTTTGATTTGTTTAACACTTTTTTGGTTACTACGTGATTCCATCAGTGTTATTTCATAGTTTTGATGTCTTCACTATTATTCTACAATGTAGAAAATAGTAAATATAAAGAAAAACCCTTGAAGGAGTAGGTGTGTCCAAACTTTTGACTGGTACCGTGAGTCAGAATTCCTTTAGACATGCCCACACCTTTTTCTCAACTTTAACTGGAACTCCGTTTATGAAAACGAAAGTCTATGAAAACAAAGGTCTTGATCCTGACACCTTGTATGTATTCACCTGAGAAAATGACTATTTACTGTGAGCTGTTAAAAAAAGTATTTCGAAGGTGTTAGGGAGGCTTAGCCTTCCTCAGCGGTGCTCGACTTGTTTGGCCTGTAAAAGCCTTTCTGCTCAAGGCCTCTTTCTTCTGTGCAGACGAAGAGGGAGAGAAAACAACACAGCACAGCACTGTGACAGGATCCCCCTTAGATCATATCACTGTTACGACATCTACAGAACCTGTTTGGGTTCTTTTCCAATAAGAGAAAAGGAGAAGGGAGAAATAGAAAAGTGAGTGCGTCAACAACAAAGGAGACCTGCGTGCAAACAGAAGGAGGAACTCCCTTTAGGTTAGTGCCTGGAACACATGGGCTTGGCACGAAACCCTCCAGACGCTATACACAGGTTCACTGGAGAACACCGTTTTTACACTTACACAAATATGAGTCAATTAGAGGACAGGCAGTTGTCATTTTAGAGGTGTTAAACTCATGGTGAATCATAATGATTATGATGATGATGATTATAATTAGTGTAGGTTTTTGTTTGGTTGCTATACAGTAATAGTAGGTGTTGTCGTTGGTAAGTAATTTGTCCTTTGAACTTAGTTGACAAAAGTGTCACTAAGAAACACTGCCAGAAAGCTTAGATTAGAAACCTTTGATTCTATGACCACTATTTTGCATTTGTGTCTTTGTCTTTTTGTGTCAGTGATTGTATTTTGGCCTAATCCTGGCGCATTTAATCCCTAACATTGTGTCGCTGAGTTGTTATAATGCTTCAGAAAATGTACATTATCCCAAGGGTGTTGGAGGACACATAATTTACCTAGTTACCTAATTTATGTCACTCTTACTGCCCTGAATGCCTCTGCTGATCCAACAGCTATTGTATACAGTAACCATATGCCTATGAACCAGAGTTATACTGTTAGCACTTAGGCGGTGTGCACTAGTGGGAAGTCCACTGTGTGCAGGTCACCCTGCACTAACATAAATAACATAAGCATGTCTACCTCTGCTAAGATTCCCAGTAAAGCAAAAAAAAATATCAAGCATCACAGAAAAGTGCTAAAAATAGCCCACGCTAACATATGTATCTTAAGAAACAAGGTTAATGAAATCAATAATTTGCTAGTAACAGATGACATTCATATTCTAAGAATCTCTGATACTCACTTAGATAATACATTTGATGATACAGTGGTAGCAATTCATGGTTATAAGATCTACAGAAAATACAGAAATGCCAAAGGTGGAGGTGTGGCCGTTTATATTCAGAACCACATTCATGTAAAGCTTAGAGAGGATCTCATGTTAAATACTGTTGAAGTAATATGGCTACAGGTTCATCCGCCTCACCTAAAGCCCATTCTGGTGGGAAGCTGTTACTAGTTGTAGGGCCCTTGCAGGCTTAAATAAACAGATATCCCAGGTGGTCCATGTGTGGTGTGTATGTGCGCGACTTGCGGCGTGCGTGCATGCTAGTGTGTACTGTATTTATTTATTTTCAACACATTTTTATTAAGTAACTGGTTCCACAGCATTTTTTCTGTTTACTCAACTTTTCAGTTCAAGTATTACCTGAACAACAAAAAAATTGTCGTGCCAAATTTAGCTCCAACTTGAGAAAACATAGGCAAAAATTAAGTCAACTTAAAATGGTGTTTACTCAAATTGTCTCATATGTTCTTTCAACTATGAATTATTATTTGGGCATCATACCAAAAAAGGGCTGTGGAACTAGTTACCCACACAGTGCTTTTTATATACAATGTCTTTTACTTACATATTTGATGCTCATTGACACACATGGTTACATTGTGCATGTTCATTTATACAGTAATTCATATTCAACATGTCCTCACCTGGGATTTGAACTCACAACCTCTTGGTTAATGGCATTCCAATCTTCCTGCTATGGCACCCATGTCTGTGTCAATGACTGATTTCACCTGTACTGCTACTTTGTGCTTCAAAGTAAATCTCAGCTCTGTTAAAAGTACACTCAAGAAAAACAAAATATTTATCACAGTGATTAAGGAGTAACATTAAAACAGAGTAATATGCCCCACCAACATTAGACAACAATACATACAAACCTAAAATTGCTGAAATAAATAAAATCAATGATTGAGAGACTAGTCTGATAACTGAAAATTGAAGCAGGCGTAGCAAAAAGATCGGAATGCCATGAACCACGAGGTTGTGAGTTCAAATCACAGGTGAGAACATGTTGAATAACAATTACTGTATAAATGAAAATGCACAATGTAGTCATCATGTACCGTATGTTAATGTCTTTTAAATATGTACATTTGCATATAAAAAGCACTGTTTGTGTGTGTTTAACCAGTTGCACAGCCTTTAAATAATATTTTATAGTTGAATGAGACAAGTTTAGCAAACACATAATTTTTTATGAATTTCTGCCTACGTTTTCTGTTTGTGGCCCAAAAAATGTTTAGTTCAGGTAACACTGAAGTTAAGTAAACTAAATCAGTACCGTGGGACCAGTTACTTAATAATAATTAGTTGAAACAACTCATTACATTTTTTTTTACAGTGTGTGTATTTATGTGCATGCGTGTGTGTGTGCACACCTGTTTGTGTGTATAATGTGAGGGGGTGTGGGGAGGCAGACTGCGTGCGGAGGACAGCCAGGCTCTTATGGATGGCGGTGCACTCAGCAGAGCCAAATCCAAACTGACAGCTGAGTTGAATTCTATTTAGTTCCAGGCTTCGCGTTACCAGACCTGTTCTGGATCTGGAGCCGTGCTTGGGGCCTGAGCTCAGCACAATGTGCCTGCCGCATCTGGTCTGGTGTGTGTTTGCCTTTGTGTCTGTGTTGGGTAAATGTTTACAGCATGTGTGATTTGTGTTAATGCGTGTGTGTGTGTGTGTGTCTGAGCGTGTGTGTGTGTTTGTGTGTTTTGTCTGAAGCGCGTGTATATGTGCATGCATTCCATTTGTGTGTGTACATGTGTGCGTTTGTGTCCTCGTTCGAAGTGTGTAAATTACTCTACAGAATGTGCATCCATGTGTTTCATTTCAGTATGCTGTCTGTATGCTGTACGAGCATGTGAGTGAATAGCTACATGCTTTCAGGAGTAATGGGACTTTTATCACTACATGAATGTACACAGACTCTCCTCCAGGTAAATTAGCCTGCTGCTGCCTGCCAGCCAGGGCAGATTTACTCTCTGTTCTACACCCGTCTACCTCCCCTCCCTGGGCCAGGCCTTCCAGCAGAGCTCCCTGTATCAGCACTCTGTTCAACATCACCTCCAGAGTTAACCCAGACATAACTTACATTCTCCTCTACCACCACCACCACCACCAGCCAGCCAGCCATGCTCTACTGCAGTGGGACCACATTGACCGAAGGAGCACTGGTTAAGTGCAATATTCTTCGTTCCTCGTCCTGGGAACCCACAGAGTGTGCAGCGTTTTGAACCAGCCCAGTATTAACACACCTGAACAAAATCCTGCACAACCTGTGGGTCCCCAGGTGTTTAGAGTATCACTCTCATGTTTGTCACTCACATTCACAAAGAAAAGGATGTCACAGTTACAGTCACAATAAAACCATTGGTACCTATACACAATAGGCTCACCAATTCTAATGTTTCTTATAATTTGACCTATACAGTGAAATATGCTTTATGGTGAGTTATAGGGTAATCGTTTACAGAGCGGTCAACGATGAGAGAGTATCACACATTGCTATCACACAAGCAGTGGAGCAATACAGTTACAACAGAGATCATGTAATGCCACTATTATAATTGGTGACTCCATGAATTTATGTCTGTAGGCGTGTTCCACTAACGACCTATTAGCACTGATGTGATGCAAAACCTCTTTCAGCCTCATCAAACAGCCTGTTTCTTCCACACAACCCACACCAGGGCAATTCCATGCCAGCATAACAATCTGAGAGACCAAACATATTTTGGGTCTGAATCACCCACCGCGCATTGTTTCCATTGATGGATTTGGATATCTCATTAACTAGAGTAGATAGACCTCCATGTTTAGTCTGAGATCGAGTCTCTATTGTTTGTGTGTCTTCATACAACAGGTGGGTCTAATCCTGAATGCTGATTGGTTAAAACCGCATTCCAGCCGGTGTCTATTCCACAAGTTACCACCGGCTAAATCTATGACATTAAAATGCCAATTTACTCTGTTCCATCTGACTGTGCAATCCACTGTCTCACCAGCCCAGCCAGGCACTTTATAAACTTGATCTTCGCTATAAAAAGCATCTAGACATTATCTCACATTTCTTTAAAACTAACATGTAGTTTTCAACAGTAGAGATTTGTATAAACCTTGCTGTCTGTCTCTCCCACATTTGCAGCATTGTTTCAATATTCAAATTGGATCTCCAGCTGTCCCATAGTAATGAAAGTGTCAGGAGTCGGGACAAGACGGACAAGCAGGCAGCGTTTCTCAACCAGTTGAAATCATGAATCACCTGGCGTCATTTTTATGGAAATATACAAAGAAATGTAAATTGAAAAAATATAAAATGAAATGCAGCTAGTTTGCAGTCTTTCCAGCTTCAGTTTGATGTGATTGTATTAGCTGTGTTGTTGGCTAGCTCCTCTGAACAACAGTGTCCTGACGAGTGAGCACATTTTCTATGCCAGGAGAAATCGCGCCTCATTAGCTCATTGTTATGGATGTATCCAACTATATGTCACTAGAAAACAGCTTAAAGAAATGTACATGCATTTCTGGCTGCATTTTTTATGCATTATTCTTGCTGCACTTTTTGACGTGACTGTAAATTAGCCGTAGTTGGCTAGCTAGCAAGCAAGGGATAAGAATGTTGCCAGCCACTATGGTAATGGGAAATTTAGAACGAACAACTGTCCATAAATACTGAACAAAAGACTGAACGACTGGGTCGCGTCTCTGGCAACCGAATCCGATAGAACGAATGACCAGCCAGCTTTGATAGATTTGTGTTAGGATTATATCTTGCGGAAGGATGAAATGATAGGAATAAATTCATTAAAATAATGTTTTTAACGTGAATATTTCAATCATTATTTGAATATGTTGGTAACCCTTTGTATAAAAGTCATAATGCCCTCGAAGCCGGTGTTTGGAGGATATATTGGTAAGGTTTGTCTCGGGCCAAACAACATCTGTGCCAATATCTCTTCCAAACACCGGCTTCTTGGGCATTATCACTTAAATATCTGCTAATGGCTATTTCATTTAGCTAGCCTTTTAGTGACTAATTGTAAGTAACAGCTAATTATAGAAACTAAAGTCTACTCTGTCCAGAGACGTGTATCCATAGATGATATTATGGATACTCTTTACTATGAGTGATATGGAAGATGTTGATGAGAACTACTCACCGTTTCCACTGACCACATTTTTGTTTCCCTGTAAGAGACTTCCAAGAGCGATATATACTGTGTGTGTTTGGTTTTACTATTCTTGTGTGGACCAGAAGTCCTCACAGGGATGGTAAAAGTGGGGACATTTTGCCGGTCCCGACAAGTAAAAAGGCTATTTTAGGCTTAGGGGTTAGGTTTAAATTTAGGATTAGAATTAGGGTTAGGGGTTAGGGTTAGGAGTTAGAATTAGGGGATTGGGGTTAAGGTTAGGGTTAGGGGTTAGAGTTAGGGTTAAGGTTAGGGTTAGTTTTAGGGTTAGGGGTTAGGGAAAATAGGATTAGGATTAAGTCCCCAATTTTTGGTCCTACAAGGGACCTGTGGAAGTAAAATAAAACTTCCCCTAATATGCAGAGCATCCAGATGATGTCAATGCAAGATGTTGTTTCTTTTATACTCTTACATATCTGTGTTTGTGTGTAGGTTCATAATTGTGTGTGTATAGAAAATGTGTGGGATGATGTTTCAGTCTAGGTGTGTTCGCGTCATTTCCCACCTTAGCAATGTGTCTGTGGTTGTTTTGTTCTGGGGTTTCTGTTACGTTACACATTACAGTCTAAAAATAACTGGCAATTGTATTGTTAGTAGCTGGAAGAGCCCTTCCGCTCTACTCTCTAGCCTCCTAGTAATGCTATGTTATTTATGTTGGGCTGATGTTACCACTGTCAGGGTACAGACGTCATCATGGACGTCAGTGAAATGAATGCCACCTCGTAAAAATGTGATGCGGACTCTGTCTCATGCATAAACTTGAGTCTTCTCTTTGGTTGTCTTGGACGTGGACTGTGGTAATGTGATATTATGGAGACAATAGAAAGCCATAACTCATGTTAAATATTATATCTAACTACCAACGGGTAATCTTCTCTATTGTGAAGGAACACCTACAAACTGCTTGTTCTGAATAGACGTGGCAATGCTCCAATGATTATGTTTTAGAAAATATCCCTTCTGGTCTAGTGTATGACGTCACATCAATTGATTGAAGCAAACTGAGAAGTCAATCGCAGCATATGTAAAATAAAACATATTGAAAGATGTACATTACAGGTGTACGCAAATAAAAGCTTCCAAAGTTTCACTATCAATGATACTGTCCAGCTGTCACATAGTTCACATAGTTCACGCCAAGACCCATCACTGCTTGGGTACTGAAGATTATGATGGACTGACACCACGCATATGAACACGGTGCATTTTGAAAACCATCAAAATAACAATGTTATATAACTTATTTCCTCTGACTAAGGTGTTTGATGTGGTTGTGCTCTGCTGGGGAGAGTAATGACAGGTAAAGTAAGAGGTACAGTAAACTTCTACAGAGTGGCAGGCACATTGGCGTCAATGTTATTTGGCTCTACACTAAAAGGCACCTGCAACGATAAACATGGGAAACTTCTGAAATATCACAAACATGCTGAGCATGCTTTCAGAGCAAAACCTCACACACAACAGTGCTTACCTTGTGATAATCTAATAAAAATCATATATTTTTTGTTATAAAATATTTTTTCTCAATGATTCTGGTGGTTTTAATGCTAAAACATCTCAAAATGTGCTAAAACTGCATCAAAAGCTACTAAAATCCTTGACGCGCTGACTCCAGTCACTTGTTAATGGACAGGGTTAGCATAGGTATAGCTGCTTTGCCTAGAAATAGCTTCGTTCGAGCCAATTTCATATTTTGTGCATGAATATTGCCTAAACATGTTGTGTGGGTATTGCTGGGGTAAGCTGTGCACAAGCAACCACCAGGACACCATCTCCCTCAATGCTAGCTCTCGGACCGGCGAACAGCGTGAGTACTGGACTGTCGACTTGTCTGAAATGTAATTCCAATTAATACTTTTTATCCAGACTTTTACACATCTTGGACATTTACTTTTGCTTTGTGGACGTAAGGAAAGGAATTACTTTCTATGTCAGTGTTGAGGGAACCTAGTATTTGCGTTCACAATGTGGAGAGAGATTGCTAGCTAGCTAGCTAAGGGACTCAAAACCAACCTGCCTTTCAAGGTCACATAACTAATATATCTTCCTATATAAACACAGCAAAAAAAGAAACATCCCTTTTTCAGGACCCTGTCTTTCAAAGATAATTCGTAAAAAAGATCTTCATTGTAAAGGGTTTAAACACTGTTTCGCATGCTTGTTCAATGAACCATAAACAATTAATGAACATGCACCTGTGGAACGGTTGTTAAGACACTAACAGCTTACAGACGGTAGGCAATTAAGGCCTCAGTTATGAACATGTAGGACACTAAAGAGGCCTTTCTACTGACTCTGAAAAACACCAAAAGAAAGATTCCCAAGGTCCCTGCTCATCTGCGTGAACGTGCCTTAGACATGCTGCAAGGAGGCATGAGGACTGCAGATGTGGCCAGAGCAACAAATTGCAAGTCCGTACTGTGAGACACCTAAGACAGCGCTACAGGGAGACAGGATGGACAGCTGATCGTCCTCGCAGTAGCAGACCACGTGTAACAAGACCTGCACAGGATCGGTACATCCGAACATCACACCTGCAGGACAGGTACAGGAGGGCAAAAACAACTGCCCGATTTACACCAGGAACGCACAACCCATCCATCAGTGCTCAGATTGTCCGCAATAGGCTGAGAGAGGCTGGACTGAGGGCTTGTAGGCCTGTTGTAAGGCAGGTCCTCACCAGACATCACCGGCAACAACGTCGCCTATGGGCACAAACCCACCGTCGCTGAACCAGACAGGACTGGCAAAAAGTGCTCTTCACTGACGAGTCACGGTTTTGTCTCACCAGGGGTGATGGTCGGATTCGCGTTTATCGTCGAAGGAATGAGCGTTACACCGAGGCCTGTACTCTGGAGCGGGATCGATTTGAAGGTGGATGGTCCGTCATGGTCTGGGGCGGTGTGTCACAGCATCATCGGACTGAGCTTGTCATCATTGCAGGCAATCTCAACGCTGTGCGTTACAGTGAAGACATCCTCCTCCCTCATGTGGTACCCTTCCTGCAGGCTCATCCTGACTCCAGCATGACAATGCCACTGGCCATACTGCTTGTTCGGTGCGTGATTTCCTGCAAGACAGGAATGTCAGTGTTCTGCCATGGCCAGCAAAGAGCCCAGATCTCAATCCCATTGAGCACGTCTGGGACCTGTTGGATCAGAGGGTGAGGGCTAGGGCCATTCCCCCCAGAAATGTCCGGGAACTTGCAGGTGCATTGGTGGAAGAGTGGGGAAACATCTCACAGCAAGAACTGACAAATCTGGTGCAGTCCATGAGGAGGAGATGCACTGCAGTACTTAATGCAGCTGGTGGCCACACCAGATACTGACTGTTACTTTTGATGTTGACCCCCCCTTTGTTCAGGGACATTTCTGTTAGTCACATGTCTGTGAAACTTGTTCAGTTTATGTCTCAAGTGTTGAATCTTGTTATGTTCATACAAATATTTACACATGTTAATTTTGCTGAAAATAAACGCAATTGACAATGAGAGGACGTTTCTTTTTTTGCTGAGTTTATAAACTGATATGTCAAGTTTGCTATTGAGATGTAAATATGTATGCGAGTGTTATAACTACTATGGATGACTTTTTGTATTGTTTCCCAGGACCATCTATAGGTAAAATGTATGCACGCATGACTGTAAGTCGCTTTGGATAAAAGTGTCTGCTAAATAGCATATATTATATATATTTGTATCTTTTAGTGACACCTATCAGTTCTAACTGTGAATGCCGCATTGGCCTATTCCTGAGCTGAGTTGAGAAGTGTGTCATTTTGTCGGATTATATGAAGTATGCCGCCAACAGAGACTATCGCTTGTATCTTGTTTTTTCAATTTCAGTTAATAGCCTGTCACTCTTGTTGTTGGATCTATCTGCCTAAGCAGAGAGCCTAAGCACAGAGCTCCTGTAAATATATTAATCTTTAAGTGTTTTTTTATTTGATTTATTATCAACTTATGTTTTGATAACATTGAGTTGTTATTGCATTTATCTGATGGTTTTAACCCACAGATTTCCAGATTGACTGGCTGGTCAACTCTTTTTGGCTTGGCTAGCCTTAATGTGTTTGTTTAAATGATGCATCTCCCTGACCACCTTCCTCTGATCAAGCCATGAACTGTCCCTCTCCTTTTGTTAAAAATAATTATGTTTTACCAGTTTCTCCCCAATTTCGTGATATCCAGTAGGTAGTTACTGTCTTGTCCCATCACTGCAACTCCCGTACGGACTCAGGAGAGGTGAAGGTCGAGAGCCGTGCGTCCTCTGGGATTTGAGAAGGAGGTGAAGAGAGCGACGAGAGGACGTGAGGAGTATGCAATTGAGATTCTCGCAGGGGCCTTTTCTCAACTGTACTGTATACTCCTCGCATCCTCTCTCTTCTCACATCCTTCTCAAAACCCACCGGATGAGAAAGCTAAAGGTCCCTCCTTCTGATTGTCTCCTCCGATGGGTTTTGAGAAGGAGGTGAGGAGAGAGGACAAGAGAAGTATGCAATTGAGAAAAACCAAGGTTGTTTGTTTTGCTCTACGACATCCACAAAGTGGCTATAGGCCGATACCGACTTAGGAATTTACACCTTCCTACGTACATTTTTCCTACGTACTTTTCAGTGTTTGGTATTCAGACTTAACTTATTCAATAAACATCATTCAACCGCTGAAAACCCTCCCACTTGCTGGCCAACATTTCCTCATTGAGTTTTCTTTTAATATGGTTTTCAGGATATTTATCTTAAGCCATCCCTATAAATGTGGTATACCTTATAGTTTAAATTTTGTAGACAGATTAGAATATCATGAAAGAAAGGGTCCATAATATTAGGGATCAATGAAAGAAAGCCATCTAAATACATGCATATTCGTCTCCGTTTCAGCACCAATTGGTAGATTGAAAAACACTCTGATCTTGTGGATTGTTTAGGTTTGCAAAGTATTTATGAATCATAATACCCAGGTTTGGAGAGTCTTCATGCACATTTTCAAAATTGCCATGTTCAGTTCTTAAATCTATGGTAATGTTGGAAGATTAGTGAACATAGAATTATAATAGGGAAAATGTTGTAAATAGTAGGCTATACCCTCATCTATTGCCTGCACTAACTATGGAACTGTGTGATGACACGGCCAAGTATTCCGCCATGCGTTGGATTCAAACTGCTACAGCTTGGTCTGCACTCTGGTCCATAACAATTGAATTAGCCTACATGTCTTTTTTTATATTATCAACTGTTACAAATGATCCTCGTTAACAACCACACAGCCGTGATGGTGTTTACAGAGGAAACAAATGTATGTAAACGAAACAATGTACTTAAATGGAATGATAAGGTAAGCGATACCAACTGAAGGGAACTAACAGTAAATTGGTAGTTGAATATGTGTTGTTATTAGGCCTACTGACGGTCGATACTGTTTGTGGTTAATATTTAACATGATAGAAATAGGAGACAGAGAAAGTCGGGGTAGCCTATAATTAAGACATTCCCTCTGCCCATCCCTGCATTTTAAAAGGCTCTACAATTAAATGCTGCATAATGGCACAGCATTTCATAAACTTGACTGTTGATTAGTTGATATGCTTCAGTTTGCTGCCAAATGACTGGTTTCACATTTGTCTCCTGCGATTCTTAGGTAAAATAGATCTAAAAGTGTCCCTTATATTTACAATTCCCTTATCCAAATGGATTACTCATTCACCTAGCTCTTATCAAGTTGTAAATTACAGTGCATGGCCAATGGAGAGTAGATGCTTTCTTCACTTGGAACCAGTAGGTTTGATAGACCTTATTCATGTCAAGGTCAGAATACAGCATATCTGCCAAGGACAACAACCACCCGAGCCACCGCCTGTTCACACCGCTACCATCCAGAAGGCGAGGTCAGTAGAGGTGCATCAAAGCTGGGACCGAGAGACTGAAAAAGAGCTTATATCTCAAGGCCATCAGACTGTTAAACAGCCATCACTAACACAGAGAGGCTGCTGCCTACACACAGACTTGCAATCATTGCCCACTTTAACAAATGGATCACTAGTCACTTCAATAATGCCACTTTAATAATGTTTACATATCTTGCATTACTCATCTCATATGAATATACTGTATTTTATACCATCTATTGCATCTTGCCTATGCCACTCGGTCATTGCTCATCCATATATTTATATGTATATATTCTTATTACATCCCTTTATTTAGATTTGTGTATATTAGGTAGTTGTTGTGGAATTGTTAGATTACTTGTTAGATTTTCTGCACTGTCGGAACTAGAAGCACAAGCATTTCACTACACTCACATTATCATCTGCTAACCATGTGTATGTGACCAATAAAAATTGATTTGATTTGCCACGCATTCATTTATTCGATCTCCACCCCAAACGAATAGTGGGTGAATAGCATGCTATTGTAACGACTGATTTCCTCCTCTTCGTCTGAAGAGGAGGTGTAGCAGGGATCGGACCAAGACGCAGAGTGGTAAGTGTCCATGTTTTAATATAATCCACTGAACACGACAAAAAATACAAAATAACAAAGTAACCTAACCGAAACAGTCCCGTGTGGCATGAACACAGACACAGGAAACAAACACCCACAAACCAACAGTGAAAACAGGCAACCTAAATATTGTTCCCAATCAGAGACAATGCAAAACACCTGTCTCTGATTGAGAACCATATCAGGCCAATTGACAAACCTAAACATAGAAACACATAACATAGACTGCCCACCCCAACTCACGCCCTGACCAAACTAACTAAAGACAAAACAAAGGAAAATAAAGGTCAGAACGTGACAGCTATTCTCATTCTTAAGTTCAAGGTCAGAATACGCATTGAGAGAAAAGTGCATGCAAAGGGAATAAAGTTCCATTTACGTGTGCTTAACTCGGGTCAGAATCGGGCCCAAACTGAATAAGAGTAAAGTGACAAAACAGTCATCTAAAATATTATTTTCATGAGTTTTCTTCTATTTCTCAGAAACAGGACAGACACTTCTAAACCTTATTCCATATAATTTATACTTAAGAAAAATATAAACACATCATGTAAAGTGTCGGTCCCAAGTTTCATGAGCTAAAATAAAATATCCTAGAATTTTTCTAAAATCTTTGGCACAAATTTGTTTACATCCCTGATAGTGAGTATTTCTCCTTTTTTGCCAAGATAATCCAGCCACCTGACAGGTGTGGCAAATCAAGAAGCTGATTAAATAGCATAATCATTACACAGGTGCACCTTGTCCTGGGGACAATAAAAGGCCACTCTAAAATGTGTAGTCACACAACATGATGCATCAGATGTCTCAAGGGAGTGTGCAATTAGCATGCTGACTGCAATAATGTCCACCAGACTGTTGCCAGAAAATGTAATGTTAAATTCTTTACCATAAGCCGCTTCCAACTTCATTTTAGAGAATTTGTGAACTGAGTGCCCCATGGTGGCAGTGGGGTTATGGTATGGGCAGCCAGGCATAAGCTACGGACAACGAACACAATAACATATTTTAAGGTATCTGTATTCCCAGGCATGTGAAATCTATAGAACAAGGCCTAATTAATTTACTTCAATTGACTGATTTCCTCCTATAACCTGTAACTCAGTAAAATCTTTGAAATTGTTGCATGTTGTGTTTCTATAGTTTTTTCTAAATATTTTCTGACTGTCTGTTTAGCCATGTAGGAATGTGTTGTGCAATGCGTTTCTATAGGCTATAGACAAAAAGGCTAAATGCAATGTTTTATCAAATTATAACGCATTTAAGAATTGATACTGACAGGGGTCCTAAAATTCCAAATCAAATAGCTAAGTGATCCCTTTTATGACCATCTTAAAACAATTCCATGTTATGTTAGTAGATCATTTTGTATTTACAGTACCAGTCAAAAGTTTGGACACGCCTACTCATTCAAGGGTTTTTCTTTATTTTTACTATTTTCTATATTGTAGAATAATAGCGAAGACATCAAAACTATGAAATAACACAAGGATTCATGTTGTAACCAAAAAAGTGTTAAACAAATAAAAATATATTTAAAATTTGAGATTCTTCAAAGTAGCCATCCTTTGCCTTGATGACAGCTTTTGCACACTCTTGGCATTCTCTCTGAGAATGCTTGTAAACCTACAAGGGTGCCTGTCCACCTGACAGGCCTGGCCACCTGATTGGCAAGACTTCCTGACTGTGTGACTAATCAGCCATCCTACTCCTCCATGGTCAGCCATGAAGGTGAGTAAGAGAGCCACCACATTTAATGAATAATTCCCCAGCCATCAGAAACCTCGTCATCAGATAAAAAAGCATAAATCAGTTGATTATTTTTACTTTTTCGATAAAGTATGGGAGAAGATGGCGCCAACAGATAGGGAAGTCGTGCTTCTAGCTCCTAAGCAACTTTGTAGTATTTAGTTTTTTTATGTGTCTTTTCTTACATTATTAGCCCAGAATTTTTCTAGTGTTATTACATACAACCGGAAAAAACTCAGTGGCGGTAACTCACCAGTATTACCAGCATTACGACCAGGAATAGGACTTTTCTGAAATTGGATCCTGTATTCGTACCCCCCAGGGCAATAGTCCTTTTACACAATGTAACAACGCCCACTTCTGCAAAACTTCCTATCTGACACATAGCTTCCTCTCCCGATCGCGTCCTGCCAGCCTGATTGTAGCCATACTAGCCTTGAAGTCGATCGTTTTATCTTTAATATACTGAGGTAATCAGTGTATTATATTATATTATATAATCATATTTATATCGCATTTCTTTTAATCATTGATGTTGAAAATTGTGTTTATCTGTTCAGTTAGTGATTTTTGTAATTTGATTATTGTGTTCTGTGTCTTTTTTTGTCTCTTAGCTAGCTAGATATTAACGCACTAACTAGTAAGGTGCTAGCAATTAGCCAACTCCCCCCTCCCTTGCCAACCATGGCACTGTTTTACTTAAGGCGCTTGCAAGAGCTGTCATGATCGTCGTAGTGAGGAGACCAAGGCGCAGCGTGATGTGAATACATTCTTGTTTAATAAACAAATGAACCACTAAACAAACTAACAACAAAATGAACGTGACGCTATAATAACAGCGTGCTGACATGCAACTACACAGACAACTACCCACAAAACCTAAATGGAAAATGGCACCCTAAATAGGATCCCCAATCAGAGACAACGATAAACAGCTGCCTCTGATTGGGAACCAATTCAGGCCACCATAAACCTACATTCCCTAGACATACAAAATCCCCATAGATAAACAAAAAACCCTAGACAAGATAAACACACCTATACCCACCCTCGTCACACCCTGACCTGGCCAAAATAATACAGAAAATATAGAAAACGAAGGTCAGGGCGTGACAAGATCTGCCAAAGATAACAGTGATGGATGTACATCGTCTGGCCAAGACAAATAGCAAAGCACCGACCTCCAAGTTGGAAAAAGGATTTAAACTTTGTGTCCAGTTACCTTTTCAACTATGAAGGTAAGTGTAGACAAGTTGCCTATCAGACCAGACAAGGACATTTACTCAAAGCTGTAAAGTAGTTTAAGACATGCCTTTTACAGTAGCTAGCTAGCATTATGATTGCTCATTATTTTTATTCAAAACAGTTCAGAAAGAGAAACAAACCAACAAATCTGCAATTAATTAATAAAGAAATATATTTTTTAAATTATGTTCTATTGTCACTGTAAATAAAAACTCTTTACAACATTTTGTGTTTGGAGTATAAACGGTGGTGTTTATTATCAATAAATGGACTACAGGGTGTTAGACAATGTGGATGGTCACAGCAAAAAAAGGAAAGATTCATTGCAGTAGTAACTCATTGCTCCTTGGCCCATGCCTTCACAAGAGGCCCCCGCTGGTAGTTTGTGAGAAGGCAAGCCACAGCCCAGATGCAGTTGATGCTTCCCATTTGTGACATGGGGATCTCTGACTGAAACAGCTTGTTCAGTTTAATTGTGCCAATTCATCTCTCAATGTGGACTCTAAGTTGGCAAATCTCTTGCGTATGATGTACCTGTGCTGCTGGCATTTGGCTCTGTTTAGACAGAAAGGGTGGATGGTGCACCTTGCCTGGCACACAGTAATCAATCAGGAACCCCTTGTCTGCCATCACTGCCATGACTTCAGTGAGCAAGCCAAACAGTCCTGATCGTTTGAATAGCTCTTTGTCGCTGATGGAGCCAGCATATAATTCTGACACAAATAATCTGCGACTGGATACCTACTGAACTCCTTCGGCAACACAGCCTTGACATCTTCTGAAGACATCCATATAGAGACAGACCCCAGCAGAATCTAAAGGTAGTTGGGCCATTTGACAACGATCCTGCTTACTGTCGAGTGATGGATGCCAAATCGGTCAGCGAGGTCCATCTCAGATGACCCCAAGGACAAGTACATGAGGAAGAGGAACAGCTCATCCAGCATGGATAGGGCATGTCTATGTAGGACAAATGCACACATCACAAACAGATATTCACAGTAGGCTATAGCTTTTAGCTAAAGTGAAAAGTAATGTTGGTAAGACAATAGAGTTAATCAGAAACGGGAAAATTTACTGAGTAGGTATATGGACGTGTCACCTTGTCAGAGTTTACTAGGAGTGGTGGGTTGGAGTCAGGCGCAGAGAGCAGAGGGTTCGGTAAATCCTAATTTATTCTCCGGCACAAAACGGTCACGCCAAAATACAGGGCGCATAAAACAGATCAGCCCAAACACAGGACCAAACAGTCTGGAGAAAACAAACACGAAAACACATCCACAACCAACAGAGTAACAATCCCGCACAAACCTAGGCGGACCTAACAGGCTTAAATAGACATAAATCAAGAAACGAAACAGGGAACAGGTGCAACCAATAAGACAAAATGGAATGAAAAGGAAAAAGGGATCGGTGGCGGCTAGTAGACTGGCGACGACGACCGCCGAGCGCCGCCCGAACAGGTAGGGGAGCCACCTTCGTTGGGAGTCGTGACACACCTCCTCATTCCTCAGCTTGGCTTTCCTTGCTCGTGTGACATGGACAATATTGGCAGTTGACAGTTCGATGAGAGACCAAAAGGCCATCAGATGGTCATATGAGCCAAATCTACATGGGAAGAAACATTGATAGGAGTTATTTAATCACAAGTCTAACATTAAATGTAGTATCATAAATCTAAGACAGCAATGCTGGTAACTAGGGGAAATGGTTCCAGAAAGCAAACAGTGTAAAGTTTATGATGTAACAATTCTAAGCAGGGCTAGGTTTACCTGTGCTTATGATCCCACAAATCGCTGCAGCTCAAAACGACTTCTCACAGTCAACTCCTCTACTTTGTTCCGTAGGTCCTCAATCTCTCTCTGCATCTCTTCCCTCTCAATCAAAACCAGGTCAACTGCAGCGGGCCCAGGCACTGCACAGTAGACTTGGTCATGGTAGCTATCCATCTTTCCATCCGCACTAACTAATAACGTTAACGTTAGCATTAACGTTAACTAGGTACTGGATGCTAACGTTTGCTAGCTAAAGAGAAAAAAAAGACACAGAACACAATAATCAAATTAAAAATGCACTAACTGAACGGATAAACACAATTTTCAACAAGAATGATTTTTTAAAAACTATATAGAAATATGATTATATTAACTTCTCTAGGGTAGGGGGCATTCGGAATTTTGGATGAAATGCATGCCCAAATTAAACTGCCTGCTTCTCGGGCCCAGAAGATATTATGTGCATATAACTGGTAGATTTGGATAGAAAACACTCTAAAGTTTCCAAAACTGTTAAAATACTGTCTGAGAGTATAACAGAACTGATTTGGCAGGTCTTGTAGTTTTCTATTCAATGCCATTACAGTATCCATTGACTTGCAGTTTCTATGCCTTCCACTAGATGTCAACAGTCTTTAGAAATTGTTTCAGGCTTGTATTCTGAAAAATGAGGAAGTAAGAGCAGTCTGAATGAGTGGACCCTAAAGTGTCACAGAGCTTTTTCATGAGCGAGACCGAGAGAGTGCCTTTCTTGTCTACCTTTTAAATTGACGACGTTATTGTCCGGTTGAAATATTATCGATTATTTAGGCTACAAACAACCCGAGGATTGAATATAAACATCGTTTGACATGTTTCTATGAACTTTACAGATACAATTTTGATTTTTTTGTCTGCCTGTTTTGACTGCGTTTGAGCCTGTGGATTACTGAAGAAAACGAGCGAACAAAACGGAGGTTTTTGAATATAAAGAGACTTTATCGAACAAAAGGAACATTTATTGAGTAAATGAATGTCTGCTGAGTGCAACCATATGAAGATCATCAAAGGTAAGGGATTAATTTTATCTCTATTTCTGACTTGTGTAACTGTTCTACTTGGCTGGTTACTGTTTGTAATGATTTGTCTACTGGGCTATGTTCTCAAATAATCGTAAGGTATGCTTTCGCCGTAAAGCATTTTAAAAATCTGACACCGTGGTTGGATTCACAAGAAGTTCATCTTTAAAACTATGTAAAATATGTTTTGTTTTCTGAATTTTTATAATGAGTATTTCTGTATTTGAATTTGGCGCCCAGCAGTTTCACTGGCTGTTGAAGAGGTGGGACGCTAACGTCTCACGTACCCAAGAGAGGTTAGTATACTGAGGTAATGATAAAACGAGCAACTTCAATGCTAGTATGGTTACAATCAGGCTGACAGGACGTGATCGGGAGAGGAAGCTATGTATCGGGTAGGAAGTTGAGGGGATGTGGGTGTTGCTATGTTGTACAAAAGGACAATTGAACTGATTCCAGAGGCTGATCCAAAACACCGCTGGCGGAGAAGAGGTATTCGGAGTGGACTTCTAGTCCGACTCAGGAGGCGCGCACACCACCCACCGCTTCCAAGTATATTACTCGCTAATGTTCAGTCTCTGGATAATAAAGCTGACGAGCTCAGGGAGAGGATCTCCTTCTAGAGAGACATCAGGGATTGTAACATACTCTATTTCAAGGAAACATGGCTCTCTCGGGATATACTGTCTGTATCCGTACAGCCAGTTGGGTTCTCAGTTAATTTCTTACGGCTGAGATCCCCTTAACGGGATCCATATGACAACAGCCAGTGAAAGTGCAGGGCGACAAATTCAAACAGAAATTTCATAATTAAAATTCCTCAAACATACAAGTATTTTACACCATTTTAAAGATAAACTTGTTGTTAATCCCACCACAGTGTCCGATTTCAAAAAGGCTTTACGACGAAAGCATACCATGCGATTATGTTAGGTCAGCACCTAGTCACAGAAAAACACAGCCATTTTTCCAGCCAAAGAGAGGAGTCACAAAAAGCAGAAATAGAGATAAAATGAATCACTAACCTTTGATGATCTTCATCAGATGACACTCATAGGACTTCATGTTACACAATACATGTATGTTTTGTTCGATAAAGTTCATATTTATATCCAAAAATCTCAGTTTACATTGGCGCGTTATGTTCAGTAATGTTTTGCTTCCAAAACATCCGGTGGTTTTGCAGAGAGCCACATCAATTTACAGAAATACTCATAATAAACATTGATAAAAGATACAAGTGTTATGCATGGAACTTAGATAAACTTCTCCTTAATGCAACCGCTGTGTCAGATTTCAAAAAAGCTTTACGGAAAAAACACACCATGCAATAATCTGAGTACAGCGCTCAGAGACGAAAACAAGCCATACAGATACCCGCCATGTTGTGGAGACAACAGAAGTCAGAAATAGCATAATAAATATTCACTTACCTTTGATGATCTTCATCAGAATGCACTCCCAGGAATCCCAGTTCCACAATAAATGTTTGTTTTGTTCGATAAAGTCCATAATTTATGTCCAAATACCTCCTTTTTGTTCGCCCGTTTAGTTCACAAATCCAAATTCACGATGCGCAGGCCAGACGAAAAGTCAAAAAATTCCATTACAGTTCGTAGATAAATGTCAAACGATGTATAGAATCAATCTTTAGGATGTTTTTAACATAAATCTTCAATAATGTTTCAACCGGACAATTCCTTTGTCTTTAGAAATGCAATGGAACGCAGCTACCTCTCATGGGCGTGCGCCTGACTGAGCTCATGGAATTCTGCCAGACCTCTTACTCAATCAGCTCTTATTCTCTCCTCCTTCATAGTAGAAGTCTGTAACAAGGTTCTAAAGACTGTTAACATCTAGCGGAAGCCTTAGGAAGTCCAATCGGACCAAATTTCCACTGTATATTGGATAGGCAAAGACTTGAAAACCTACAAACCTCAGATTTCCCACTTCCTGGTGGGATTTTTTCTCAGGTTTTTGCCTGCCATATGAGTTCTGTTATACTCACAGACATCATTCAAACAGTTTTAGAAACATCAGAGTGTTTTCTATCCAAATCTACTAATAATATGCATATCTTAGCTTCTGGGCCTGAGTAGCAGGCAGTTTACTCTGGGCACCTCATTCATCCAAGCTACTCAATACTGCCCCTTATCCATAAGAAGTTAATCGCACAGACATAAATAAAGATCTCTCCAGGAAGAAGAAGGGCGGGGGTGTATGTTTCATAATTAACTACTCATGGTGTGATTGTGTTCACCCGACCTAGAATACCTCACAATCAAATGCCGAATGTATTACCTAACAAGAGAATAATCTTCAGTTATAGTCACAGCCGTGTATATTCCCCCTCAAGCCGGTACCACAACCCTCAAATAACTACACTGGACTCTATGCAAACTGGAAACAACATATCCTGAGGCCGCATTTATTATAGCCAGGGATTTTAACAAAACTAATCTGAGGAAAACACTACCGAAGTTCTACCAACACATTGACTGTAGCACTCGCTCTGAGAAAACATTGGACCACTGCTACTAAACTTTTCGAAAGGCCTTCTGCCGCCCTCCCTTCAGCAAATCTGATCACGACTACGCTTTGCTCCTCCCTTTCTATAGGCAGAAACTCAAACAGGAAGTACCCCTGCAACGGACCATTCAACGCTGGTCTGACCAATCGGAATCCATGCTTCAAGATTGTTTTTATCACATGGACTGGGATATTGTCCGGGAAGCCTCTGAGAATAATATCTACAAATACACGGACACAGTGACTGAGTTTATCAGGAAATGTATAGGAGATGTTGTACCCACTGTAACTATTAAAACCTACCCAAACCAGAAACCGTGGATCGATGGCAGCATTCGCACAAAACTGAAAGCGCGAACCACCGCATTTAACCATGGCAAGGTGACTGGGAATATGGCTGAATGCAAACAGTGTAGTTAATCCCTCCGTAAGGCAATCAAACAGGCAAAACACCAGTACAGAGACAAAGTGGAGTCGCAATTCAATGGCTCAGACACAAGACGTATGTGGCAGGGTCTACATACAATCACGGAATACAAAGGAAATAGCAGCCATGTCACGGACACCAACGTCTTGCTTCCGGATAAGCTAATCACCTTTTTCGCCCACTTTGAGGATAACACAGTGCCACCGACGCGGCCAGATACCAAGGACTGTGGGCTCTCCTTCTCCGTGGCCGACATGAGTAAGACATTTAAGCGTGTTAACCTTTGCATGGCTGCCGGCCCAGACGGCATCCCAAGCCGCGTCCTCAGAGCACGCGCAGACCAGCTGGCTGGAGTGTTTACAGACATATTCAATCTCTCCCTATCCCAGTCTGCTGTCCCCACATGCTTCAAGATGTCCACCATTATTCCTGTACCCAAGAAACAAAGGTAACAGAACTAAATGACTATCACCCCGTAGCACTCATTTCTGTCATCATGAAGTGCTTTGAGAAACTAGTCAAGGATCATATCACCTCTAACTTATCTGACACCCTAAACCTTCTTCAATTTGCTTACCCCCCAATAGATCCACAGATGATGCAATCGCCATTGCACTGCCCACTGCCCTATCCCATCTGGACAAGAGGAATACCCAGGTAAGAATGCTGTTCATTGACTATAGCTCAGTATTCAACACAATAGTACCATCCAAGCTCATCATTCTGGGTCTCAACCCCGCCATGTGCAACTGGGTCCTGGACTTCCTGACGGGCCACCCCCAGGTGGTGATGGTAGGAAACAACACCTCCACTTCGCTGATCCTCAACACAGGGGCCCCACAAGGGTGCGTACGTGCTCAGCCCCCTCCTGTACTCCCGGTTCACCCATGACTGCGTGGCCACGCACGCCTCCAACTCAATCATCAAGTTTGCAGACAATACAATAATAGTAGTCCTGATTACTAAAAATGACGAGAGCCTACAGGGAGGAGGTGAGGGCCCTGGGAGTGTGGTGCCATGAAAAAAAACTCTCACTCACCATCAACAAATCAAAGGAGCTGATTGTGGACTTCAGGAGACAGCAGAGGGAGCACCCCCCTATCCACATCAACGGGACCGCAGCGGAGAAGGTGGAAAGTTTCAAGTTCCTCTGCGTTCACATCATTGACAAATTGAAATGGTCCAACAACACAGACAGTGTGGTGAAGATGGCGCGACAGTGCCTCTTCAACCTCAGGAGGCTGAAGAAATATGGCTTGGCAACTTAAACCCTCACAAACTTCTACAGATACACAATTGAGAGCAACCTGTTGGGATGTATCACCACCTGGTACGGCAACTGCACCACCTGCATCGACAGTGCTCTCCAGAGGGTGGTGAGGTCTGCCCAACGCATCACCAGGGGCAAACTACCTGCCCTCCAAGACACCTACAATACCCGATGTCACTGGAAGGCCAAAAAGATCATCAAGGACAACAACCACCCCAGGCACTGCCTGTTCACCCCGCTATCATCCAGAAGGCGAGGTCAGTGCAGGTGCATCAAAGCTGGGACCGAGAGAATGAAAAACAGCTTCTATCTCAAGGGCATCAGACTGTTAAATAGCCATCACTAGCACCTTCAAAGCTGCTGCCCTATATACATACACTTGTAATCACTGGCCACTTTAATAATGGAACACTAGTCACTTTAATAATGTGTACATATTTTGCACAACTCATCTGATACTGTATGTATGTATGTATTCTATTCTATTCTACTGTATTTTAGTCTATGTTGCATTGCTCATCCAAATATGTATATATTCTTAATTCCATTCCTTTACTTTATATTTGTGTGTATTGTTGTGAAATTGTTAGATATTACTTGTTAGATATTACTGCACTGTTGGAGATAGAAACACAAGCATTTCGCTACACCCACAATAACATCTGCTAAACATGTGTATGTGACCAATAAAATAAAATTAGATTTTATTTTATTTGAACATGAAAGCTACATAATGAACACAGCAGGGCTCGGATAAGCCACTCTAGATCAGACCCAAACCAGGCTAGAGTAATAGAAGCTTGTTCTGTGGAATTTTGCATTTACATTTTAGTCATTTAACATACGCTCTTATTTAGAGTGATTTACAGTTAGTGCATTCCTTTTAATAAGATATCTAGGTGGGAAAACCACATATCACAGTCATAGTGATATTTCCTCAATAAAGAAGCTATCAAAAAATGTTTTGTCAAGTGTGAGTGTTAGTTCACAAAAGGCTTTTCTGGAATGTGTCTTCACCCCACACCCTCATCTCCCTCACCAATGCTTGTGTCAAGTGGATAATCCCTTAAATTGTGGAATATTCTGTGATCATCAAAAAGTGATTGCAGGCCTATACTGAGGTATCAGGCGGTCCTCGAGTGAGGATTATCATGATCACTTTTAAAGTGCAAGATTTAGAGACTGTTGTGATTGAAACACCTGCCAAATGCCTGCCTGCCTCCCTATCAGTACCCATATTTAGGAGAGGGAGAACGGGAGGGAGGGAATGCTGCAGATCCCAGAAGCATGAACAAGCTGAGACACAAACTGTGATCTCACGCACAGCCGGCACAGCCTTTCTATTCATGCAGTATGTACAGGCAAGGCACAGCTCACTCTGTGCCTTGCCTCGCTCTGCCTTCATGCTGAAATACCGTACACCTACAGACAATAAACAAGGCAACTTGTTTTCAGAAAAGGAATGCCAGGAAGTACTGTAAACAATTGTTATGATCCAGTGTGGCAGGAAGCCTAGTGGTTAGAGCGTTGGACCAGTAACCAAAAGGTTGCTAGATCAAATCCCTGAGCTGACAAGGTAAAAATCTGTAATTCTGCCCCTGAAAAAGGCAGTTAACCCACTGTTCCTAGGCTGTCATTGAATGTTGACATTTGTTCTTAACTGACTTGCCTAGTTAAATAAATGTAAAAACACTGACTGACCGTAAACCACAAATAGCTTCAATAACCTGGGATGATAACAATAAAGCTTACATTTCCTGAATGCTTTGTAGCCCTAAGATGATCTTAGTGTTACAAAGCTATCTGGAAACTAATTTTTTAACTGTTATTTTACCAGGTAAGTTGACTGAGAACACATTCTCATTTACAGCAACAACCTGGGGAACAGTTACAGGGGAGAAGGATGAATGAGCCAATTATAAGCTGGTCACCATGAAGGTATGAGGGACAGCACTGGAATTTAGCCAGGACACAGGGGTTAACACCCCTACTCTTAAAATAAGTGCCATGGGATCTTTAGTGACCACAGAGAGTCAGGACACCTGTTTAACGTCCCATCCGAAAGACAGCACCCTACACAGGGCAGTGTCAATCAATCACTGACCTGGGGCATTGGGATATTTTTTTTGACCTGAGGAAAGAGCAACTCCTACTGGCCCTCCAACACCACTTCCAGCAGCATCTGGTCTCCCATCTAGGGACCAACCAGAACCATCCCCGCTTAGCTTCAGAAGCAAGCCAGCAGTGGGATGCAGGGTGGTATGCTGCTGGCAGCATAGATGCCATTCCCTATTCTTTCATTAGAACCAAAGCAGCCGACCCCGTGCTCTTCAAGCTTCCCTGTGATCTCAGTCTGTTATGTCCAGTCTAGCTGTGGTAAAAGACACACTGAAATCTGGTCACCTGTTCATTGCCCTGGCCTGCTGTTTCTAAACAAGGAAGTTAATGTCCAGCCACTCTGCTAGGGACCATGCAACTCTTCCTTTCTAGGAAGCTGGCCTGGGCTGGCAGTGGGACAGCCTGCCTACGACTGAGAGAGGAAGTCTTCTTTTCTACACCCCCTGTTTGTCAGGTCTGGACTGGATGGGGAGGTACATGGGGGTTGGAGGGGGCCTGGATGAATTGGGGTTTCTATTTTAGGCTCTGTGACGGAGGGAAGGAGGGTCAATCTCTAGGAGGGTTTTGGTCCGTCTCTTACCTTTGACCAAACCCATGACATCAGAGAAGAAGGAAGGGCACCAGAGCAGGCCAAAAGAATAGAGAGGAAGTCTTGTCCTTGGGATGTGACAACGTCATCCCTGACTCTGTCCCCTCTCAACCTCCTTAATAAGGATCGGACCCTTTTTTTCACATTTCGCCTAAAATGACATACCCTGACCTAACTGCCTGTAGCTCAGGACCTGAAGCAACGATATGAATATTCTCGATACCATTTGAAAGGAAACACTTTGAAGTTTGTGGAAATGTGAAATGTAGGAGAATATAACACATTAGATCTGGTAAAAGATCATTTAAAAAAATTCTCCACTATTTTTTAAATGCATGAGAAAGGCCATTATCTGACTTAGGACTCTAGGCGCAATTTAGATTTTGGCCACTAGATGGCAGCAGTGTATGCGCAAAGTTTTAGACTGATCCAATGAACCATTGCATTTCTGTTCAAAGTGTTGTATCAAGTCTGCCCAAATGTGCCTAATTGGTCAAAATATACATTTTCAAGTACATAACTGTGCACTCTCCTCAAATAATAGCATGGTATGTTTTCACTGTAATAGGTACTGTAAATTGGACAGTGCAGTTAGATTAACAAGAATTTAAGCTTTCTGCCCATATAAGATATGTCTATGTCCTGGGATTTTTTTTTGTTGTTACTTACAAAGTCATGCTAATCACAGTAGCGCACATTAGCTCAACTGTCCCGAGGGTGGGACACTGATCTGCAGAGATCTTTAAGAGGTTTTAACACCCTCCTTAGCTCTGTGTTTCATGAAATTTGACACGTTTTTAATCAAGACTGTCAAACCCCATACTCGCAAGGAAAGCTTCTTGCCATAGTTTTGGTTGGTTGATTGACAGAAGCCGTTAGGGGGGGGGGACTTCTCTTCAACCTCACCTCCATTGTAGATTGGTGATGTGTCTTTGTCCTTGTTTATTCAAGGTAATTGGCACCTACATATTCCCCAACATACCACACACACGGTTTACTTTGAAGTACAACAACAACAACATCAATAGCAGTGTTCCTCAGAATAACAGCGTACAGCATACTGTATGATGCTTTAGATGATTTGGGAACCCAATCAAGATACGTGAAGTGGTCCCATTGTACACAATGGAGGGTTAAAGTCAAAGAGGCAGGCGCGATGAAAGCACTTCCCATGCACTGACCTCATGTCATTCCAGGCCCGTCACGTTATAGCAGCGGGATCAAAACAAACCCTTTGTAAACTGATCTCCATTCGGTGCCAAGTAGAAACCCTTTGACAACAACAGCCAACAAAACAACAAACCACGAGGCAAAAGGGCAGAAAAACACCAGAGGAAAGTCCATTAAAGGCCATTGACAAAATGCTTTGTGACCTAAAAGAGAGACATAGGAGGTTGGCACTGTTTCTTTTCTGTTGGGAACACCTCTCCAAATCCAAGGCCATGCATTTTTTAAAACATGATTTAAAATGTTAGCAGGAAACCAGTGGATATGGGTTGTTAGATTGTATAATGTAATATTGCAGAGAGTATTTGTAATCTCTGTACATATTGAGACAAAATGAGAGAGTGATTGAGCTATGGGAGTTCCTCAAACTCCCATGCACTCATGGCATTCCTAGCCAAGGTTTTACTCTGCCGTGGCAAACACCAGTCAGAGACAGAAAATATTTACACAGTCTATCATGTTTCAAGAAAGACAAAAAATATTCCTTTTGGAATAGCTGGAATTCCTCAAAGACATACCAACTGTTTTTTTCAAGCAGCACAGATGCAAAGTGTTGAGCTACACTTGACACTTCTTGAGCAAAGTACCACAGGCTCTGAATGTTCCCTACCATATACACTGTAAAAAACATTAGGAACACCTGCTCTTTCCAGGACATAGACTGACCAGGTGAATCCAGGTGAAAGCTATGATCCCTTATTTATGTCACTTGTTAAATCCACTTCAATCAGTGTAGATGAAGCGGAGGAGACAGGTTAAAGAAGGATTTTTAAGCCTTGAGACTATTTAGACATGGATTGTGTATGTGTGCCATTCAGAGGGTCAATTGACAAGACAAAATATGAATTGCCTTTGAACAGGGTATGGTAGTAGGTGTCAGGCGCACCGGTTTGAGTGTGTCAAGAACTGCAAGGCTGCTGGGTTTATCACGCTCAACAGTTTCCAGTGTGTATCAAGTATGGTCCACCACCCAAAGGACATCCAGCCAACTTGACACAACTGTGAGAAGCACTGGAGTCAACATGGGCCAGCATCCCTGTGGAACGCTTTCAACACCTTGTAGAGTCCATGCCCCGACCAATTAAGGCTGTTCTGGGGCAAAAGGGGGTGCAAGTCAATATTATGAAGGTGTTCCTAATGTTTTGTACACTCAGTGTAGGTATGGGCTATTCTATAATATGGGGTATGTCCATGGATTGTGAACATCATGTTGTTTTTAACTCAAAATGTTTACAATTACTGCAAATATGTCAGTGTATTTTAAAACCATTTTACATTTTACATTAATCAAAAGTAGCACGAACCTTTGAAAACAAACACATAGCATGTCATCCCATAATAAAGGAAACTGCATGCTTTACTGGCAAAACACAAAGTGAATCACAATGGGAGAGGACAACAGGAGCTCAATATTTATTCAGGAAAACCCCCAAATAGAGATTAATTCATATTTGCAGTCACTATGAACCACCTGTTCTGTTTTATGAAAAGATGGGCAATACCTTCTTTTGACAAAGTGACCTTTATAAAAATAGAACACTATGATCGTCCCACAACAATGGAAGAGGGACGTGTTTGAAAAGGAAAATGGACGCTTTCAGAGGTTTAACTAAAGGATCAAAGATCCAGTATCAGATTTGGCATCTCATCAGCAACAGGTGATATTGTCCTGTGTATTGTTAACTTCTGTAGTTGTATTGTACATGCTGTAGAACTCCGTTTTCCATTCATGGCAACAGGTGAATAACGGCAACTGTGGAGGGTGTGTCGATGACATTCAGTTGAAGTCGGAAGTTTACATACACCTAAGCCAAATACATTTAAACTCAGTTTTTTTTTACAATTCCTGACATGTAATCCTAGTAAAAATTCCCTGTCTTAGGTCAGTTAGGATCTCCACTTTATTTTAAGAATGTGAAAAGTTAGAATAATAGAATAATGATTTATTTCAGCATTTATTTATTTCATCATATTAGCAGTAGGTCAGAAGTTTACATACACTCAATTAGTATTTGGTAGCATTGCCTTTAATTTTTTGAATTTGGGTCAAACGTTTTGGGTAGCCTTCCACAAGCTTCCCACAATAAGTTGGGTGAATTTTGGCTCATTCTTCCTGACAGAGCTGGTGTAACTGAGTCAGGTTTGTAGGCCTCCTTGCTCGCACACGCTTTTTCAGTTCTGCCCACAAATTTTCTATAGGATTGAGGTCAGCGCTTTGTGACGGCCACTCCAATACCTTGACTTTGTTGTCCTTAAGCCATTTTGCCACAAATTTGGAAGCATGCTTGGGGTCATTGTCCATTTGGAAGACCCATTTGCGACCAAGCTTTAACTTCCTGACTGGTGTCTTGAGATGTTGCTTCAATATATCCACATAATTTTCTTCCCTCATGATGCCATCTATTTTGTGAAGTGCACCAGTCCCTCCTGCAGAAAAGCACCCCCACAACATGATGCTGCCATCCCCATGCTTCACGGTTGGGATGGTGTTCTACGTCTTGCAAGCATCCCGCTTTTCCCTCCAAACATAACGATGGTCATTATGGCCAAACAGTTCTATTTTTGCTTCATCAGACCAGAGGACATTTCTCCAAAAAGTACGATCTTTGTCCCCATGTGCAGTTGAAAACCGTAGTCTGGCTTTTTTTATGGCGATTTTGGAGCAGTGGCTTCTTCCTTGCTGAGCGGCCTTTCAGGTTATGTCGATATAGGACTTGTTTTACTGTGGAAATAGATACTTTTATACCTGTTTTCTCCAGCATCATCACAAGGTCCTTTGTTGTTGTTCTGTGATTGATTTGCACTTCTCATCACTAGGAGACAGAACGCGTCTCCTTCCTGATGGGTATGATGGCTGCGTGGTCCCATGGTGTTTATACTTGCGTACTATTGTTTGTACAGATAAACGTGGTACCTTCAGGCGTTTGGAAATTGCTCCCAAGGATATACCAGACTTGTGGAGGTCTACAATTTATTTTCTGAGGTCTTGGTTGATTTCTTTTTATTTTCCCATGATTTTCAATCAACGTAGGCCTACCTAGCGAAATGGGCTAACATGATCCTCTTTTCAACATTGTTTTTAAGTGTTTAATCATGATTGCTGCTGACAGACATGATAAGCTACATTGATTGATGGACCACGTCAAATTGGCTAGCTAGCTAATAACAGATCACGCCAACATGACTAGCTAACAAGCAAACTTTCAGGGGATAAACTAGCTAGATGGCTATATCCACATTTTGTTGGACTTGCTTGCCATTCAAAGTGGTGATGACAGTAGTCCGACTGACAACTTTACCAGGATGAGGACTTGCTGATGTCAAGCTCTTTCCAAAAGCCTAATCTCTGACGAAGAGAGTAAAGTGTTCCAGTGTGTCTCAGTTGGTAGATAGTAGTGCTTACAATGCCAGGGTTGTGGGGTTCCATTCCCACGGGGGACCATTACAAAAAAAGTATTTAAATGTATGCACTCTGGATAAGAGTGTCTGTTAAATAATGTAAATGTGAATGACACATGTTGTTGGCTTAGCTAGCTAAATGGATAGGTTACCCTGACATATGTGAAAATACAAGATCAATGGATGTTTACTTATCATGAAACACATGCAGTTGCTTGCTGTGGAACTCTGATGATAGAGCTAAATGTGGAATAATTGGAAAAGTGTAGTTCTGCTCTTCAAGAGGTGATGATGCTAAAGCCAAGTAGCTACAACATTTATTTAACAATCCCTTGAAAACGGCACGTAGTTGTCAATGGTTTTAGCATAGCCAAATCGAATGCTTTGCATTAATGTTCCCTCAATTGTTTTGGGGCACTGAGCAAATGTCAGGTTTGCTGAGCACAAACTTGAACGTTGTGAAAATTCTGTGTAACATCCAACGTGTGTTTTACTGTGAACATTGAGGCTGTACCCGCTTTAAGTTATAGTTTCAACATTGGCCATGTATGCTACTGTGGCTATTTGATCATAATGTAGACCTACCAGAGTGGCCTACCATCTAAAACAATGGAGAAAATGCATTGCATAACATTATAACATGGAAATAGCTGTTCTATCATTCAGCCTACATTAGCAGCCAATTTCTGGTGTTCAATTTAGGCCTACATTCCGTGAGACTTTTGGAAAAAAATATGCAGGGCTTGACATTAACCTGTTTATCCACTTGTCATTCAGACAAGGAGGTGACTGAAAATGTGTTGTTTGATGCAAGAAACCACTTTACAAAATAAAGTGCATTATTATCCCATACCATTATTACAGAGAATCAGACAAATTATGCTACCCTCTGCCTATTAGCTACTGTCTCAAAATACAACACTGCCCCTTTAAGACAAAAACAAAGTTCTGCATACTTAGTCGTGCAGATGTTGCATTGAAAGTGGATAATATTGGCAAATCCTACAGTAGAGGGAAACGTTAATAGTGTTAACTAAAGGGGAAAACTAGAAAATTGAGTGAAGTTCAATCATGTGCTTCTCTGAGCGGGCTGATATTTCTTCTCTGCGGCAGTTTAGAGGGAACATTGCTCTGCACCTTTGTAAATCAAGAGGAGTCGATGTGTTCTGAAAGATGAAACGTTAAGGATTATAATAAACACTGCTTTGATGTCATACAAGCAAACCACACACTCGTGATTCCAAATGTGTACTTCACATTTCCGTATTTGAAAACTCATGTTATTTACAGTATCAACATGTATGATCGCTATGTTTGATCCACAGTTACAAGGATATTATACCTTGGGTTGTCCTGAACAGTATGGCCTTTTGTGAAGAAAATTAGCTCCAGAACAAGCACTTGAATGCACAGTTGGTAGAACATGGCACTTGCAATGCCAGGGTTGTGGGTTCGATTCCCATGCGGGACCAGTATGAACAAATATGAAAATGTATTCACTCACTACTGTAAGTTTCTCTGGATAAGAGCGTTTGCTAAATTATGTAAATGTAATGGTCTATTCTAAGTGCACCAAAATTACAATCTGTGTGTTTAAAGTGCATTTCAAAAGCCCAACACTGTAAGATTGTATTTTATAACTTAGCTAGCAATAGAATAAGCTTTCAAGTTATGCCCACCTGATCCAGATTGTGTAAACAGCAAAAGTAGTTGTGTGATGGTGGGGATGCAGGGCTGTGTACCAAGCAAAAGACTACAAGTGTGCTTTCTTCAGTTCCTCAATAGCAAAGTTAGGAGAGCTCAAAAAAGCACCTTATAGGGGAAGGCTCTACCCTTGAGTCATAAAAGTGCATTGAAATGACTTATGAACTGTGCACAGTTTGGAGAGGTTGGTGGCCACTTAGACCTCTCACTCAAACTCTTGTAATCATATATTTTATTTTCTCTTGCACCTAAACTAACATTACAATGAATATTCTTATTATGTTACTGAATGTGTCCAGAGTATTTTTAGATTCTGTTATTGACAAATGCTGTGAAAACTACAGTAAATGTAAAATGCACATAAAATCAACAGTGTAATGTTTGGATTCAGTCTTGTGTCAGTTGAACTGTTGTGTCCTCCACTTTCATCTGATCATTTCTTCACAATTTCCAAAGTGTTCTCTTTCAATTGCTACCATGGTTATAGTTTGAAACATTTCAATTTGGCCCTATCCAAATAGGCCAAGTTCTGCGAGTGTAATCACACTCTCTGTAAGATATTTTATGATCGCAACCTAATACTTGTTAGTCAGAGTTGATCAGATTATATACCGCCTATACTGCTGAGTGTGACACTTTCATGGATTGATTGAGATGTCATTGATTGACAGTTGTGATCATATAATATGATTAATTGACATGTTTGTGCTTTACTTTAGTTTTATGATGCAAAGTTCAAGTATCAAGTATTTTAATCATATAGACTTGATACTATCAGTCACTATCAGAAACATTTACAACTGCTTTAAGTTTTACTATCTTTTTTAATGTTTATTTTACTTCAAACGATCTTGTCGTAAGGTCGCTAGCCAGCACTGCTAGCAGCTTATGTTAATTAGCAAAAAAAAGAAAAAAGTTTGAGGACAGAGAGATAATAGCAACATAATATTCAGTGCTCTCTAATTTGAGTATAGTGAAGCCTGTTTCTTTGTGATGTTTACTGTCCTCAGATATGGAAAGCTGTAAACGCCTGTTTTCAGATGAAGAGAGAGGTCCCAAAGAATGTCCCAAGAGACTATGGGTATATCTTATATTCCATGGGTTATACAGTGCCTTCAGAAAGTATACACACCCCTTAACTTTTTCCACATTTTGTTTTATTACAGCCTAAATTTAAAATGGATTAAATTTAGATTTATTTGTCACTGGCCTACACACAATACCCCAAAATGTCATAGTGGAATTGTGTTTTTCAACATTTTCACAAATTAGTAACAAATGAAAAGCTGAAATGTCTTGAGTCCATAAGTATTCAATCTCTTTATTATGCCAAGCCTAAATAACTTCAGGAGTAAAAATGTACATAACAAGCCACATAATAAGTTGCATGGAGTCACTTTGTGTGCAATAATAGTGTTTACTCTGAACGACTACCTCATCTCTGTAGCACACACATACAATTATCTGTCAGGTCCCTCAGTCGAGCAGTGAAATTTTAAAACAGATTTAACAAAAAGAACAGGGAGGTTTTCCAATGCCTCTCAAAGAGGTGCACCTATTGGTAATGGGTACAAATTAAAAAAGCAGACATTGAATATGCCTTTGAGGATGGTGAAGTTATTAATTACACTTTGTATGCTGTTTCAATACAACCAGTGACTACAAAGACACAGGTGTCCGTGTTAACTCAGTTGCTGGAGAGGGAGGAAACAGCTCAGGGATTTCACCATGAGGCAAATGGCGACTTTAAAACAGTCACAGAGTTTAATGGTTGTGATAGAAGAAACCTGAGGATAGATCAACAACATTGTAGTTACTCCACTATACTGACCTAATTGACAGAGTGAAAAGAAGGAAGCCTGTACAGAATATAAATATTCCAAAATCATGCATCCAGTTTACAATAAGGCACTAAAGTAGAACTGCAACAAATGTGGTAAAGCAATTCACTTTTTTGTCCTGAATTCCAAGTGTTATGTTTGGGGCAAATCCAATACAACACATTACTGAGTACCACTCTCCATATCTTCAAGCATAGTGTTGACTGCATCGTGTTATGTATATGCTTGTCATGGTTAAAGACTGGGGAGTTTTTCAGGGTAAAAAATAAACAAAATGGAGCTAAGAACAGGCAAAATCCTAGAGGAAAACCTGGTTCAGTCTGCTTAACACCAGACAATGGGAGATGGATTCACCTTTAAGCAGGACAATAACCTGAAACACATGGCCATTTCTACACTGGAGTTGCTTACCAAGAAAACAGTGAATGTTCCTGAGTGGCAGAGATACAATTTTGACTGAAATCTGCTTGATGGCAAGACCTGAAAATGGCTGTCTAGCAATGATCAACAACCAACTTGACAGAGCGTGAAGAATTTTGAAAATAATAAATGGGCAAATGTTTCACAATCCAGGTGTAGAAAGCTCTTAGAGAGACTTACCGCTGTAATCGTTGCCAAAGGTGCTTCTACAAAGTTTTGACCTAGGGGTGTGAATACTTATGTAAATGAGATATTTCTGTATTTCATTTTGAATAAATGTGCAAAAAATTCTAAAAACATGTTTTCGCTTTATCATTGTGGGGTATTGTGTGTAGAAAAATATATATTTCATTGATTTGGAATTCAGGCTGTAACATGACAAAACGTGGATTAAGTCAAAAGGTAGGAATACAGTGCCTTGCAAAAGTATTCACCCTCCTTGGTGTTTTTCCAACTTTGTTGCATTACAACCTGTAATTTAAATTGATTTTTATTTGGATTTCATGTAATGGACATACACAAAATAGTCCAAATTGGTGAAGTGAAATATAAAAATAAAAAAATTGAAAAGTGGTGCGTGCATATGTATTCACCTCCTTTGCTATGAAGCCCCTAAATAAGATCTGGTGCAACCAATTACCTTCAGAAGTCACATAATTAGTTAAATAAGGTCCACCTGCGTGCAATCTAAGTGTCACATGATCTGTCACATGATCTCACGATCACACGTTCACCACCTCTGGCCTGCTCGCCTCCCTACCTCTGAGGAAGTACAGTTCCCGCTCAGCCCAGTCAAAACTGTTCGCTGCTCTGGCACCCCAATGGTGGAACAAACTCCCTCACGACGCCAGGTCAGCGGAGTCAATCACCACCTTCCGGAGACACCTGAAACCCCACCTCTTTAAGGAATACCTAGGATAGGATAAAGTAATCCTTCTAACCCCCCCCCCTTAAAAGAGTTAGATGCACTATTGTAAAGTGGTTGTTCCACTGGATATCATAAGGTGAATGCACCAATTTGTAAGTCGCTCTGGATAAGAGCGTCTGCTAAATGACTTAAATGTAATGTAAATGTAATCTCAGTATATATACACCTGCTCTGAAAGGCCCTAGAGACTGCAACACCACTAAGCAAGGGGCACCACCAAACAAGTGACACTATGAAGACCAAGGAGCTCTCCAAACAGGTCAGGGACAAAGTTGTGGAGAAGTACATATCAGGGTTGGGTTATAAAAAAATATCAGAAACTTTGAGCATCCCACAGAGCAACATTAAATCCATTATTAAAACATTGAAAGAATATGGCACCACAACAAACCTGACAAGAGAGGGCTGCCCACCAACACTCACGGACCAGGCAAGGAGGGCATTAATCAGAGAGGCAACAAAGAGACCAAAGATAACCCTGAAGGAGTTGCAAAGCTCCACTGCAAAGATTGGATGAACTGTCCATAGGATCGCTTTAAGTCGTACACTTCACAGAGCTTGGCTTTACGGAAGTGGCCAGAGAAAAATAAGCAAACACGTTTGGTGTTCTCCAAAAGGCATGTGGGAGACTCCCCAAACATATGTAAGAAGGTACTCTGGTCAGATGAGACTAAAATGTAGCTTTTTGGCCATCAAGGAACGCTATGTCAACGCTATGTCAAACCCATCACCTCGCATCACCCCGAGAACAGCATCCCCACACTGAAGCATGGTGGGTGCAGCATCATGCTGTGGGGATGTTTTTCATCAGCAGGGACTTGGAAACTGGTCAGAATTTAAGGAATGATGGATGGTGCTAAATACAGGGAAATTCTTGATGGAAACCTGTTTCAGTCTTTCATACTGCTAAAGCATACTGCTAAAGCATACTGGGAGCATACTGCTAAAGCAACACTCGAGTGGTTTAAGGGGAAACTTTTAAATGTCTTGGAATGCCCTATTCAAAGCCCAGACCTCAATCCAATTGAGAATCTGTGGTATGACTTAAAGATTGCTGAACACAAGCGGAACCCAGCTGTAATTGCTGCAAAAGGTAGCTCTACATAGTATTGACTTTAGGGAGGTGAATAGTTATGCACGCTGAAGTTCTGTTTTTTGTCTTATTTCTTGTTTGTTTCACAATAAAAAATATTTTACATCTTCAAAGTGGTATGCATGTTGTGAAAATCAAATGATACAAACCCCCAAATATCCATTTAAATTCCAGGTTGTAAGGCAACAAAATAGGAAAAATGCCAAGGGGGGGTGAATTCTTTAGCAAGCCACTGTACTTTCTGAAAGCACTGTATGTGTAGGCCTACCTATGTTAGCAAATGTTGTGTACAAAAATACATTTAAACATCACAGACAATGTATACATCTATTTCAATTGGAGCAGGCCAGTCCCGTTGGTGGTCTGCTGGGCATGCACAGTTTTGTTTCAGCCCATCAATAATACACCTGATTAAACTCATCAAATCTAATCAGTTGATAATCAAGTGTGCTATTGCTGTGCTGGAATAGAAGTCTGCTCTGCCAGTAGATCAGGGATCAATAGAGCAAGGTTGGCCACCGCTGGTATGGAGTTTTTTTTTGTTCACCTGATGCTTTAGTAATAATAGCTTACTTGTTACTACTCAATTATCTATTGTTGTTTAGACTAAGATGTCTAATCTTTACATGCAAGTTAGGTTATTTGTTCATTTTGTGATGAAGTGTTGATTCTTTGAAGTGAAGTCTTTAAACTTGTTTTAAATGTTCAACTGTTATTCAAAATGAACTAGTGTCAATTTTGATTAATCACAATCCTGCAATAAGGAGGGGAAGGGGTTCTGTTTGTAATGTTTCTGTGTTGTATTCTCAAATTAACATTTCCTTTTTGTCTAGTAAGATCTCCCATCTCTTTTATTGGATTGTCAATCTCTCTCAGTATATCAGCTATTTGAATCCATTTTGCAGCTTGGCATTCCTTGCCAATGCAGCCATAGGCCTATGGCAGGGATCATCAACTAGATTCAGCCGTGGGCTGTTTTTTTTCTGGAGCAGATAGTCGGGGGGCCGGAACATAATTACAAATCATTTCTAGACTGCAATTGACTGCAAGAAGCTCAAACAGATATAATGTTTGACTAAAACATAATCATTTCAAAACCTACATTTGTATACGATCATGTATCTCTGTTATGCATGGAAATACTTGGGAACAGATTTGTTTTACAGTCTTTTACGTAAACATGGGGGGCCAAATGAAACCACTTTGGCCTGCGGGCTGCCAATTGGGGAACCCTGGCTTACAGTATGATTGCAGTACTGGCCTTATAGCCATTATGTCATCTGAAGCAGACAAGAGCTAAACTCATTGTTTACATGCTGAGCTTTATGTTTTCAATTTAAAATGATACCAGTAGACAATGTATATGAGGCAAACCATATAATAGATTTTGTACATACCTTTTAAGTGCTGACATATAGAATTGTTTAGTGCAAATACAACCCTTGTAATTTAGGTACAGTATGAAAATAAGGAAATTAGGCTACAGGACATGAGCATTAGAGGTTACATTTTATGAGGTTCATTTTATTTTACTTAATTTTAGTAATGTTGCTTGCAAAATGATTGAAGTTGTTCACATGTGTAAAACTCAAACCACTGAGTTTTTTGCTCATCCTTGATACTTGATAATTAATGAATTAAGGTGACTAATTCACTAATTAGTAAGGAACTCCCCTCACCTGGTTGTCTAGGGCTTAATTGAAAGGAAAAAACTAAGACCCGCAGACACTCGGCCCTCCGTGGAATGCATTTGACACCCCTGCCATAGATAGATAGTACATTGTTGCTGTATGTATCGCTGACCCTGGATAAGCTAGTGACTGGGCTAACACAGCTAACCTTTTAGGTAAACAATATGCTGTTTTTATTACAGTTTTTTCCAATTGCTAACACACTAAAATGACATGCACAGCACAATTATTTAAACTGACACACAGAGAGCAAAACCTCTTCTCAAGTCTCCAAAAGTCTAAACACATTTTCTGCTTTACACACATTTTGCAATTCAAAATGGCACTTTTTAAATGCACTGCACACGGTTCTCTGCATAAGACACAACAATCTGACATAAAGTCACATGTTTGCCATTTCAAAACACTGCCATTCAAAATGACACTACATGAGCTAATTGGCCAATACATGTGCTACCTGGCCAAACACCTCAATGGTTAATTGTTACCACTTCAATCAGGAAGTAAGCACTATGAATAGACCACAGGTGAGCACCTTTTGTTTTACAACAACAATGGAAGCTGTTGCAGAGAGAGGAAGAGGAAGAGGAAGAGGGAGGGTGAGTGAGAATGAGAGGGGGAGGAAGAGTGAGAGGTAGGGGTAGAGCTGGTAGAGGAGTTCATGGCCAAAGAAGACAACAACTTTCAAATAAAATCAGAGCAACCTTCGTTGATCATGTCATCAACCATGGGCTGACAATGCGAGAGGCTGGACAGAGAGTGCACCTCAACTTCAGCCGTTTTACTGTCGTCTGTGTCATCCGGACATTTAGACTGGAGTACAGGTATGTAACCAACATTTTTTCACACTATGTAGTACACCCCATGTCATAGTGTATCAGTTGGGTGACACCTGTTTACTTTATGAATGGCTGATGTCATACACTAACTGCACACATTTCCTGTAGAATTTACTCTACTGTGGGGGAAATATCTTTAGGCTGCATTGTCCAAGCCCTATATATACTGTATATATTTTTTTTTTTTCCCCTAAAGGACTGAGAGACGCAACCATGGTGGAGGAAGGGGCCAAATGTTCACCGGGGTACAGGAAGCTGCCATTGTAAACTTGGTTTTGGAAAATAATGAAATCAGATTACGAGAAATTCAAAGCCACATCATCCAAGACAACACCATATTCAACAACATTCAACGGGTCAGTCTGTCCACATTGGCTCGCATTCTCAAGCGAAACCAAATCAGAATGAAACAACTTTATAAGGTGCCGTTTGAGAGAAACTCTCAAAGAAACAAAGAGGTCAGACGAGCATATGTGGATGTAAGTACAATATTGACTGCAGTACACTACACGCAACATTGTTTCCCAGTGTACTGGATAACACCATATTGACTGCTTTTGTTCTTTGTTTTCAGGGAGTACTGGAAATGGATGCTCATGCAATCCCACATGAGTTCATCGTTATAGATGAGGCTGGGTTCAACCTAGCAAAGACCAGAAGAAGGGGGAGAAACGTCATTGGCCACAGAGCCATTATAGATGTTCCTGGCCAACGTGGTGGGAACATTACAATGTGCGCAGCCATCTCCAATACGCATGGTGTCCTCCACCGTCATGCCAACCTTGGACCATACAACACAGCCCATATTCTCACATTTTTGGACAGACTCCACAACATTCTCATACCACCAGAGCATATGAATGATGCAGACCATCAAAGAACCCAGTACGTTGTAGTATGGGACAACGTGAGCTTTCATCGTGCAGCCCCAGTCCAAAACTGGTTTGCTGACCACCCACCATTTCTCGTGCAATACCTCCCACCATACTCACCATTTCTGAACCCCATAGAAGAGTTATTTTCGGCATGGCGGTGGAAGGTATACGACCGGCAGCCCTTTGTGCGCATGCCTCTTGTGCAGGCTATGGAAGAGGCATGTGATGAGATTGATGTGGGTGCGATTCAGGGATGGATAAGGCACTCAGGGCGCTTCTTCCCTCGATGTCTGGCAAGGGAAGATATTGCCTGTGATGTGGACGAGGCGTTGTGGCCAGACCCAGCTGTGCGGCATGATGCTGCCTAATTATTTTTCTTGCCTCTTTTTGTCTATATATTTTTTCTGCAAATTTTTTCAGCAATTGTCTTTTTCAGTTTACTGTTTTTTGTGAGCATATTTGTGATCAGTCCAATGTAAATATATCTGCTGTGCATATGTTGCACTGACTTGTTTGGTTTTTAATGTTTAATGTTTCAACAGCATGTGTGTGTATCTGCAAATATTTCTGTGCATCTGAAGAATTTGCTACAATTTGAACTATTTTAGTATTATGGCAAAGCATACTAAAGATGAGGGTGCTTTTCATTATGCCCAACAGTGTGTAGTTGGTTAGACAAAAATCTGGTAATATGAATGAAGTGTGTGCCATTTCGTGCAAACGTTTGATTTTGATAATGCTATATGTAGTTTTGGTTGCAGTGCTTCATTTTGCAGGACATATGAGGTATTTTGCAGTTTGGGTGTGTGGTTTTGCGAATTGTATTAAGTATTTTGATAAAACCAGCCTAGTTTGCAAAATTGTGTTTTAGCAATTGGGAAAAACTGTAACATTTTGTTGGCTTTATAATAGTGACATAAATGTAACTAGCTAGTAGCTAGCTAGTTATTTATACCTAGGTAGCTTACAAGGTTAGCTGACTTTTCTCACAACAAACCTCATTGGGGCTAGCTACTTCTTGTCCCTCGTGCTAGCCTTTACAGCCAAATATCACCTCTTGCTACAGCTTTAGCTCACAGAGAAATTTCTGAAATGTTTTGTCACCAGTAGATGTTTTGTTTACATTTTTTGTTCTCACAAACTGTTGCTCCTTTGGAATTAATCTGTTGAGCACCTTTGGAGCTTTGCCCAAGCAAGGCATTCGATTGGTTTGAAGTGTTGCAAGGCATCACTGATTTACACTGGGTTCCGACCCCTCTTTAGCTGATTCTGCCATTGAACATCCCCAGGCTTCCCTTTTTAGGGTAGCCTGGTTCAGGACAAGGCTACCCATCAGCTAACAGCGTCATGCTGATTGTCAGCTAGCCAGACACAAATCAAATTGTAGTTGTCACATGCTTCATAAACAAGAGGCGAGACTAACAGTGAAATGCTTATTTACGGATCCTTTTCCAACAATGCTGAGTTAAAGATTAAAAAATTAAATGAGATCGTGACACAAAGAATAAATACACTGTGAATACCGAATAACAATAATGAGTAAAAATATCATGGCTTTATACAGGGAGTACCAGTACAGAGTTGATGTGTAGGGGTACAAGGTAATTGAGGTAGCTATGTACAGTGCCTTCATAAAGTATTCATACCCATTGAATTATTCCAAATGTTGCTGTGTTACAGCCTGAATTCAAAATGGATGAATTATATATTTTTTCTCACCCATCTACACGTTATACCCCATAATGAAAAAGTGAAAACATGTTTATCAAAATGTTTGAAAAATGTATTAAAATGAAATATATAATTTACATAAGTATTAACAACCCTGAGTCAATAAAATAACAATTCGTTTTTTTTAATACAATCAAAAAAAACACTAATATACCTTGATTAAATAAGTATTCAATACATGTTAGAAACACCTTTGGCAGCAATTACAGCTGTGAGTCTTTCTGGGTAAGTCTCTAAGAGCTTTGCACACCTGTATTGTACAATATTTGCACATTATTCTTTGCAAAATTCTTCAAGCTCTGTCAAGTTGGTTGTTGGCCATTTTCAAGCTGATCTGTCTTAGATTTTCAAGCTGATTTAAGTCAAAACTCTACCTAGTTCACACAGGAACATTCAACGTGGTCTTGGTAAGTAACTCCAGGGTATATTTGACCTTGTGTTTTAGGTTAATGTCCTTCCTAAAGGTGAATTTCTCATCCAGTGTCTGTTGGAAAGAAGACTGAACCAGGTTTTTCTCTCGAATTTTGCCTGTGCTTAGCTCTATTCCGTTTATTTTTATCCTAAAAAACTCCCTAGTCGTTGCCGATGACAAGCATACCCATAACATGATGCAGCCAACACCATACTTGAAAATATTAAGAGTGGTACTCAGTTATGTATTCTGTTGGATTTGTCCCAACCATAACACTTGATATTCAGGACATAAAGTACATTTCTTTACCACATTTTCTGCAGTTTTACTTTAGTGCCTTACAAACAGGATGCATGTTTTGGAATAATTGTATTCTTTACAGGCTTCTTTCTTTTCACTCTGTCATTTAGGTTAGTATTGTGGAGTAACTACAATGTTGTTGACCCATCCTCAGTTTTCTCCTATCACAACCATTAAACTCTGTAACTGTTTTAAAGTCACCATTGGCCTCATGGTGAAATCCCTGAGCTGTTTCTTTCTTCTCCGGCATCTGAGTTAGGAAGGACACCTGTATCTTTGTTGTGACTAGATGTATTGATACACCATTTAAAGTGTCATTAATAACTTCACCATACTTAAATCACATCTGCTTTTATTTTTACTAATTTACCAATAGTTGCCCTTCTTTGCGAGGCATTGGAAAACCTCCCTGGTCTTTGTGGTTGAATCTGTGTTTGCAATTCACTGCTCGACTGAGGGACCTTACAGATAATTGTATGTGTGGGGTACAGAGGTGAGGCAGTCATTCAAAAATCACGTTAAAAATGATTATTGCACACAGAGTGAGTCCATGCAACTTATTATGTGACTTGTTAAGCACATTTTTATTCCTGAACTTGTTTATGCTTGCCATAACAAAGTGGTGAATCTAAAAACATAATTCCACTTTGACATTATGGGGTAGGCCAGTGTTGGCTAGTGACACAAAATCGTAATTTAATCCATTTTAAATTCAGGCTGTAACAACAAAATGTGGAAAAAGTCAAGGGATGTGAATACTTTCTGAATGCACTGTTCATTTAACAGGGATAAAGTGACTAGTCAACAGGATAGATAATAGACAGTAGCAGCAGCGCGTGTGTGTGTGTGTGTGTGTGTGTGTGTGTGTGTGTGTGTGTGTGTGTGTGTGTGTGTGTGTGTGTGTGTGTGTGTGTGTGTGTGTGTGTGTGTGTGTGTGTGTGTGTGTGTGTGTGTGTGTGTGTGTGTGTGTGCGTGTGCGTGTGTGTGTGGAGTCAGTATGCATATTTGCACGTGTTATGTGTGTGTGGGTATATGGGCCGTACTCACCATCCTGTGTAGTGCCTTGCGGTAGGGTGCCTTTCAGTTGCCTTTCCAAGCGGTGATACAGCCAGTCAAGATGCTCTCAGTGGTGCACCTGTAGAACTTTTTGAGGATCTGAGGACCGTCGTAACCCTCTTCACAGCTTGATGCTTGATCAATATCAAGGGCCTTAATTTGTATGCTGGTGACATGATGATCGGAGTTTAGCTGCCAATTGACAAATAAAAATGTCATTATCCATAATCTCATCATACCCTCCACACTGTGTCTGTGAGCTGTTGGATAGAGCACACTTGACAAGACCTGAGTGGGCACATTTGCTGTTTATTCCAGAATCTATTGCCAAAACCACCGACAGAGATAAAAATGGGATGGAATTTACATTTTTTATTCTGTAAATGAAATTTTTTCCAAAAAAGTAATTTTCATGTGCTTCATTACACACAGCTTGACGTTCACAAGAAGCCGCTTTGATGGAAACTCACTGCTACTGGTAAAATACACACCTTTTATTTGTGCGAATATTACAATATTTGCTTGAAAGTCTTTCAACAAATTGATAGAGACCTTGCTACTAACGTTGTTCTGCACTCTAATCTATGTCAGTGTCTTCATTGAGTATAGCTGTGGGAGAGGAAGGAGTTTTGTACTTTATGACAGAGTCAGTTCAAACTTCACTAAACAAACAAGGCAAATTCAAACAGCTTGTAAGAGTTTATGTTGGGGAATATTATTTTGACTCTAATTATGAAGACCCTCTCATTATGAACTTCCTGGCAGATGTTGAAAACAAACAACATGCCCTCATCATGTAGTACACAGACAGATATAAAAGTTATATTTCGTCTATACATTTACCTTTTCCTAGTTTGGTTTTGCGTGCCAGTGTGTGTATGTGGGTGCATAGGGGCAAGTTCAACACATGGACATGGACAAGAGCCTGTGTCTCAATATCCCATGCCAATTCTACCAGGCACAGGTCCAAACATTCCTCTCTATTGTTCTTAAGGAAATGTACTGCCTACCTAATGGGGCAACTGATGAGCAACTGAAGAAACGTGCAAGCACGTGAATACGGTATTGTTGCCATGCTGAGGAGTTGCTGTTGACCTGAGTGACTCCTGTCTGGCACGCGATGTGGGCTAAAAGGAAATAAACAGACCTGAGCTGTCTGACTGAGTCCTGAGACACACCCACCTGACTGACGTTATTACAGTTACTCTGGGTAGATGCAAACAGAGATATACCACCCTCAGCTCCCCAGAGAGATATAGTAACACCAGGTCTGTCGGACAATACAGAGAAAAATGACCAAAGTATAATAACCCTTACTTGTTCTTTTTACTGTCCTGGTTTATATACAATTCAGGACAGGAAAGGAAGCCAATAGTCCCATATCACTTTTTAAGTAAATGTATGCAATATGGTCAAAAATAGATGCCTTGTATTGTATTGGGAGTTATTATAGTATGATCAAGACGCTCATCATTTGTTGATTGTGTGTCCCGTTGGCTTAGCTGTCAAAGTAATTTGTTACATAAGAATTTAAACCATTACATAATGAAGACTGGGATAATGCCCATCGCTTCTCAATAAGGTCGAGACCCATGATTAGTGCCTACAGAGACCGGGTAGAATGGGATTCTAACGGAACTGGTGTCTGGCCCCATGGCATTACAACTTGGTCACCAGTCTTCACGGGGATGCGTGTTCTTACAAGACACCTGAGATGACTAGCATGTTTCTCCCTATAGGTGATCATTAGCGGAGTGACAGAGCAATAATGGAGGATACTGTCTTTCTGTTACTGTTTTATGTAATAGTGGGAGGGTCGGCGGAGCGGGTGCTATTTTCCCTGTATGCTGATTCAGGACAGGTGGCATTTAAAGATTACAAGCAGGACCTGTGTTCTAGCTTTTAGAGGACAATTATGATGTACAGTGCATTCGGGAAGTATTCAGACCACGTTTTCCACATTTTACTAGACTTTTTATTTTTTTTCAGCATTTATTACAAATAATGAACAGAAATACCTTATTTACATAAGAATTCAGACCCTTTGCTATGAGACTCGAAATTTAGCTTGGGCGCATCCTGTTTCCATTGATCATCTTTGAGATGTTTCTACAACTTGATTGGAGTCCACCTGGGGTAAATTGAATTTGTTGGACATGATTTGGAAAGGCACACACCTATTTATACAAATGTCGAAGCAAAAACCAAGCCATGAGGTCGAAGGAATTATCCGTAGAGCTCCGAGACTGTGTCTAGGCACAGATCTGGGGAAGCGTAAAAAAAATAATTCAGTAGCATTTAAGGTCCCCAAGAACACAGTGGCCTCCATCATTCTTAAATGGAAGAAGTTCGGAAACACCAACACCCTTCCTAGAGCTGGCTGCCCGGCCAAACTGAGCAATCGGGGGAGAAGGGCCTTGGTCAGGGAGGTGACAAAAACCCTGATGGTCACTCTGACGGAGCTCCAGAGTTCCTCTGTGGAGATGGGAGAACCTTCCAGAAAGACAACCATCTCTGCAGCACTCCATCAATCAGGCCAGACAGAAGCCACTCCTCAGTAAAAGCCACTTGACAACCCGCTTGGGGTTCTCTTCTCTCTCTTTGGCCTGAATGCCAAGCGTTGCAATCTGGAGGAAGCCTGGCACCGTCCCTACGTTGAAAAATGGTGGTGGCAGCATCCTGCTGCGAGGATGTTTTTCAGGGGCAAGGACTGGGAGACTAGTCAGGATCGAGGGAAAGATGAACGGAGAAAAGTACAGAGAGATCCTTGATGAAAACCTGCTCCAGAGAGCTCAGGACCACAGACTGGGGCGAAGGTTCACCTTCCAACAATGACCCTAAGCACACAGCCTAGACAACGCAGAAGAGGCTACAGGACAAGTCTCTGATTGTCCTAGAGTGGCCCAGCCAGGGCCCGGACTTGAACCCGATCAAACATCTCTGAAAGACCTGAAAATAGCTGTGCAGCAACGCACCCCATCCAACCTGTAAGAGCTTGAGAGGATCTGCCCTTGGCATAGCCCTTGGTTCACTCCAGACCTGACTGTCCTTGACCAGCACAAAAACATCCTGTGGCGTACTGCATTAGCATCGAATAGCCCCCGCGATATGCAACTTTTCAGGGAAGTTAGGAACCAATATACACAGGCAGTAAGGAAAGCAAAGGCTAGCTTTTACAAACAGAAATTTGCATCCTGTAGCACAAACTACAAAAAGTTCTGGGACACTGTAAAGTCCATGGAGAATAAGAGCACCTCCTCCCAGCTGCCCAATGCACTGAGGCTAGGAAACACTGTCACCACCGACAAATCCACGGCAATTGAGAATTTCAATAAGCATTTTTCTACAGCTGGCCATGCTTTCCACCTGGCTATCCCTACCCCGGTCAACAGCTCTGTACCCACACAGCAACTTGCCCAAGCCTCCCCCATTTCTCCTTCACCCAAATCCAGATAGCTGATGTTCTGAAAGAGCTTCAAAATCTGGACCCCTACAAATCAGCTGGGCTAGACAATCTGGACCCTCTCTTTCTAAAATGATCCGCCGCAATTGTTGCAACCCCTATTACTAGAATGTTCAACCTCTCTTTCGTATCGTCTGAGATCCTCAAAGATTGGAAAGCTGCCACGGTCATCCCCCTTTTCAAAGGGGGAGACACTCTAGACCCAAACTGTTACAGACCTAAATCTATCCTACCCTACCAAGTTAACAAACAGATCACCGACCATTTAGAATCCCACAGTACCTTCTCCGCTATGCAATCTGGTTTCCGAGCTGGTCATGGGTGCACCTCAGCCACGCTCAAGGTCCTAAACGATATCATAACCACCATCGATAAAAGACAATACTGTGCAGCCGCATTCATCGACCTGGTCAAGGCTTTTGACTCTGTCAATCACCGCATTCTTATCGGCAGACTCAACAGCCTTGGTTTGTCAAGTGACTGCCTCGCCTGGTTCATCAACTACTTCTCAGACAGAGTTCACTGTGTCAAATCGGATGGCCTGTTGTCCAGACCTCTGACAGTCTCTATGGGGGTGCCACTGGGTTCAATTCTCGGGCTGACTCTTTTTTCTGTATACATCAATGATGTCGCTCTTGCTGCTGCTGATTCTCTGATCCACCTCTACGCAGATGACACTGTCATGATGTTGCCTGCTTGGGTACTGCAAACCCCATCCCCCTCTCCCTGCCTCTCCCTTTCCACCACAACCCATGCGGTGATCACAGAGAGATGTCGTAAATTCCTGAGAATCTCCCCACCACAAACAGTATTAAGACAGAGGGTAAACTTTCAGGACAAAGGAATTCTCTTCCACCTCACAGAACTTGAGGTACGAACATATTTCATCTTCCTGCAAAAGTATAAAGATCAGTGGAAGAGTCCAGCTATGAACCGGTTCATTTGTCCCCATGTGGGAAACTCAGGAGAGACGGGTTGGCCACACTACCATACCGCTGTTTATATAATAACCTCAGATATGAGGTTTACACCTGTTTGTTGTATAAAATGAATGAGTGAGTATGATACTGTTTGTATAATTGTGTAATATGATTTTGGACTGTTTAATTAAGAAAAATACAAATACCTTTTTGATTTGAACTAAATCCAAGGACCGCCCTGAGCCCAGTATGGGTCAGAGACCATGGGACCACCCCTCTCTGCTATCTGAATAAAAGCCAACTCTTAAGAAATTACCCCAGACCATGTTTATCCTCCAAGGAGGAGAACGAAGGTTGAGTAGAATTACTTTCTATACCACGTGGTTAAAACTCTTATACCAATAATAACAAGTTTTGATATTGATTACTAGTCTGCAGCTAGTAATTCGGTATCAGTGAACGCGAAGAAAGACAACCGCCGAAACATCCATTCTATAACGAATGACACTCTGAACAATCCACAACCGAGACAGAACTTCACTCCAACCAAAACGAACTTCTCTCCAACGACCAAGGCGACACACACACTGAACGTAACTATATATATATTGATTGCAATTGTTCCCGAATGAGTGAGCGTTCATGTGTAAGGATTAGCATGTCAATTGTTATAATTATGGACTCTAGTGAATTCTTAGTCGAACGCAACTTTCCCTTTGTCTAACAGCCGCCATGCCGGTTTAGCCCAATTAGGGCATATTTTCTCCTATCATTTCATGTAACTATTTTAAGTTTGTTTGTTTATGCATTTCTGTGAATTAATTAGTTAGTAATAAATAAATGATTTAAGACAATTGATGTATGGATGACTCATAGTGAAGACTGGGTTCGTGCAGATCAACGATTTACGACGTTTGGAATGAGACTGACGTAAGGTAGAGTAAATAAATCATTAATTAGAAGACCATTGATCAGATATGAAAATATCTGAAAGGTTATATTGGGAAATTATAACTTTGTAATCTAATAACTTTCCCTGGTGCCCTCGAATTCATAGTTATTTAATTACGTTATTACTCAAGTGATCGCGTAATCCCTAATTATAGGAATCTATGATAAAAACTATAAGTCTTCAATTTAACGATAGCAAAGACACGACAACACCATTCTGTATACTTCTGGCCCTTCTTTGGACACTGTGTTAACTAACCTCCAGACGAGCTTCAATGCCATACAACTCTCCTTCCGTGGCCGCCAACTGCTCTTAAATGCAAGTAAAACTAAATGCATGCTATTCAACCGATCGCTGCCCGCACCTGCCCGCCCGTTTAGCATCACTACTCTGGACGGTTCTGACTTAGAACATGAGGACAACCACAAATACCTAGGTGTCTGGTTAGACTGTAAACTCTCCGTCCAGACTCATATTAAGCATCTCTATCTCCAAAATTAAATCTAGTTTCGGCTTCCTATTTCACAACAAAGTATCCTTCACTCATGCTGCCAAACATAGCCTCGTAAAACTGACTATCCTACCGATCCTTGACTTCGGCGATGTCATTTACAAAATAGCCTCCAACACTCTACTCAGCAAATTGGATGCAGTCTATCACAGTGCCATCCGTTTTGTCACCAAAGCCCCATATACTACTCACTACTGCGACCTGTATGCTCTTGTTAGCTGGCCCTCGCTTCATATTCGTCGCCAAACCCACTGGCTACAGGTCATCTACAAGTCTTTGCTAGGTAAAGCCCCACCTTATCTCAGCTCAGCTCACTCAGCTCTCAGCTCACCATAGCAGCACCCACCCGTAGCACACGCAGGTATATTTCACTGATCACCCCCAAAGCCAATTCCTCTTTGGCCGGCTTTCCTTCCAGTTCTCTGCTGCCAATGACTGGAAGGAATTGCAAAAATCACTGAAGCTGGAGACTCATATCTCACTCACTAACTTTAAGCATTAAGCAGCTTACATATCATTGCACCTGTACATAGCCCATCTGTAAATAGCCCATCCAACTACCTCATCCCCTTATTGTTTTTTGTGTTCTTTTGCTCTTTTGCACCCCAGTATCTCTAATTGCACATTCATCTTCTGCACATCTATCACTTCAGTGTTTAATTGCTAAATTGTAATTATTCGCCACTACGGCCTATTTATTGCCTTACCTCCCTTATCTTACCTCATTTGCACACACTCTATTGTGTTATTGACTCTATGTTTGTTTATTCCATGTGTAACTCTGTGTTGTTGTTTATGTCGCACTGCTTTGATTTATCTTGGCCAGGTCGCAGTTGTAAATGAGAACTTGTTCTCAACTGGCCTACCTGGTTAAATAAAGGTTAAATATATTTTTTTATAAAACATCTGCAGAGAAAAATGGGAGAAACTCCCCAAATACAGGTGTGCCAAGTTTGTATCATCATACCCAATAAGACTCAAGGCTGCAATCGCTGCCAAAGGTTTTTCAACAAAGTACTGTGTAAAGGCTCTGAATAGTTATGTAAATGTGATATTTCCGTAGATTTTTTTTAAAATAACTTTGCAAAAAAAAATAAAAAATCCATGTCATTATGGAGTATTTTGTGTAGATTGATGAATGGGGAAAAAAATAATTTAATACATTTTAGAATAAGGCTGTAACGCAACAAACAAAGTCAATGGGTCTGAATACTTTCCGAACGCTCTATAACTTCATCCAGGCTTGCAAAAGTGGGACAAGGGCAGGAGACTTTTTCTTCTTTCATTCTTGTTTTGTTAAGATCCTTTTAACTGTTTTATTTAAGGCAAGTCTAACTGATGTAATAACGGTTTGGGTTTGAAGTCACAAAACTTGAATAGGTGAGGTGTGTATTGTGTTTACATGTTTTACAACCATTGAATATAACAATGGAATATATCCAATTCCCTGCCCTTTTATGATGTCATCCTGAGTGGGGATATGGCCTAGTTTGATATCTGAATGTTTTGTAAAAGGTGTGATCCAGCACTGAAAGAATGTACAGTACCAGTCAAAAGTTTGGACACACCTACTCAATCAAGGGTTATTCTTTCTTTTTACTATTTTCTATAATTTAGAATAATAGTGAAGACATCAAAACGTTAAAATAACTCATATGGAATCATGTAGTAACCAAAAAAGTATTAAACAAAACAAAACATATTTTAGATTTTAGAGTAAGCCAAGCAGCCACCCTTTGCCTTGATGACTGTTTTGCACACTCTGGGCATTCTCTCAACCAGCTTCACCTGGAATGCTTTTCCAACAGTCTTGAAGAAGTTCCCACATATGCTGAGCACTTGTTGGCTGCTTTTCCTTCACTCTGAGGTCCAGCTCATCCCAAATCATCTCAATTGGGTTGAGGTTGGGGGATTGTGGAGGCCAGGTCATCTGATGCAGCACTCCATCACTTTCCTTCTTGGTCAAATAGCCCTTACATAGCCTGGAGGTGTGTTGGGTCATTGTCCTGTTGAAAACAAACGATAGTCCCACTAAGCACAAACCAGATGGGATGGCGTATCACTGCAGAATGCTGTGGTAGTCATGCTGGTTAAGTGTGCCTTGTATTGAAAATAAATCACAAACAGTGTCACCAGCAAAGCACCCTCACACAATCACACCCTCTCCTCCATGCTTCAAGGTGGGAACCACACATGCAGAGATAATCCGTCCACCCACTCTGCATCTCACAAAGACACAGTGGTTGGAACCAAAAATCTCACATTTGGACACATTTGGAGATTTTCACCGGTCTAATGTCCATGGCTCGTGTTTCTTGGCCCAAGCAAGTCTCTTCTTGTTATTGGTGTCCTTTAGTAGTGGTTTCTTTGCAGAAATACATCCATGAAGGCCTGATTCACGCATTCTCCTCAGAACAGTTGATATTGAGATGTGTCTTTTACTTGAACTTTGTGAAGCATTTATTTGGGCTGCACTTTCTGAGGCTAATGAACTTATCCTCTTCAGCAGAGGTAACTCTGGGTCTTCCTTTCCTGTGGCAGTCCTCATGAGAGCCAGTTTCATCATAGCACTTGATCGTTTTTGCGACTGCACTTTCAAAGTTCTTGACATTTTCCAGATTGACTGATCTTCATGTCTTAAAGTAATGATGGACTGTCATTTATTTTTGCTTATTTGAGCTGTTCTTACCATAATATGGACTTGGTCTTTTACCAAATAGGTCTATCTGCTGTATACCGCCCCTACCTTGTCACACCACAGCTGATTGGCTCAGACGCATTAAGAAGGAAATAAATTCCACAAATTAACTTTTAACAAGGTACACATGTTATTTTAAATGATTCATGATTCCATATGTGGTATTTCATAGTTTTGATATCTTCACTGTCTTTATTTTTACTATTTTCTACATTGTAGAAAATTGAAAAATAAAGAAAAACCCTTGAATGAGTAGGTGTGTCCAAATTTTTGACTGGTACTGACGTCTTTCCCTAAAAATCAGGAAGTATTCCTTATGTTTCAGTGGATAGCTTTCCATTCATAGGAGGTCTGTGTCGGTGCCAGGACCAAAAAAAATAAACAAATGGCATACCGTCCAATTCATACAGCATGCCTGTTTATTAGTACATTTGCATGGCAAATACATGCACTATATATACAAAAGTAGGTGGACACCCCTTCAAATTAGTAGATTCGGCAGATGCCAGGAGAACGCTACCTGTCCCAATGCATAGTTTCAACTTTAAAGTTTGGTGGATGATGAATTGTGGTCTGGGGCTGTTTAATGGTTCGGACTATGCCCATTAGTTCTAGGGAAGGGAAATCTTAACGCTGCAGCATACAATAACATTCTAGATGACTTTGTGCTTCAAAATTTGTGGCAACAGTTTGGGGAAGGCCCTTTCCTGTTTCAGCATGACAATGCCTCCATGCACAAAGCGAGGTCCATACAGAAATGGTTTGTCAAGATTGGTGTGGAAGAACTTGACTGACTTGCACAGAGCCCTGACCTCAATGCCATGGAACGCATTTTTGGGATGAATTGGACCGCCGACTGCAAGCCAGGCCTAATCGCCCAACATCAGTGCCTGACTTCACTAATGTTCTTGTGGCTGAAAGCAAGTCCCCGCAACAATGTTCCAACATCTAGAGGAAAGCCTTACCAGAAGAGTGGAGGCTATTCCAGCAGCAAAGGGGAGACCAACTCCCCTATAATGCCTATGATTTTGGAATGAGATGTTCGACGAGCAGGTGTCCACATACTTTTGGTCATGTAGTGTACCTACTATCATATTGAGAAACAAATGTATTTTGAAATACTGTACTTTTTATCTCCAAGGTCTCACTACCAGTCATCTACCAGTCATAAAAACAACTTTATCGTTCCCGGAAAGAAGTGCAAACAATTGCATGTTAAAGGAAAGGAGATTAGCTACAGTGGCAGTAATGACGTTTACATTTTCAGTGTTTACTGCATACTCGTAAAGATAATTACTCGTAAAGATAGTTGTAAAAAAATTATTCACCTGATCTTATGCAGTAAACAACTGAGACGGTTCTGCTCTGCCAAAGCTGACTTTCTCTCCTCTGTTGTCATCCTCCTAGATTATCCGCTGCCTTCGATACTGCAAACTATCAGATCCTCCTCTCCACCCTCTCAGGGCTGTGCATCTCAGGATCTGCACAATCCTGGATTGCATCCTACCTGGCAGGTCGCTCCCACCAAGTGGTATGGAGAGGATCTGTGTCTGCACCACGTGCTCTTACTACTGGTGTCCCCCAGGGATCAGGTCCAGGCCCTCTTCTCTTCTCTCTATACACCAAGTCACTCATCATCATCATATCCTGATGATCTCTCCTATCACTGCTATGCGAATGACACTCAAGTACTTTTCTCCTTCCTCCTTCTGACACCCAGGTGGCGTCACGCATCTCTGCATGCCTGGAAGATATCTCAGCTTGGATGTCGGTCTACCACCTTAAGCTCAACCTCGACAAAACTGAGCTGCTCTTCCTCCCGGGTAAGGCCTGCCTGCTCTAAAGCTTCTCCATCATGGTTGACAACTCCACGCTGTCCCCTTCCAAGAGTGGGAAGAACCTTGGTGTGACCATGGACGACACCCTGTCGTTCTGTACTTACATCAAAGCAGTGACTCGTTCATGCTCTACAAAGTCCGTAGAGTACGACCTTTCCTCACATAGGAAGTGGCACAGGTCCTAATCCAGGCACTTGTCATCTCCCGTCTGGACTACTGCAACTCTCTGTTAGCCGTTCTCCCCGCATGTGCCATCCATCAAACCCCTGCAATTTATCTACAACGCCACAGCCTGCCTGGTGTTCAACCTCCCCAAGTTCTCCCATGTCACTCCAATCCCCCGCATACAGTACTCCACTGACTTCCAGTTGAAGCTCAGTACCGCTTCAAGACCCTGGTGCTTGCCTATGGAGCTGCAACGGAAACTGCCCCTCCTTACCTTCAGGATATGCTCAAACCCTAAACCTGAGTACTCTGTTCTACCACCTCTGGTCTCTTGCCCCTCCCACCTCTACAGCGGGTCAGCTCCCGCTCAGCCCAGTCAAAACTCTTCTCTGTCCTGGAACCCAAATGGTGGAACAAGCTTCCCATACTTCACTGATAACTACTTTATTGAGGGAAAATGTACTTACTAGGACTGTAGTTGTCTCACCTAGCTATCTTAAGATGAATGCACTATTTGTAAGTCTCGATAAGAGCATCAGCTAAATTACAAAAGTTTGAAATGTAATCTTATACAGATAATGATGTCTGGATAGAGTTTTGAATGTTCAATCAGGACAATGACTGAATATTCTGATTCTAATGGAATCATACTGTACAATGTTGTACGATGATTTACAGTTTACATACACTTAGGTTGGAGTCATTAATACTCGTTTTTCAACCTCTCCACAAATTTCTTGTAAACAACCTATAGTTTTGGCAAGTCGGTTAGGACATCTACTTTGTGCATGACACAAGTAATTTTTCCAACAATTGTTTACAGACAGATTATTTCAATTATAATTCACTGTATCACAATTCCAGTGGGTCAGAAGTTAACATACACTAAGTTGACTGTGCCTTTAAACAGCTTGGAAAATTCCAGAATATGATGTCATGGCTTTAGGAGCTTCTGATAGGCTAATTGATATCATTTGAGTAATTTGGAGGTGTACCTGTGGATGTATTTCAAGGCCTACCTTCAAACTCAGTGCCTCTTTGCTTGAAATCATGGGAAAATCAAAAGAAATCAGCCAAGACCTCAGAAAATAAATTGTAGACCTCCACAAGTCTGGTTTATTCTTGGGAGCAATTTCCAAACGCCTGAAGGTACCACGTTCATCTGTACAAAATATAGTAGGCAAGTATAAACACCGTGAGACCATACAGCCGTCATACCGCTCAGGAAGGAGACGTGTACTGTCTCCTAGAGATGAACTTACTTTTGTGCGAAAAGTGCAAATCAATCCCAGAACAACAGCAAAGAACCTTGTGAAGATGCTGGAGGAAACAGGTACAAATGTATCTATATCCACAGTAAAACAAATCCTATATCGACATAACCTGAAAGGCCGCTCAGCAAGGAAGAAGCCACTGCTCCAAAACCGCCATAAAAAAAAGACGGTTTTGCAACTGTACATGGGGACAAATATCGTACTTTTTGGAGAAATGTCCTCTGGTCTGATGAAACAAAAATAGAACTGTTTGGCAATAATGACCATCGTTATGTTTGGAGGAAAAAGGGAGATGCTTGCAAGCCGAAGAACACCATCCCAACCATGAAGCAGGGGGTGGCAGCATCATGTTGTGGGGGTGCTTTTCTGCAGGAGGGACTGGTGCACTTCACAAAATAGATGTCATCATGAGGACATTATGTGGATATATTGAAGCATGGTTAATGACCCCAACCATGCTTCCAAAGTTGTGGCAAAATGGCTTAAGGACAACAATGGCTCAGTTGGTAGAGCATGGCGCTTGCAACGCCAGGGTTGTAGGTTCATTCCCCACGGGGGGACCAGGATGAATATGTATGAACTTTCCAATTTGTAAGTCGCTCTGGATAAGAGCGTCTGCTAAATGACTTTTAAAAAAAAACTAAAAAAAACAAAGTCAAGGTATTGGAGTGGCAATCACAAAGCCCTGACCTCAATCCTATAGAAAATTTGTGAGCAGAACTGAAAAAGCATGTGCGAGCAAGGAGGCCTACAAACCTGACTCAGTTACACCAGCCCTGTCAGGAGGAATGGGCCAAAATTCACCCAACTTATTGGGGGAAGCTTGTGGAAGGCTACCCAAGATGTTTGACCCACGTTAAACAATTTAAAGGCAATGCTACCAAATACTAATTGAGTGTATGTGAACTTCTAACCCACTGGGAATGTGATGAAAGAAACAAACGCTGAAATAAATCATTCTCTACTATTATCCTGACATTTCACATTCTTAAAATAAAGTGGTGATCCTAACTGAAACTAAGACAGGGAATTCTTACTAGGATTAAATGTCAGCAATTGTGCTTAAATGTATTTGGCTAAGGTGTATGTAAACTTCCGACTTCAACTGTATGTATATCAATGTCATTTAAAGCGAAAGATAATCGAAACCTTAACTTGAGATAAAACAGGGTCATTGTACATTGATAAAAAACTTTATCAGGCGACACTTAATTTCTCAACTGCATTTACGTAACGCTACATTGTTTACAATTTGTGCCAACGAGAATTTCTGAAGTAATTTACTCATCTATCATCTGGTATTCTATGAAGTGCAATAAAACCAACAATAAAACTATTATTGTGTGTGTGTGTGTGTGTGTGTGTGTGTGTGTGTGTGTGTGTGTGTGTGTGTGTGTGTGTGTGTGTGTGTGTGTGTGTGTGTGTGTGTGTGTGTGTGTGTGTGTATTTTGAGAGAGTGAGAGCTAGTATGTGATGACTGTATGTTTGTGTGTGTTGCTGTTTGTGAGTTAGCTAGTATGTCATGAGTGTGTGTGTGAGGGGCTTCTTAACTGTTTTCACAGCTGAGAACACCAGGGAGGCCTTTCCACACCTCCTGACAGCTGTGTTCTGCCCTGTCACGCTATGGAGGACGGCCCTAAAACTGTTCCCCTGCTGCACTGTTCTTCACCACCTACATCTATATTCCTCCCCTTCCATTTCTACTTTTCGGACCCTCTGTCTTCATTATCATTATCGTCTTCTCCTCCACCTGTTTGTCCTCATCCTCCTGCTCCTTTGTCTTCCTGTGTATTCTGCTCCCTATCTTTATGTATTTAGTTATTTATCTATTTGGTACTTGTTTCCAAAGCCTAATTTAGAGGAGGTCACAGTGTGCTCACAAAAATGAAAAAGAAAGAAACGCCCCTGTGTGTCCTTTTGGGCATAGATCTCAATGATTTCTAAGAACGACAGGCCTATCAGGGCAATTCGTTTGGATGTTCCCACACTCTAAGCACAGTATACAGTTGATAGTGACACACAGTACACTTGATAGAGACTAAGTGCTGTTTTATAGATACATTCCAGATTTAAATAACAGTCTGATATTACATGGGTGGAACAATAGCCCTTCACAAAGTGAAAGCTTTCAGTGGAATGACTAATTGGTTGAAATTACTGAGTGATTACTGCTAATAGTAAAGTTCAACTGTCAATGTACGTCAGTGAAAAGAGAAAAAGGTGTTATCTCATGTATATCAATTATCAACTTGTCAAGACACATTTCAAGGTAGTATCTGGAAAATAATTTGTTTGTAACTGATTATATCAGCTCCGTATGTGGAATCAATTCTCAATTTTTTTTTGCCATAGAGCAAGGAATTAAATCAGAATTTTGTAAACAGTGGTACTTTTTTCTGGTCATCACATACATTTTCATTGTACCCTATTCAACTTTGTTTCTGTCACGCCCTGACCGTAGAGAGCTTTTTATGTCTCTATTTTGGTTTGGTCAGGGTGTGATTTGGGTGGGCATTCTGGGGAATATCGCCGCCCGAAGGAAGAACTAGAGGCAGCTAAAGCTGAGAGGCGGCGATATGAGGCAGCGCAGCAGGCACGAGAGGCAGCCCCCCCAAAAATGTTGGGGGGGGCATACGGGGAGATTTGCGGAGTCAGGCGATAGACCTGAGCCAACTCCTCGTGCTTACCGGAAGCAGCGTGGTACTGGTCAGGCACCGTGTTATGCGATGAAGCGCTCATAGCCCGGAGCGCTATATGCCAGCCCCCCGCAAGTGCCATGCGAGAGTGGGCATCCAGCCAGGAAGGATTGTGCCAGCTCAGCGCGTTTGGTCTCCGGTGCACCGTTTCGGCCCAGGGTATCCTGCGCTGGCTCTGCGTACTGTGTCTCCGGGGCGCTGGGAGGGTTCAGTTCGTCCTATGCCTGCGCTCCGCCCGTGCCGGGCGAAAGTGGGCATTGAACCTAATGGAGAGGTGCGAGTGTTAAGCACCAGATCTCCAGTGCTCCCCCACAGCCCGGTTCGATCTGTGCCTGCACTCTGGAGGGGCCGGGCTAAAGTGGGCATTCAGCCTGGAGGAGTGGGGCCAAGGCTGCGCACCAGAGATCCAGTGCTCCCCCACAGCCCGGTTCATCCGGTGCCTCCTCTACGCACCAGGCCTCCTGTAGGTCTCCCCAGCCTGGTGGGCCCTGTGGCAGCCCCACGCACCAGGCTGTCTCTGCATCTCCTCCCTCCAGAGACGCCCTCCAGTCCGGATCCTCCAGCGTCGCCCTCCAGTCAGGAGCCTCCAGCGACGCCCTCCAGTCTGGACCCTCCAGAGGCGCCCTCCAGTCCGGAGCTTCCAGAGGCGCCCTCCAGTCCGGAGCTTCCAGAGGCGCCCTCCAGTCCGGAGCCTCCAGAGGCGCCCTCCAGTCCGGAGCTTCCAGAAGCGCCCTCCAGTCCGGAGCTTCCAGAGGCGCCCTCCAGTCCGGAGCTTCCAGAGGCGCCCTCCAGTCCGGAGCTCCCAACGAGGGTCCCCAGTCTGGTCCCCGCTACGAGGGTCCCCAGTCCGGGGTCGGCGGCGAGGGTCCCCGCTCTAGAGGCGCCACCTAAGTGGGCCGAGCCAGAGGTGGAGCGGGATCTACGTCCCTCACCAGAGCCGCCACCGCGGAGAAATGCCCACCCAGACCCTCCCCTATGGGTTCAGGTTTCGCGGCCGGAGTCCGCACCTTTGGGGGGGGGTACTGTCACGCCCTGACCGTAGAGAGCTTTTTATGTCTCTATTTTGGTTTGGTCAGGCTGTGATTTGGGTGGGCATTCTATGTTCATTTTCTATGTTTTGTATTTCTTTGTTGTTTGGCCGGGTGTGGTTCTATCGTTGTCTCTGTTTGAGAACCATACTTCGGTAGCTTTTTCCCACATGGTTTTTGTGGGTAGTTATTTTCTGTTTTGTGTTTTCTGCACCTGACAGGACTGTTTCATTTTCGTTCATTCTCTTTGTTGTTTTGTTATTTAGTGTTCAGTTTTAAATAAAAAGCATGAACACTTACAATGCTGCGCTTTGGTCCGATTCTTCATCTTCAGACGACGAATAGCGTTACAGTTTCACTGCAAACTTAGCTGCGGCTTACAGCTTAATATCAGCTAAAACAACACCATTCTTAGAATGTATGTTCCGTCACGAAAATCCCCAATGGGTGTCTTCTACCAGCCACATAAGGTTGTTGTGACAGGGTTGCTCCTGCTTATCAAAAGGAGGCTGGGCTATTGGTGTGCCATTGAACTTAACCACATGGATATAAGAGCTGCAGGGTCTTCCTGGAACACTATTTGGACGACTCGAGGAGGTGGTGAGGAGGTGTTGACTGAGATCTGTATAACCGTGCCAAGAGAGCAGTACAGGAAGCTGCTGAGCCAGACAGCCATGAAACGAATGTAGATCAAATAAAGGTGATACTGTAGGAGAGGGTTGGGATTAGAGAAAGCCGTTTGAGATGTGTGTATGTGTGAGTGCATTCAAAAGTATAGGAAGGAACAGTTTGGACTTCTTCACTGGTGGCCACCTTCAGACAATAGATGTTCTTCTTCTTTGTTTTGATGTTTTATTATCTCGCTGCCATACTGTGTTCAGCCGTGTTCAATCTTGCATTGCCATCTTGTCTCAAGAGGACCACAATGGAAATAAGTCCCAGACTTTATTGTGTGTTATCCTCCATGATTTTACTCATGTGCATGTATGGCTTTTTCAAGTTTTATGTGTGCTTGTTTTCTAAAACTAAACCTGGAGGGCAGCTCTTCACACTTATGCACGTACACGGACACACCCCCACACACAGGATGTCCACATCCTTGCCCATTCCTCTCCAGTTCCACCAGCTACTCGCTCACCTCTGATGTACCTGACATACTTGACACCTGGCAGTTCTTCACCCACATTTCACTGCCTGGTTACCAGAGTTCCCTGGCTGTGCCCTGGCTGTCTCATAACAATACCCACAGTGGCAATTACAGACCACTGTCTGATGCTCTGCGGTTGAGATGGGGAAAGGTGAAAATGAGGACTGTATCTGGAGCAAAAACTGCAGTCATTCTAGAATAATCTCTAAAACGTGACAATGTTTATGACATTGCATAAAACAGGTATCAGCGATTATGAGATAGGTGACTGCAAATGTTGTGTGTGAGACTGACCTTTAAGGGCTTTCCAGACAGACAGTGGCAGGCGGCGTGACCCATTCATTTCTGAAGCACCACCATCATTGTTGACCAATCGTAGAAGAAAATGTAGGCTGCGTGATGATGAGTCATCACATGCAACTACAAATCAAATTACAAGACCAACTAACTTGACTAGCATTATTGGTTTACAGATTCATTTCTAATAATACAGCCATTGCTCTATCTATTTTGGGGTTAATCATTTCTGTTGGATGTAAATATATTTTTTATGCATGCTCATGGTGTTATAGCGATGACTTTTCGCACGTCAATAATGTTTGTTTATTTCGTTGTTATGGTCACTGGTGGCTATCGCCCTTGTGTGTGAAGGCGCTAGCCGCTTTAACTAGAGAGACAAGCGGGTACTCAGCAAACCTCTGCTCCGCCCATCACCGTCTATCTGGAAAGTGCTTTATTCTCCCATGATATCTATATTCTCTCTCTCTCTCTATTTCTTTTTCTCCCTCTCCCTCCTCCACTCTTTTTCTCTCTCACTCTCATTCTCGCTTTCTCTGTTTCTGTCTCTCTTCTTCTCCAGATGTAGAGGAGAGAGAGGCAGATGGAATGTGGGCCCCAGGCCTTGCGTAGGGTTCAGTGTTAACTTTTGTAAACAAACTAATAGCAAGGGACCACACAGTGTCTAACTACTGCTCTGAGCGCTGGGCAAATAAACGATGGCTTGAGGCTCCATATCACTGGACAAGAGCAAAGCTGAGCCTTTACTTAGCTGTGCTCTGGAGGCAGAGAGGCATGGCTTAACTAGAGAGGGGGGGGGGGGGGCTGTAAGTTGTTGAAACATCAGGTGAGCTTGACCGTTGGCCGTTAACAAAGGTTAGATGAGTCAGTACAAATTATGATAGAGAAAAACAGAAAACACCACTGATAAGGACAAAACCGAAACATTAGGAAAATGTAACCCTCTCCTGCATGTTCCTCACCCTTGTAGGTTTTCCTTTCCGTATCCCATACATCCTGCATACCAGCCTGCTTGCATGTTTGATTCATGACTCTCATGGTCTTGGAGATGTAAATTGTTCCCGTTCTTACTCTTCACATGATAAGCTATAGCCCTAGTGTAATGGATATATGGAATAAATGTAAGTTATAAAAGCCAAATATTGTTATTATATACCTTATTCTTATTATATTACTGTATGTAATTCCAGATAAATGTTAATGACAATATCCCTGAGATGTATGTTGTATAAAATATTATGGCTATGATAGTTATAACTTGCACTTTTTTACAGGTTTGAATGAGACAATAAATTCCCCTAACCTTATTTTTTTCAATAAGGTTTCTTGTTTTATTAATATTATGTTACGTGTTCATGTATTTCCTTATCAAATGTAAGACTAAAGGCTATGTGTAGTTTGTTTTGAAGCAGATTTGTGTTTAATATACTATCCAGATAAGAAAGTGTCTGATCAAGGAACATTGTATAAAAACATTTTTTAAATACCACCAGTCACTAAAACATCTCTAACTTTGTCACAGTAAAATGTATTTCTATTCTGATTTCAGATGTTCAATCCTTACAAAACAAGGAAGACTCAATATGCTGTAAGTATTTCTCTATCTTCATTAGAAAGTTGTATAAATGGCAGTTGTTGTGAAAAGAATTATAGGTTTTTGGATAAGATATATATTTTCACATGTGTTATTTCTTGACTGATTACAATTTGTTTGATGGGGTGCTATTGTATGTCATATTACTTGAAATGGCTTTGTCTCAGCTTTCAAAATATGTATCATGTTTTCATAAATGGTTTTACACCAGCAAATAACATTCATTAATGCACACAGAGGTCATGATCCAGCAAGAAATGGAACATTCCAATCTGCCTGGAAGGGGTTTAATGGAGATGGGCAGGAACTATGAGATAATGGCAAAGACGGTATGAGTACTGTCTCGCCAAAACGTTGCCAATAAATGTTGAAAGATTGATGATATGTTAAAAGATGTTACAATAGAAGCTCTCAAGGTCACATTTCAGTTTATTGTGTTTAGTATAATAGAAGTAGCCTGCCATTTGCATCCACCCAGAGGTGTTCTGATACAATATAATTATCCAACTCTAATAATAATGACAGATCCATTATAGTTTAACCACCGCTTCACTACTTCAATGGATCAACCCAGCCTAGTGTGATTTCACTCTGCTATGATGGAAACAGGGTGCCAGGTCATGTTCTGATTGTCTAGACTAATCCATGTAAATTAATGAATATGGCTTTACTGTTCCCAGGGAGAGAGGTACAGTAGTGCCGCTAAAGGATAGAGGGAGGATGCTGGCAGCAGGGCAAGACAGGCCGTGGGTGGATCAAAGTGTCACTGTGTGCCTGTTTAACTGATAATGATAAAACACACACACACACACACACACACACACACACACACACACACACACACACACACACACACACACACACACACACACACACACACACACACACACACACACACACACACACACACACACACACACACACACACACACACACACACACACACACACACACACACACACACAGAGTCAGGAGTTATATGGCATAAGTGGGTGAGTTGCACGGTGTGTGGGAGAGAGCTGATCTAAATCAACCACAGAGATTGTCCTCTGGTGACATGCGTGATTGTAGTGTGTATACTAGTGTGGGTGGGGATGAGCAATCTCTCCCAGCCTAAGGCCATTGATCTAGTCATGTCAAATGTCAGTGAGTGGCACTGTCATACAACTTTTCACAGGATACACTATTGTACCGTGAAACGTCTGTGAGCCTCAATACTCTGATCTGTGTATGCAGTGATTCGTTCTCTCACTGTGGTCTTATAACAGTGTTCATACATGCCCTCTACTGGGCATGACAAGCATGATTAGTAGATGAATACTGTGCATAAGTGCTTCGCTGGTCAAGTTTCATTAGGCACTATTTTAGGTGTGGCAGAAATGTTTTCACAAATATTTTTGCTATACAACAGTGTCATGTGTCATATGAAATTGTGAACTTTTATTTATTCAACATTTGTTTAATTTATCATTGTAATATAACAGAATGCTATTCATTGACTACAGCTCAGCGTTCAACACCATAGTGCCCTCAAAGCTCATCAATAAGCAAAGGACCCTGGGACTAAACACCTCCCTCTGCAACTGGATCCTGGATCCTGGACTTCCTGACGGGCCACCCCCCAGGTGGTAAGGGTCGGTAACGCTGATCCTCAACATAGGGGCCCCTCAGGGGTGCGTGCTCAGTCCCGTCCTGTACTCCTTGTTAACTCATGACTGTGCGGCCAGGCACGACTCCAACACCATCATTAAGTTTGCCGATGACACAACAGTGGCAGGCCTGATCACGGACAAACGACGAGACAGCCTATAGGGAGGAGGTCAGAGACCTGGCCGTGTGGTGCCAGGACAACAACCTCTCCCTCAACGTGATCAAAACAAAGGAGATGATTTTGGACTACAGGAAAAAGAGGACCGAGCATGCCTATTACCCCTCAAGAGACTGAAAAGATTTGGCATGGGTCCTCAGATCCTCAAAAGGTTCTACAGCTGCACCTTCGAGAACATCCTGACTGGTTGCATCACTGCCTGGTATGGCAACTGCTCGGTCTCCGACCGCAAGGCACTACAGGGGGTAGTGTTAACAGCCCAGTACATCACTAGGGCCAAGCTTCCTGCCAGCCAGGACCTCTATACCAGGCGGTGTCAGAGGAAGGCCCTAAAAATTGTCAAAGACTCCAGCCACCCTAGTCATAGACTGTTCTCTCTGCTACCGCACGGCAAGCGGTACCGGAGCGTCACGTCTTGGTCCAAGAGGTTTCTAAACAGTTTCTACCCCCAAGCCAGAAGACTCCTGAATGCCTGATCAAATGGCTACCCAGACTATTTGCATTGCCCCCCCCCCCCCCCTCTTTTACACTGTTGCTACTTTCTGCTGTTATCATCTATGCATAGTCACTTTAATAACTCTACCTACATGTACATGTTACCTCAACTAACCGGTGACCCGCACATTGACTCTGTACCGGTACCCCCCTGTATATAGTCTCGCTATTGTTATTTTACTGCTGCTCTTTAATTACTTGTTAATTTTATTTCTTATTCATATCCATATATTTTTTAAACTGCATTGTTGGTTAAGGGCTCGTAAGTAAGCACTTCACTGTAAGGTCTACCTGTTGTATTCAGCGCATGTGACTAATACAATTTCATTTGATTTGATTTAACGCATATCACATTATTGCTATTCACCAAGTTTCCACTTATAGAAAAATGCCAAAATATTCCCCGCAAAAATGATGATTGAGAACAAATTGATATAAATAATACAAATTCCTTCCAACACAATTGCTCCATTCACATCAAATAAGAGCCGGGTCTTCTCTAATCTAGCTGGTTGTCACACTGCAAATGAATCTACTGTAAGTAAGCAAACACACTCAATGTTCACCTAACCATTACCATATGTTAGTGGGGAGTGTAAGGTTAGTTCCCAACGATGTTTCAGCAGGGATATATAAACCTTCGGGACAGGACCAGGTCTTTCCAGTACCACACCAGGGGCCCAGGCCCCAGCTTATATATTGTTCTAACCAGGGTTGTTAAACCTCCATGTTTCTGTGAAAAATACGTTTCCCAGAGGGCTAGAGGTGGTCTTAATGCTAAGCCGGACAGAGGCTGTAAGTCTCGCTTAATGGAAGGTCAATATTAGTGGAAAGGGCCAGCAATGTGTCCTTTTCATTATTGCACGTCGAAGAGAGCGAATCTCCCCCCAGTGCTGTTAAGTATTAACACTGCCTTATTATGTTTTTGCTGTGTTCTAAGTTCGTATTGGACTCAGAGTCTGTGTGCGGAGCTGTCAAACACACACACACACACACACACACACACACACACACACACACACACACACACACACACACACACACACACACACACACACACACACACACACACACACACACACACACACACACACACACACACACACACACACACACACACACACACACACACACACACACACACACACACAGCTGTCTGAGGTGGTATGAGGTGTAAGACCAGATGGACCAGCTCTTTCTGATTGGCCTGTCTGTTATAACATCTCTAGGTGATGTAACAGGCTCAGTCTTGAAGGGCTCTCTGTCAGAGCTGTCCACATAGATTTTCCATTGTATTCTTTGAGGACTTCCAATAACATGTTGGCATGGTTCCTCTCATCTATCTATGTGGCTAGTCATCGGGTACAAATTTGATCCAGACGAAAATCCACATTTCGATGCGGAGCTCTGAAATCATCTTCCTTTAACATAATTGTTCAGTGTAATCTGTCCAAAAAACACAGAAAGATAGACTTTGATTGCAACATAGCAGATGATGAAATTGCAGTTCCTGCTGTCAGTAAAGGGAGAGTGTAGGCTACTGTACTGGATAGGGCAGGTCACTTTGTGCAAGGACATTATGAAAATGTTCTCCAGGTCCAGTCCTTAGAGGGGAAAAGTTTGAGGACAGAGAGATAATAGCAACATAATATTCAGTGCTCTCTAATTTGAGTATAGTGAAGCCTGTTTCTTTGTGATGTTTACTGTCCTCAGATATGGAAAGCTGTGAAAGCCTGTTTTCAGATGAAGAGAGAGATCCCAATGAATGTCCCAAGAGACTAAGAGTATATATTTTATTCCTTGGGTTATACAGTGCCTTCAGAAAGATTTCACACCCCTTTACTTTTTCCACAGTTTGTTGTGTTATAGCCTGAGTTTAAAATGTATTAAATTGAGATTTATTTGTCACTGGTTTACACACAATACCCCATAATGTCAAAGTGGAATTATGTTTAGAAGAATGTTTAGAAAAGCTGAAATGTCTTTAGTCAATAAGTATTCAACAGCTTTATTATGGAAAGCTTAAATAATTTTAGGTGTAAAAAATTGCTTACGTCACATAATAAGTTGCTTGAACTTCCTCTGTGTGCAATAACAATGTTTAATTGTTTAATAATTAATACTTTTTAATAATTAATTAATCATTTTTAATGACTTCCTCATCTCTGTACCCCACACATAGAATTATTTGTAAGGTCCCTCAGTCAAACAGGGAATTTCAAACACAGATTCAACCACAAAGACCAGGGAGGTATTCCAATGCCTCTCAAAGAAGGACACCTATTGGTAGATGAGTCAAAAAAAAAAGAATGTAGACTTTGAATATTCCTTTGAGCATGGTGAAGTTATCAATTACACTTTGGATGTGAATCTTATACACCCAGTCACTACAAAGATACAGGCGTCTCAGTTGCCGGAGAAAAAAGAAACCACTCAAGGATTTCCCCATGAGTCCAATGGTGACTTTAAAACTGTTACAGAAGTGGTGTATTCATGAATGCCAAGGGAAACATTATTGATCTTTAGTCTATCTGTTTTTCATAATTTTCCTTCAATTCACAAGAGGCTGAATGTAACTCAACAAGCGAGCGAAACAGCACCCCTCTGTCTTGGTATGTGTAGCCCATCTATATGATGCTGTCTGGTCAAAAAGAGTCTGACATTGTTGCCGCCCATAGCATTGAATACAAGGGAAGCCAGTGAGTATTTGTCCTCCCTTGATATTTTTTCTAAATAAAATAACAGCTAATCAGCGTTGAGCAAAACTGAGCTAGCTCAACTGTGAATGGTCCTGGGCATAAAAAAAAACTGTCAAGGGAAGACAGTTAGGATTTGGCTTCACACCAATCACATCAAAAGCCAAACGTCATTGATTGAAAAAAAGTTAAATTGTTGCATTTTGTTGTGTCGTTGTCTTCCGGTGGCTAGCTAGCTAGCTAAACGCGTTCTTTTCCTGAATTAGCTATGGACGGAGATAGGGATTTGGACTTGTGTTTTTACCTAATTATCCGCATTGGCCAATGATTATAATGGCGATTCTGATCCATAAATTCATACATTGTGCCCCTGGCCTGAGAGGATGGAAGTTCAATATGTAGCTAGTAGGCTAATGTTAACTCACTAGCTCATCCTTTCCCATGAAAGGAAGTTAGGCTAGTAAGCAAGTATTTTAGCCAGGTAGCCCAGGACAACAAAAACTAAACGTGTGTACTGTATGACAGAGTCATAGCATTTCAACGATATGAAAGAGAGGAGGATGGCATTGGCGTTTCTCTACAAGTAGGGTGAGTCAACATGTTTTATTCTACTTGCACGCAGGCGTGTACCCACACACATAAATCAGTAGCATGGAAAGCCACATCATATTTAGCTTACGATGATTGGACTAAATTGTTTTTGCTATCTTTTAGGAGTCACTGTGTTAGACTAAGAATAGGTCATTTGTTGATGTTGAAGTTGAAATGGCGCTGGAAGGGTGGAGAAAGCTCCTGTTTTCTTTGCGACTTGTGGCAACTCTGTGATCCTAAATCAATAGTTGTTTAGTAGTCCGAAAATGGCGGAAACCTTAACTTGCTTGGTCATGCTGTAGGTCACGTAACTGTTTGTTACATTCAATATGCTTTGTCAACTTCACAGGACAGATATTGCTCTCCGGTTTTGTGATGAAACAAAAGTGTGGTTGAATTTATTCTGGCACTGTCTTCTTATTTACTCGGCCTTTTGCCTATATATCACAGTGTCAAGGCATATGAACTAACAGGTTATAGAGCAAACAACGCAATTATCACAACACATAGGTTGTATTATGGATTTTTCCCCCAGGCTTGGCTTCCCCTGTGATTTTACCCATGCACCGCTATTGAGTTACAGTTTAATGGCTGTGATAGGAGAAATATGAGGATGGATAAACAAATTGTAATTACTTCACAATACCAAAAAAATTGACAGAGTGAAAAGAAGGAAGCCTGTACAGAATAAAAAGATTTCAAAACATGCATCTTGTTTGCATCAAGGTACTAAAGTAATACTGCAAAAAATGTGGCAAAGCAATTCACTTTTTTCCCCCAATACAAAGTATAATTTTGGGGGCAAATCCAATACAGCACAATACTGCCTGCCACCATATTTTCAAGCGTAGTGGTGGCTGCCTAATGTTATGGGTATGCTAGTAATCGTTCAGGACTTTGTCAGGATAAGAAAAAATGGAATGGAGCTATGCACAGGCAAAATCCTAGAGGAAAACCTGCTTCAGTCTGCTTTCCACCAGACACTGGGAGATGAATTCACCTTTAAGCAGAACAATAACCTAACACACTAGGCCGCATATACACTGGAGTTGCTTACCAAGCAGACAGTGAATGTTCCTGAGTGGCAGAGTTACCGTTTTGACTTAAATCTACTTGAAAATTCATGGCAAAACCTGCAAATTGCTGTCTACCAGTAATCAACAACCAATTTGACAGAGCTTGAAGAATTTTTAAAATAATTTTGGGCAAATGTTCCACAATCCAGGTGTGGAAAGCGCTTAGAGACTTACCCAGAAAGACTAACAGCTGTAATCGCTGCCAAAGGTGCTTCTACAAAGTATTGACTCAGGGGTGTGAATATTTTTGTAAATTAGATATTTCTGAATTTAATTTTCAATACATTTGCAACAATGTCAAAAAACATGTTTTCTCTTTGTCTTTATGGGGTATTGTGTAGATGGGTGAGAAAAATATGTAATTTTAATTGAAAAAATGATTTAATCCATTTTGAATTCAGGCTGTAACACATAAAAATGTGGAATAAGTCAAGCGGTATAAATACTTTCTGAAGGCACTGTAGTAGTACTGAAAGTCCTATTAATAGTACTGAAAAGTAACATCACTTAAAAATTGATTATACCCATGATAATCTATCCAAGCAATGAAAATGGCACCTCTTACTTTGACTGGCAAACCATACTTCTACAGGGCAAGCTCAAAATGAACCGCAGCAAACGTCTCTCGCTCTCTGTTTACATTCTGTTCCTGTAGCTCTGAGTAAAGGGCAAGGAGGGCTCCCTACTGGTCCACTGTTTATACTGCCTGTTTCCTGTGTAGCTGCCTAGTCAGGAACAGGAGCCTATTGGGGGAAGACACAGCAGACACAAACCAATCAAACATAAACACTGAACAATGGTCTCAGGAATGAAGAGATTAGGCTACACTCCCCACTCCCCACCCCTGATCCGACCCATCCACTGGGGTGTATCTGTGACAGTGCCATGCAAGGACGGCTGGATGGACGCCATGCCTCCATGATGCCTTAGCTAATTCTGGTAGGATCCAGCAACTGGACTGAAGGCCTTACTGTAGCTTTTTGTGATCACCAGAGTGATTTCTGTGTCAGAACTCTACAGAGCTCCTAGAATCACTCTAGAATCTTGTGTTTCCTTATAGAATCTAGATATATGTGAAAGTCAAATTTCCCAGTTATCCCTCCCTAGCATCGGTGAAAGGGAACCAAAACTAACATATTATTCCTAATTGCCTCCTGTGTGAGTCTGGGCCATTAAGCAATATGGTGGTAATATCCCTGTTGGTATTTTGTGGCTGTGTTTGGTGTGAATGTGCCTTTAATGATGGAACTCCATGACTCTCTAGGGTCATTATCCTAAGTTGTGTGTTTATGTTCGCTAACTGGCCCTATGATGCCTTTCCACTAACCACAGCAGACCTGGGTTCAAATAATATTAGTTTACTTTCGAATACTATAGCTGTGCTTGACTGAGTTTGCCTGGTGTAATGGAGCCAATAGAATAGTCCGCAAAAGTGAAAACCCCGCCCATCTGGCAATCCAGGTATGCTAAAGCAAACGCTAAAAGTATTTGAAAGATTTCAAATACTATTCGAACCCAGCCATGGTTGGGACCTAGGGTCAGGGACACATTACATTAACACAGGGAGAATGCCATGCCATGCAAGTCTATCTGATTCTGACTTTGATCCGTCAGCCTATCAGACAAACGCAGTCAACAGCATTAGAGAACTCTCTCTATAATCCCAGGAGAGTGGTTGTCTTTCTTATCAAAGCAATAAGCACTCTGTCGACTGACTCTATCTCTGCATCGCTCAGCTGGACCTAAGTCTCAGTGCTTGGGTGGTCCCAGGCTTAGCCTCTGTAATGGTGGTTCCCAGAACAAGTGGAAATGCAGTGAATATGGCTCATTTAAAACCGAGAGGGATAACCTGATAAATCTGATGGGATTGATAAGGCAAGGGTCGGGCTTGTTCTTTGAAATGAACTGGGGGAGAAAGGGATGCAAGAGAGGGATGTGAAAGGCCTAAACACTGCATATCTCAGGGAGGTGACTGTGGTGGAGTGACAATGTGGACCATGTCACAGGAAGCTAGTGTTGACTTACTGGAGCGCCCTGCTAAGTCTGGAGAGCCCAGCTATCATCACCCAGAAGCAGCTAGCTACGGGGAGCACCAGGGTCAGGTACGGGGTCAGGTAATAGGGAGGGGGGAGGATTGCAAGGGGGAGACGGGGAGTGGAGAGTTTAGGGACGGGGATTACTCGTTCCTGCTCAGCGTCTTTCCTGTTACTGTCCCATGTCCCTGACCCTAACCCAGGACACTGTTTGGGGGGCGGGATCGAGAAGAAAAGGGGGTGTGGGTTGTTCGTTGTTCCCTACCCCATTTCCTGCCGTCCACTGGCTCTAATTAGAAATACGGGTGGCCCTGTTTATTTACTCGGTATAAATGCGAAAGGCGAGGTTGTATTTATATTTTCATGGCGCGTTCTCAGCAGTGCAGCATTACAGAGCCTTCCCCAGGGATGCCACAGCGGAGGGAGGGAGAGGACTAGGTTCGATTAGGTCGATGTGTGTCTGTCAGGGAGTAGGAGGATGTGTGTGTGTGTGTGTGGGGGGGGGGGGGGTAATAATGATTATAATGACGTTGTAATAATGTCGGATCATTGTCACCTGTATAGCCAGACTGATTCCCGGAATGGTTGTGGTGAATACTAATATTTGGCTTTGTGAAAAGTGAGACCGCAACCAGAACAGGGTATATCATGGGACACCTGCAAAAATAATTCAGATGACTCTACATGACTAAGCATTTTCAGAGAGCATAGGAACTAGGGCTGTTATGATGACCGTAATTACCGCCACACAGGCGGTCATGGGTCATGACCGCAGTCACGGTAACTAGGCTTCTCCAAGCTCCTGATGCTGCTGATGGTCATTAGTAGCCTACCAAACTTTCTAACTGCCTGGTACTCAGCACTCTATTGTCCCTCACTCTGACATCAATGCAAATCGAAAATCAAATCAAACACTTTATGAGAGCCCATGAGCCCATTTCTATAGGCTATGCAATTGCTTGAGAAAACTGAGATTTGATGGCCTCTATTAAAAAAAGGAGGCTCCCATCAGCTTTCTATAGGCTAGGCCTACTATATTTATTTCTCAACTTTCCTAATATTAAGCACTTTGCTTTGCTTTACAGCAGGAGTATAGCCTACCTGGCTGGCATGAAAATGGACCACGGGGAAAAGCGTCCGCCATTTGCTATTTAAGATGACTTTTTTTTTTCCTTGCTCTGAGGTGAATGATAATGTTCCATTCTAAATCAAAACTAATTTCACACATATATTATTTAGCATATGTAAAGACAAGATTAAATCAAGAATAGTCTGATCGGTGACAATATCAGCCTGTCACTTGTGAATGATATATTATCACTTGTGAATGATGCCTAGCTTGTGTGCAGTTAAGGCAAGAAACAATGCATGCCTTTTTTGTGTGACTTTTTCTAATCACAGTCGCACACCTCATGTGGCCTAGCCCATAGGCCTATATGTTTTGATAAGGTTTGTATCACAACTAAAGTGGCCAAATAACTTTTTCAAAGGATACTCTTAAGGATATGGCCCTTTTTTTTAAATTTTTGCCTAAAATGACATGCCCAAATCAAACTGCCTGTAGCTCAAGCCCTGAAGCAAGGATATGCATATTCTTGGTACCATTTGAAAGGAAACACTTTGAACTTTGTGGAAATGTGAAAGGAATGTAGGAGAATATAACACAATAGATCTGGTAAAAGATCAAACAAGAAAAATTAAAACTTTTTTTTCCATTTTTTTTTTTACCATCATCTTTGAAATGCAAGAGAAAGGCCATAATGTATTATTCCAGCCCAGGTGCAATTTAGATTTTGACCACTAGATGGCAGCAGTGTATTTGCAAAGTTTTAGACTGATCCAATGAACCATTGCATTTCTGTTAAAAATGTTGTATCAAGACTGCCCAAATGTGCCTAATATGTTTAATAATAATTTTTCATGTTCAAAATGATGCACTCTTCTCAAACAATAGCATAGTATTATTTCACTGTAATAGCTACTGTAAATTGGACAGTGCAGTTAGATGAACAAGAATTTAAGCGTTCTGCCAATATTAGATATGTCTATGTCCTGGGAAATTTTCTTGTTACTTACAACCTCATGCTAATCGTATTAACCTACGTTAGCTCAACCATCCCATGGAAGGGAGACTGATCCCGAATAAGTTTTTAATCTGCTTTACATCTGGTGTAGAGCCTAACTGGCATAAATAGGCGGCGCATGACTTTCATGTTTGGGAAAGATCATTGTTACCATAAACATTCAGCTTGATAATAAAGCATTACATGCATACTCGCATTAACGGTCACTTTTGAGAATGGTGTTTACCCGCGCTTATAGCCTACTGCCATGTGTGCATTGCTGCGCTTATAATGTGAAGAAATAATAGCCTAATAGTTTATTGACATTTTAAGCTAAACGTTCTCTGTTGCATCAGCCTAATTGCTTTTAAAATGTCATTTTTTTATGCCTGTGGTTGTATTTATTTGGGATCTATCGCGTCCCACAACTGTCCCAGACTATGTTTGGAATATTTATTTCTCACACAGAAGGAGAAGTTGACCAATAACTTTTGTACTATGGGGGATGGTAGATTGACATTGGCTAGTGTTTTCGCTGTTGGTTAGGCCTACTTATCTTGTTGGCTGAGGAAAAGTAAATGTGGACAGTTCTTCTAACATCTTCAATATGGGCCTGGGAATTCGATAAGGACACTTGCAAATGTGTCCCCGATGTGTCTGTCTTCACTTGTAGTCTACTTCAGAGCTGAGATGGCTGTGAGAAGGACCTGATCACATGACGGGCAATGGCTAATAAGAATTGAGATATCTGAGAGATCCATGTGAGTGAGAGGTGCTTTGGAGCACCCAGCCGGAAGAAGGGAATTATAATTATTATATTCAGCCTAAGGGCACAACAGCCACTGACCGCAAAAGGAATGGATTTTTTTAGGGGGCATTAAGGCCATACAAGGGGGGTGCCACCGGGAAATTCGAGGCATTATCAAGTGCTTGTCAAATTGTAAATGAGAGACTGATAAAGTGTGTGCGGCCTTCGCAAGAACCAAAGCAGAGCTCATCCCTTTCATGCAACTTTTTTCAAATCATCATTAGTCGCATCATGCAGCCTGAGAATGTACAAATAATCGAAACATATAGCCCAACGTTTGTGCAGGGTTGGGTTGGTTACTTTATAAATGTAATCCATTGCAGTTACTAGTTACATGTCCAAAATTGTAATCAGTAACGTAACTTTCAGATTACCCAAACTCAATAATGTAATCTGATTACCTTCCATTACTTTCAGATTACTTTCCCCTTAAGAGGCATTAGAAGAAGACACAAATATATGTTACCAATTCAACAACATCCATTGCAGGATAAATCAATGTTAAAGTTTACATAGCTGGCCATATATGGATGTTACATTGTACTTTATGGGTGGGTTACGTAGGCTTCTTCTAACCCATTGCTTTCTACTACATATAATAACACGATTAAATTATATCTTTACATTAAAAACCAAAGTCTATCAGAATTCCTGCCATTCCAATAAATGTAATACCCCTTGATCTTCAAGAATAGGACTTGGAAATATGGAAGTATAGATAAGCCATGTTATTTTACCTGAGCATAACCCCAAAACTAAGGACTTATTAGCCAGCCCTACTCTGTTGTTTATGACTGTGTTGTCATAGAGGACTGATTGGGCTCATTGATTCGAGTTGAAAAATAAATGCTGTGCTCATGGAATGGCATGCTTTGAGCACCACTGAAAAGTGCTATTTACATGTGAAAAATGAATTCCATATGCTGCATTTGCTATAGGCCTATTGTGTCACGTTCCTGACCTGTTTTCCTTTGTCTTGTATTTATTTAGTTGGTCAGGGCGTGAGTTGGGTGGGTTTGTCTATGGTTGATTTTCTATGTTGGGATTTTTGTGTTCGGCCTGGTATGATTCTCAATCAGAGGCAGCTGTCAATCGTTGTCCCTGATTGAGAATCATACTTAGCTTCTTGCAACTATAGGGGGTGCTGTTCCGCATTAGCATTTTTTGGTCTCCAAATTAAACTGCCTCGTGCTCAATTCTTGATCGTACAATATGCATATTATTGTTATTATTGGATAGAAAACACTTTCTAGTTTCTATAGCCGTTGGAATTTTGTCTCTGAGTGGTACAGAACTACTTCTACAGCACTTTTCCTGACAGGGAGTCAGATTTCAGAAATTTTTACCCCTGATCTGGGGTCGGTTTTAAGGTGCCAGTAGATGCTATGGAGAAACCGACACTGCCTACGTCTTCCTCTGGGTGTCAGTACGTCATCACGCTTTGAATGGAGTCGATTGCACAATCAGAGCCACTATAAAACAAGAAGACGTGGAAGTACAGTCTTTTCCCTTCGCGCGTTTTACGCAAGATGAACATCGGACTTGCCTCTTTCCAAATGGTTGTTTAGACAGTGATATTTCTCCGGTCATGTTTTTAGTCGTTATAGTTGTTAAAAACATCATAATGTAGTTAATTTGAACCGTTTAATAGCAATTTATATCCGTTTAGTGCGATTTTGAGGAATTTCTTTGTCGTGCACTTTGAAGCTTTGGTCACGTTTCGGGGTCTCGGTCGATGTTAGTGGACATTTCGAAGGACAGAGAACATCTATCGACCAAAAGAAGATTAGACCCAAGAAAGGATACATTGCCCAAGAATCTGATGGAAAATCACCTCATAGTAAGAAATATTTAATATGATAAATCGTTGTTCTGTCGAAATATTTTAAACGCATAATCCGCCATTTTGTTTGTTATCGCTTCACTTGGCGAACCCTGTATTGCACAGTAAGGATAATTATAGAAATGTAAATCAGCGGTTGCATTAAGAACTAATTTGTCTTTAGATTCCTGTCAACCCTGTATTTTTTAGTCAAGTATATGATTAGCTTTCGATTAAACTAGATCACTCTGAAAGATGACGTCCGACATTTTGAGGCTTGATTTCATACTATTTTCATTGTGTAACCACGGTTTTGTATGGCTAAATATGCACATTTTCGAACAAACTGTATATGTATGTTGTAAAATGATGTTACAGGAGTGTCATCGGAAGAATTCTGAGAAGGTTAGTGAAAAAATTAATATATTTTGGCGATGATTACGTTATAGCTCTCTTTGGCCTGAATCGATGCTCTGGTAACGTTTGCACATGTGGTATGCTAACTTATCGATTTATTGTGTTTTCGCTGTAAAACGCTTAGAAAATCTGAAATATTGTCTGGAATCACAAGATCTGGGTCTTTCCATTGCTATGCTTTGTCTATTCTTATGAAATGTTTTATGATGAGTAAATTCGTCATACACGTTGCTCTCTATAGTAATTCTAGTCGTGTTGTGATGGTCGGTGCAATTGTAAACTGTGATTTCTACCTGAAATATGCACTTTTTTCTAACAAAACCTATCCTATACCATAAATATGTTATCAGACTGTCATCTGATGAGGTTTTTTATTGGTTATTGGCTATCAATATCTTAGTTTAGCCGAATTGGTGATAGCTACTGGTGGAGAGAAAAAATGGTGGACAAAGAAATTGTGTATTTTGCTAACGTGTTTAGCTAATAGATTTACATATTTTGTCTTCCCTGTAAAACATTTTAAAAATCTGAAATGGTGGCTTTATTCACAAGATCTGTATCTTTCATCTGGTGTCTTGGACTTGTGATTTAATGATATTTAGATGCTACTATCTACTTGTGAAGCTATGCTAGCTATGCTAATCAGTGTGTGGGGGGGTGGGGGGTGATCCCGGACCCGGGGTAGAGGCTCATGAAAGGTTAAGCAGACTGGGTTTCACGTGTGTTTTGTGGGTGTTTGTTTCCGTGTTTGTGTTTTCACCACACGGTACTGTATAGGTTTTCTGCACTTCGTTTATTTGTTTTGTATTTCAGTGTTCAGTTTTCGTTATATTAAATCATTATGAACACTAACCACTCTGCGTATTGGTCCGATCCGTCTCGCCTCTCCTCGTCGTCCGAGGAGGAGGACGAATATGAAAGCCGTAACAGAAACACCCACCAAAAAGGATCAAGCAGAGTGGGAACAGACGGCAGCAGCAGCAGAGACCGAAGACACAGGACTCATGGACTTGGGAGGAGATCCTGGATGGCAAAGGACCCTGGGCTCAGCCAGGGGAATATCGCCGTCCCAAGGCGGAGTTGGAGGCAGCGAAGGCAGAGAGGCGCTGGTATGAGGAGGCAGCGCGGCGACGCGGTTGGGAGCCCGAGAGTCAGACCCAAATATTTCTTGGGGGGGGGGGGGGGGGGGTACACGCGGAGTGTGGCAAAGCCGGGTAGGAGACCTGAGCCAACTCCCCGTGCTTACCGTGGAGTGAGAGGGCGTCGTACTGGTCAGACACCGTGTTATGCGGTGGAGCGCACGGTGTCCCCAGTACGCGTGCTTAGCCCAGTGCGGGCTATTCCACCTCGCCGCACTGGTAGGGCTAGGTTGGGCATCGACCCGGGTGTCATGAAGCCGGCCCAACGCATCTGGCCTCCAGTGCGTCTCCTCGGGCGTTGTACATGGCACCAACCTTACAAATGGTGTCCCCGGTTCGCCAGCATAGCCCAGTGCGGGCTATTCCACCTCGCCGCACTGGCAGGGCTACGGGGACCATTCAACCTGGTAAGGTTGGGCAGGCTCGGTGCTCAAGAGCGCGCGTCCTCCTTCACGGTCCGGTTTTTCCGGTGCCACCTCCACGTACCAGTCCTCCGGTGGCAGCCCCCCGTACCAGGCTGTCTCTCCGTTTTCTCTCTCCAGTTGCTCCCACCTGTCCAGCGCTGTCAGAGCCTTCATCCTCTCCAGCGCAGCCAGAGTCTGAACTGCCTGCCTGCCTGCCCAGCGCTGTCTGAACTGCCTGCCTGCCCAGCGCTCTCTGAACTGCCTGCCTGCCCAGCGCTGTCTGAGCCTTCAAAGCCGCCCGTCTGTACTGAGCCTTCAAAGCCGCCCGTCTGTCTTGAGCCTTCAGAGCCGTCTGCCAGACAGGAGCCGCTAGAGCCGTCAGCAAGACAGGAGCCGCTAGAGCCTTCCGCCAGACAGGAGCCGCTAGAGCCTTCCGCCAGACAGGAGCCGCTAGAGCCTTCCGCCAGACAGGAGCCGCTAGAGCTTTCCGCCAGACAGGATCCGCTAGAGCACTCCAGCCAGGACCAGCCAGAGTCGTCCAGCCAGGACCAGCCAGAGCCGTCCAGCCAGGACCAGCCAGAGCCGTCCAGCCAGGACCAGCCAGAGCCGTCCAGCCAGGATCCGCCAGAGCCAGCCAGCCAGGATCCGCCAGAGCCAGCCAGCCAGGATCCGCCAGAGCCAGCCAGCCAGGATCCGCCCCTCAGTCCGGTGCTGCCCCTCAGTCCGGAGCTGCCCCTCAGTCCGGTGCTGCCCTTTAATCATATGGGGTTTATATGGAGGGTGGCCATTGGGAGGAGGTCACGGAAGCGGGGATTGACTATGGTGGGGTGGGGACCACGACCAGCGCCAGAGCCGCCACCGTGGACAGACGCCCACCCAGACCCTCCCCTAGAGTTTATGGTGGTGCGCCTGGAGTTCGCACCTTAAGGGGGGGGGGGGGTTCTGTCACGTTCCTGACCTGTTTTCCTTTGTCTTGTATTTATTTAGTTGGTCAGGGCATGAGTTGGGTGGGTTTGTCTATGGTTGATTTTCTATGTTGGGACTTTTGTGTTCGGCCTGGTATGATTCTCAATCAGAGGCAGCTGTCAATCGTTGTCCCTGATTGAGAATCATACTTAGGCAGACTGGGTTTCACGTGTGTTTTGTGGGTGTTTGTTTCCGTGTTTGTGTTTTCACCACACGGTACTGTATAGGTTTTCTGCACTTCGTTTATTTGTTTTGTATTTCAGTGTTCAGTTTTCGTTATATTAAATCATTATGAACACTAACCACTCTGCGTATTGGTCCGATCCGTCTCGCCTCTCCTCGTCCGAGGAGGAGGACGAATATGAAAGCCGTAACATATTGTTTAACTTTTCGTTGGTGACACTGATATCTTGAAAAATATGCAGCTGCTTAAAGGGCAAATCCACAGATGAAACAATAACAAAACGGCCGCCCAGCTTCTGTTTTGGTAAAAAGCTGAGGGATGGATCTGGAGAAATGTAACCACTCTCAGATTAATATACAGAGCTATGAATGCAAGGACTGACCATCCACGATATCACAATTATTGTTTTAACCATGTTATGAGGCTATAAGTGTTTCTTTACATTTACAATGTTTACAAACATTGGAGAAAAACAAGCTTATATTTTGGGTTCTCATGGAGTGTGACAGTTGAACTAAGCTCATGAGGCATTTATAAGTTATATTCTTCAAGAATATATGGATATACTGTAGATATATATAAGTCCAAAATGGATGTAGCAACTACAGATTGTCTTTTTAAGTCTATCAAAAGTTTACGAGTTTGAGCATGTGTCCATTAGGCCTATGAATTATTTTTTTATCAGCATTAATTAGATTGGTGATAATGGCACCAGAGGAGATATCTGCTGTTTTACGATCTCCTAACCAATTGTGCTATTGTGTTTGTTTTTTAGCGTTATTTGTAACTTATTTTATACATAATGTTTCTGCCACCATGTGTTATGACCGAAAAGAGCTTCTAGATATCAGGACAGTGATTACTCATCCCTTACTGGAGGAAAGGTTTTTCTTAAACGAGTCGGACGGGAAATATTTACTTCAGACGCCCTCATCCATGTCATTCGCAGGAGAAAGACACAGCAATATCGGGAATGAATATCGGGGTGCCTTGTAAGGATCCAACGCAGAGCGGGTAATCTCCCTTTACCATTGGTCCTATTAGCCAACATACAACCAATGGAAAATAAAGTAGACAAACTACAATCACGCATATCCTACCAACGGGACATTAAAAACTGTAATATTTTATGTTTCACCGAGTCGTGGCTGAACGACGACATGAATAACTTACAGCGGCCTCTGGTAAGACAAGGGGTGGCGGTCTATGTATATTTGTAAACAACAGCTGGTGCACGAAATCTAAGGAATTCTTGAGGTTTTGCTTGCCTGAGGTAGAGTATCTCACGATTAGCTGTAGACCACACTATTTACCAAGAGAGTTGCTGTCTATTTACCACCACAAACCAATGCTGGCACTAAGACCGCACTCAATGAGCTGTATGAGGCCATAAGCAAACAGGAAAACGCTCATCCAGAGGCGACGCTCCTAATGGCCGGGGACTTTAAATGTGCAACCAGAGGGAAAAAACTCAAGACCACCTTTACTCCACACACAGAGAAGCGTAACAAAGCTCTCCCTCGCCCTCCATTTGTCAAATCTGACCATAATTCTATCCTCCTGATTCCTGCTTACAAGCAAAAACTAAAGCAGGAAGCACCAGTGACTCGATCAATAAGAAAGTGGTGAGATGAAGCAGATGCTAAACTACAGGACTGTTTTGCTAGCACAGACTGGAATATGTTCCTGGATTCCTCCGATGGCCTTGAGGAGTTCACCACATCTGTCACTGGCTTCATCAATAAGTGCATCGATGCCGTCATCCCCACAGTGACCGTACGTACATACCCAAACCAGAAGCCATGGGTTACAGGCAATATCCGCACTGAGCTAAAGGGTAGAATTGCCGCTTTCAAAGAGCTTATAAGAAATCCTGCTATGCCCTCCGATTAACCATCAAGCAGGAAAAGCATCAATACAGGACTAAGATTGAATCGTACTACACTGGCTCCAACGCTCGTTGGATGTGGCATAGCTTGCAAACTATTACAGACTACAAAGGGAAACACAGCCGAGAGCTGCCCAGTGACACAAGCCTACCAGATGAGCTAAATTAATTCTATGCTCGCTTCGAGGCAAGTAACACTGAAACATGCATGAGAGCATCAGCTGTTCCGTACAACTGTGTGATCACGCTCTCCGTAGCCGATGTGAGTAAGACCTTTAAACAGGTCAACATACACAAGGCCGCAGGGCCAGATGGATTACCAGGACGTGTACTCCGAGCATGCGCTGACCAACTGGCAAGTGTCTTCACTGACATTTTAACTTCTCTGCGCTACGGATCCCTGTTACGGGATCATTTTCCTAAACAACCGCTGAATTGCAGGGCGCAAAATATTACAAAAAATATTTATAATCATGCAATCACAAGTGAAATATACCAAAACACAGCATAGCTTGTTGTTAATCCACCCATCGTGTCAGATTTTGAAAATATGCTTTACAGAGAAAGAAATCCAAGCTTTTGTGAGTGTATAAATCAATGCTAGAACAGCTAGCCCCAAATTAGCATGGTCACGAAAGTCAGAAAAGCAATAAAATGAATCGCTTACCTTTGATAATCTTCGGATGTTTGCACTCACGAGACTCCCAGTTACACAATAAATGTTCTTTTTGTTCGATAAATATTACTTTTATAACAAAATAACGTCATTTGGGTTGCGCGTTATGTTCAGAAAACTACAGCCTCGTTCCGGTCCTGAAAGGCAGGACAATTCCCAAACGTATCAGATTCAGAAAAATTACAAAGAATATTTCTAATCATGCAATCACAAGTGAAATATACCAAAACACAGCTTAGCTTGTTGTTAATCCACCTATCGTGTCAGATTTTGAAAATATGCTTTGCAACGAAAGCAATCTAAGCTTTTGTGAGTGTATCAATCAATGCTAGAACAGTTAGCCTTATATTAGCTTGGTTAGCTTGGTCACGAAAGTCAGAAAAGCAATAAAATTAATCGCTTACCTATGATAATCTTCGGATGTTTGCACTCACGAGACTCCCAGTTACACAACAAATGTTATTTTTGTTCGATAAATATTACGTTTATAACAAAAAAATGCCATTTGGGTAGTGTGTTATGTTCAGAAAACCAAAGCCTCGTTCCGTTTGACGAAAAATCCCAAAACTACCCGTAATGGTCGTAGAAACATGTCAACTGTTTTTTATAATCAATCCTCAGGTTGTTTTTAACAAACTTAATCGATAATATTTAAACGGGACCGTAATCTATTCAATAAGAGAGAAAAAGAAAATGGAGAGCTACCCTCTCGCGCGCAGGAACTAATCACTTATCACTTTTGAAAAATCTCGCTAATTTTTTTAAATAAAAGCCTGAAACTATGTCTAAAGCCTGGTCACAGCCTGAGGAAGCCATTTGAAAAGGAATCTGGTTGATACCCCTTTAAATGGAAGAAAGACGGGCCAGGAAACACAGATAAAAAAAAAAAAATCACTTCCGGGTTAGATTTTCGCAGATTTTCGCCTGCAGAATCAGTTTTGTTATACTCACAGATAATATTTTGACAGTTTTGGAAACTTTGGAGTGTTTTCTATCCTAATCTGTAAATGATATGCATATTCTACGATCTGGACCTGAGAAATAGTCTGTTTACCTTGAAAACGTTATTAAAAAAATAAAATTAAATCTGACCCCTAGCATCAAGAGGTTTTAAACCTGTCCCTGACTGAGTCTGTAATACCAACATGTTTCAAGCAGACCACCATAGTCCCTGTACCCAAGAACACTAAGGTAACCTGCCTAAATGACTACCGACCCGTAGCACTCACGTCTGTAGCCATGAAGTGCTTTGAAAGGCTGGTCATGGCTCACATCAACACCATTATCCCAGAAACCCTAGGCCCACACCAATTTGCATACCGCCCCACCAGATCCACAGATGACGCAATCTCCATTGCACTCAACACTGCCCTTTCCCCCCCTGGACAAAAGGAGAACCTATGTGAGAATGACTACATTGACTACAGCTCATCGTTCAACACCATAGTGCCCTAAAAGCTCATCACTAAGCTAAGGACCCTGGGACTAAACAGCTCCCTCTGCAACTGGATCCTGGACTTCCTGATGAGCCGCCCCCAGGTGGTAAGGGTTGGATACAACACATCCGCCACGCTGATCCTCAACACAGGGGCCCCCTTAGGGGTGCGTGCTCAGTCACCTCCTGTACTCCCTGTTCACTCATTACTGCATGGCCAGGCATGACTCCAACACCATCATCAAGTTTCCTAATGACAACAGTGGTATGCCTAATCACTGACAACGATGAGACAGCCTATAGGGAGGAGGTCAGAGACCTGGCCGTGTGGTGCCAGGACAACAACCTCTCCATCAACGTGATCAAGACAAAGCAGATGATTGTGGACAACAAGAAAATGAGGACCGAGCACACCCCCATTCTAAATGACGGGGCTGTAGTGGAGCAGGTTGAGAGCTTCAAGTTCCTTGGTGTCCACATCCCCAACAAACTATCATGGTCCAAACACTCGAATACAAAGTCAAGGTACTGGAGATGTCACGCCCTGACCATAGTTTGCTTTGTATGTTTCTATGTTTTGTTTGGTCAGGGTGTGATCTGAGTGGGAATTCTATGTTGTATGTCTAGTTTGTCTGTTTCTATGTGTTTGGTCTGATATGGTTCTCAATCAGAGGCAGGTGTTTTTTGTTGTCTCTGATTGGGAGACATATTTAGGTAGCCTGTTTTGTCATTGTGGGTTGTGGGTGATTGTTCCTGTTCCTGTGTTCCTGGTTTTGTGTTCACCATACGGGACTGTTACGTTTTCGTTCGTTTGTCGGTTTATTGTTTTGTTCGTTGTTTAACCTGATGAGGACCAGAGGGCGCTATTTACACTTTGGGGGAAAATCGTTCACAATTTAAACGGCCTCGTACTCAATTCTTGCTCGTACAATATGCATATTATTATTACTATTGGATAGAAAACACTCTCTAGTTTCTAAAACCGTTTGAATTTTGTCTGTGGGTAAAACAGAACTCTTTTGGCAGCACACTTTCTGACCAGGAAGTGGAAAGTCTGAATTCGATGCTCTGTTTAAGGACCTGCCTATAAATGGGCATGATACGTATGACTATACGTGCACGTCATACACCTTCCCCTAGATGTCAAGAGGAACTGAGAGAAGAAATTAGTTGATTATCTTGGCCTGAGATGGAATGAACCCTCTTGGAATGACGTGTCCTCCATTTTAGTTTTTTTGGAAGGCGCGTGGAGGGACCTGTAATTGCCTTCTGAAAAGCTGTCGTTACGGGCGAATACTATCTCCGGCTTTGATTTTATTTGATACATGTCACAATATCATCGTAAAGTGTGTTTTTTCAATATAGTTTTATTAGAATATTGATATTTTTTCGGGACGTTAGGCGTGTTGCGTTGTCTGTGTTTGTTGACGATGGAGAGCTACTTGCCACTTGGCTAGTGCGCTTGCTAATTCAAGAGGGACAAAGGACATTCTAAAACCAAACAACGATTGTTCCCGACAAAGGACCTCTTGTACAACATTCTGATGGAAGCTCATAAAAAGTAGGACTCATTTTATGATTCTATTTCATATATCTGTCAAACTGTGTACTATTAGTTTTGCGCTCAGGTTTTGGTCACTATCTCGCCATAACCTAAGCCTTATGTCGTAAAGAAGTTATTTTTAGAATTCTAACACTGCGATTGCATTAAGAACTAGTGTATCTATCATTTCCTATACAACATGTATTTTTTTGTAATGTTTATGAATAGTTATTTGGTCAGAGTAGGTGAGAGTCTAATAGAAATATCCGCACATTCTGGGAAAAAGCTGCTACGTTAGCACAGTGTGTAACCACTGATTTCAGCTCTAAATATGCACATTTTCGAACAAAACATAAGTGTATGTATAACCTGATGTTATAGGACTGTCATCTGATGGAGCTTATCAAGGTTAGTCAAAAATTATATATATTTTGCTGGTTTGTTACGATCGCTAACGTGCCTATTGCTATCGCTAACGTGCCATGATGAATGAATGCGGTAGTGTGGTAGGCTATTGTAGTAAGCTAATATAATGCTATATTGTGTTTTCGCTGTAAAACACTTAAAAAATCTGAAATATTGGCTGGATTCACAAGATCTTTGCCTTTCATTTGCTGTACACCATCGATTTTTCAGAAATGTTTTATGACGAGTATTTAGGTATTGCACGTTGGTGTCTGTAATTACTCTGGCTGCTTCCGTGCTATTTCTGACGGTAGCTGTTATTGTAGCTGCAATGTAAAACTGATTTATAGCTCAAATATGCACATTTTTCGAACAAAACATAGATTTATTGTATAACATGTTATAAGACTGTCATCTGATGAAGTTGTTTCTTGGTTAGTTTGGTTGGTTCTTGGTTAGTTAGGTTGGCTTTGTGCATGCTACCTGTGCTGTGAAAAATGTCTGTCCTTTTTTTGTATTTGGTGTTGAGCTAACATAAATATACGTGGTGTTTTCGCTGTAAAACATTTTAAAGATCGGACATGTTGGCTGGATTCACAAGATGTGTATCTTTCAAATGCTGTATTGGACTTGTTAATGTGTGAAAGTTAAATATTTCAAAAAAATATATTTTGAATTTCGCGCTCTGCCTTTTCAGTGGAATGTGGGAGGAGTTCCGCCTGCGGAACCCCAGAGCCAGACAGGTTAAGTATTCTGATTAAAATGAATACTCACCACGCTGCATCTTGGTCCTCCTCTCTTTCGCCCAACGAAGAACGTTACAGAATCACCCACCACCAAAGGACCAAGCAGTGTGGTAACGGGCAGCAGCAGCAGCAGCAGCAGCAGCGATTGCAGGACTCCTGGACCTGGGAGGAGATTCTGGACGGAAAGGGACCCTGGGCAAAGACTGGAGAATATCGCCGCCCCAAGGCTTAGCTGGAGGCAGCGAAAGCGGAGAGGCGGCGGTATGAGGAAGCAGCACGAAAGCGCGGCTGAAAGCCAGAGAGGCACCCCCAAAAATGTCTTGGGGGGGGGGGGGGCACACGGGGGGTGTGGCTAAGTCAGGTAGGAGACCTGAGCCAACTCCCCGTGCTTACCGTGGAGAGAGAGGGACCGGGCAGGCACCGCGTTATGCCGTGAGGCGCATGGTGTCCCCGGTGCACAGGCAGAGCCCGGTGCGGTACATAGCAGCGCCTCGTATCGGCCGGGCTAGAGTGGGCATCGAGCCAGGTGCCATGAAGCCGGCTCAGCGCATCTGGTCTCCAGTGCGTCTCCTCGGGCCGGGGTACATGGCACCAGCCCTACGCATGGTATCCCCGGTTCGCCAGCACAGCCCACAGCTGTTCCACCTCGCTGCACTGGCCTGGCTACGGGGAGCATTCAGCCAGGTAGGGTTGGGCAGGCTCGGTGCTCGAGACCTCCAGTGCGCCTCCACGGTCCGGTCTATCCGGTGCCACCTCCACGCACCAGCCCTCCGGTGGCAGCCCCCCGCACCAGGCTGTCTCTCCGTCTCCTCACTACAGGTGCTCCCGCCTGCTCAGCGCCGCCTGAGTCTTCCTCCTGTCCAGCGCTGCCTGAGTGTCCCTCCAGTCCAGCACCGCCTGAGCCTCCCTCCTATCCAGCGCCGCCTGAGCCGTCCGTCTGTCCAGCGCCGCCTGAGCCGCCCGTCTGTCCAGCACCGCCTGAGCCGCCTGTTTGTCCAGCGCCGCCTGAGCCGCCCATCTGTCCAGCGCCGCCTGAGCCACCCGTCTGTCCTGAGCCGCCAGAGCCGCCCGTCTGTCCTGAGCCGCCAGAGCCGCCCGTCTGTCCTGAGCCGCCAGAGCCGCCCGTCTGTCCTGAGCTGCCAGAACCGCCCGTCTGTCCTGAGCTGCCAGAGCCGCCCGTCTGTCCTGAGCTGCCGGTTTATTGTTTTGTTTTGTTGTTTAAGTATTCTGATTAAAATGTATACTCACCACGCTGCATCTTGGTCCTCCTCACTTTCGCCCAACAAAGAACGTTACATGAGTGACCATCACAAAGCCCTGACCTCAAACCTATAGAAAATTTGTAGGCAGAATTGAAAAAGTGTGAGCGAGCAAGGAGGCCTACTAACCTGACTCAGTTATACCAGCTCTGTCAGGAGGAACGGGCCAAAATTCACCCAACATATTGTGGGAAGCTTGTGGAAGGCTACCCGAAACGTTTGACCCAAGTTAAACAATAAAAAGGCAATGCTACAAAATACTAATTGAGTGTATGTAAACTTCTGACCCACTGGGAATGTGATGAAAGAAATAAAAGCTGAAATAATTAATTCTCTCTACTATTATTCTGACATTTCACATTCTTAAAATAAAGTTTTGATCCTAACTGACCTAAGACAGGGAATGAATTCTTACTCGGATTGAATGTCAGGAATTGTGAAAAACTGAGTTTAAATGTGTTTGGCTAAGGTGTATGTAAACTTCCGACTTCAACTGTATGCAATCCCTCAGAAGTTGTTTGGAGAAAATATCCTTTCTATTTCATTTGTATTGTATTCTTCATACTATAAAATGTTATTCAATAATGCCACAGAATTCTAAGCAAATCCTGTCTGCTAAATTAACTTGTGTAGCCCACAGACATTTGACATATGAAGGTCAGGGCCTAACATAAGGACAACTCAGAGTATGCTATTCTGTTCTTCTGAAATAGACTACATTTTCTTCATTTCATGTTTCTTTAGACCTGTCTAAAATAAATCATGGATTTATTGTGATAGTGTAGACTATATTACATTGATTTATTAGACTTTTTAAAATGTAAATGTTCCAAAGGTCTGCGTCAGTGGCTTGTAGGCTATGCGTGGAAGCCAGGGGATGCTAAATGTTTTTATGTTAGTTAACGGTCAGTTACCGTGAGACCGACAGTTACTTGCTTGACAATCACCGGCTGATGAAATTTCATGACCTCCACAGCCCTAATAGGAACGAGTGTTTTTCACTAACAACATTTAGAAGAACATTTTTTTTTTTTAAAGAGGAAGGAAATGAGGGGTTCTATATTGGGTCATTGACTGGCCTTGTTTAGTATACAGTGCATTACTGTAACACAGCAAACTAACTTCTTCAGATTCTACCCCATATCTCTCTTATAACCAGAGGTCCAAGGTATTATACTGTAGTGTACATGCTCCCTCCAAAGCCTCGGCCCATAGGCCTCGTAGGTCCAGGACTAAAAGCTATGTTGAGAAGAGCCATGTGAGAATGGCGGCAGTATGTGTGTAGGACTCTGTGTATATTTATCCTCTGTACTAGAGCAGTGCCAGGACGAGCGGCTGCTGCTGCTGAGTGGCTGAAAGCAGGGCTCTCCACTGGGGCTGAGGCTGCCGAGTGCCTGGGCCGGGCTCTGGATAAAGTAAACACACACACACACACACACACACACACACACACACACACACACACACACACACACACACACACACACACACACACACACACACACACACACACACACACACACACACACACACACACACACACACACACACACACACACACACACACACACACACAGGGGTTCTTCCCCTCTCCCATCCTCCTCCCCAGCCTGCGCGTCAGCTGGAGACCACACAGCCAGACCACACAGAGTCTGAGCTCGGCCCAGGGCCCTCTCACGCAACACAGTCCGCAAGCTGTCACTCTGACCCCCCTACCACACACACACACACATAATCTAAAACACACTCTTAAACACAGAGGAACAGAAAGGTAGTAGTCGTAGGTATATGTATTTCTGTGGTTATTACACATTTGAAAAAGTGATTAATCAGTCCAGTGAAGTTGTTGGGTTGGGATTTTCTCCTCGCAAGATGTCAAGTATGTCAAATATGGCCCTGAACAGAGCTGTAGTGTTGACAGGAGAACTTCTTCTCTTGATTGATTTCTTGGTCCTTTCTTTCTCTCGATGCTTCATGGTCACATGTGAGGGGTTTTACTTGACTCGTGGACCAAGAGCAAATACACAGCCATTGGCCAAAAATCTATTTCAAGTGTCAGATGCTGATGTCTGTGATGTGTTTATATGTAAGTGGACAGCTTACTTCAAAGAGATGTTTAATTGAAGAAAAAAACCTAAGATGATTCATTTAAGAATTTAGATTAGAAATTAGACATTTGAATGTAAATGTTACAGTATGATTTTATTGGAGGTGTTAGTTATATTACTACCGTAACTACAGTACTGTGTGTACGTACTTGTGCACTTGTGTGTGTTGGAGGTCAGGGTGTTAGTAGAGGCAGGGCTACGGGTCATTAGCAGAGATCAGAGGCTGTGTAAATGCGTTTATCGTGGGGCTCTGTCGGTCGCAGCGTAGGCACGCATGGTGGTCATTCTGCTCCAGGGGTCCTTGTTTCCAGTGGTGGAAAAAGTATCCAATTGTCATACTTGAGTAAACATAAAGATACCTTAATTAATAGAAAATGACTCAAGTAAAAGTGAAAGTCACCCAGTAAAATACTACTTGAGGAAAAGTCTAAAAGTATTTGGTTTTAAATATACTTAAGTATCAAAAGTAAATGTAATTTCTAAAATATATTTAAGTATCAAAAGTAAAAATCATTTCACATTCCTTATATTAAGCAAACCAGACGACAATTTTTTTATTTTTTATATTTATTTACGGATAGCCAGGGGCACACTTCAACACTCAGACATCATTCACAAATTAAGCATTTGTGTTTTGTGAGTCTGCCAGATCAGATGCAGTAGGAATGACCAGGGATGTTCTCTTTAAGAGCGTAAATTGGCCACTTTTCCTGTCCTGCTAAGCATTCTAAATGTAACAAGTACTTTTGGGTGTCAGGGAAAATGTATGGAGTTAAAAGTACATTATTTTCTTTAGGAATGTAGTAAAGTAAAAGTAAAAGTAGTCAAAAATATCAATAGTAATGTAAAGTAAGATACCCCCCCAAAAAACGTAAGTAGTACTTTAAAGTATTTTTTTACTTAAGTACTTTATACCACTGCTTGTTTTCTCTCCAGCTGTCTCTTTTACTACAACTGACTAATGACATACTGTATCACTCCCTGCTGGCGATAATTTGTACTGCACCATTCTTCTTCTGTAATACTCCTGAGTTAAACAAAAGCAGGATGAAATACTTTCTGACCAAATAAAAGGTAGAGCCAATTTAGGGTTATATTCTGTCAATTTTCCTACTATGCAAAGAGGGGTTTTAGGCTGGGTTTCTGTATAGAACTTTGTGACATCTGCTGATGTAAAAAGGGCTTTATAAATACATTTGATTGATTGATTCATTGGTTAATTGATGTAGATTAATTAATTTCTGATATCACCCAGTAATTCTCTCCAAGCTTTCCACTGGCCTCAATCGACTCACATATTTCTCCCATAGTGTTTAGAGAAACATCCTTCTCCTCCTCCAAAACCCCAATACCATCCCTTCCAAGCCCTAAACAGGCAGGAGCCAGCCCCAGTCTGCACCTCTCACTGCCAGGTAGACTGGTCAACAGTATTGTTCTGATTGACTATCATTACATCTGTATACACGCAGGCCTGTGGTCATGTTTCCCATTTCTTTACTGTTTCTTATTATCATCCGACAACTGTTACTGCTTTCCTGCCGTTGCAGTGTAGTGGTTTGCTTTCATTGTTATCTAAGGAGGGTCAGATAAATAATCAGCGTCTACATAACAATGCAACTGATTAATTGTGGCGATAACATTTTTTACCCGTTTTTAGTGACTCCATAATAAAGTGGCAGAGACTATTCTCATGCCACTCAGAGCTTGACCTACAGGCAAAAAAGGTACTTTTACAGGGACATTAAGTTAACTATCAATTTGATAACCACTGCAGTGATGTCAAACAGCTCACATTTTAATAAAAAAATTATAATAATGTATTTCACCTTTATTTAACCAGGTAGCCAAGTTGAGAACAAGTTCTCATTTACAACTGCAACCTGGCTGTAACGATTGTCGTCGGGAAAAGGAGAAGACCAAGGTGCAGCGTGGTAAGTGTTCATTTTAATGAAATTAAATAAACTGAACACTGAATGAACAAAAATACAACAAAGAGAGAGAACGAAACGAAACAGTCCTGTAAGGTATACACACAAAACAGGAAACAACCACCCACAACCAAAGTGGGAAAACAGGCTACCTAAGTATGGTTCTCAATCAGAGACAACGATTGCCAGCTGCCTCTGATTGGGAACCATACCAGGCCAAACACATAGAAATAGAAAACATAGACATACAAACATAGAATGCCCACCCACATCACACCCTGACCAAACAAAATATAGAAACATACAAAGCAATCTATGGTCAGGGCGTGACACTGGCCAAGATAAAGCAAAGCAGTTCGACACACAACAACACAGAGTTACACATGGAATACACAAACATACAGTCAATAAAACATTATAAAACGTCTATATACAGCGTGTGTAAATGAGGTAAGATAAGGGAGGTAAGGCAATAAATATGCCATGGTGGCAAAGTAATTACAATATAGTATAATTACAATATAATGACGTTACCCATCAGCCACTGCTTCCTGGGAGCAGGACATCTGTGATTGGCTGGTAGGTGTTGACAGGGGGGTATGTAATGTCAGATGGGGGTCAAACAGACTGTTCTGGGGTTAGAGAGGATTGGCCATTTTCTCAGGACCCTGGACACGAAACAGTGAGAAGTGTCTCGCTTTTCATCGATCCTAAATAGACAGAGGTTAGTGACACAAGTGTTCAGACACACACATTCTCATTCATCTAAGAGGGACATGTAGGTATGTATTATGTCATCTCTGGATCAACATGTCCATCAACCAGTCAGACAATAGTCTGCCTTGTGACATCATCAACACGTGTAAGATTTGAAATTGAAATCCCAGCCATAATGATCATCTGGGATCAACACAGCTAAATGGCAATCCAGGATCAAAACATCCTAAATGGAGATCCTGGCTCAACAAAACTAAATGGAGATCCTGGCTCAACAAAACTAAATGGCAATCCAGGATCAAAACATCCTAAATGGAGATCCTGGCTCAACTGTAACGGCTGTCGTAGTCGTTCTCCTCCTCAGACGAGGAGGAGCATGAATCGGACCAAGATGCAGAGTGGTAAGTGTTCATATTTAATGAAAAAACAACAAAACACTTCAAAATACAAAAACCAGCAAACGTGACTAACCCGAAACAGTCCTGTGTGGCCCAAGCGCTGACACAGGAACAAACACCCACAAAACACAAGTGAAACCCTGGCTGCCTAAGTATGATTCTCAATCAGGGACAACGATTGACAGCTGTCTCTGATTGAGAATCATACCAGGCCGAACACAAAAACCCCAACATAGAAAAACAACCATAGACAACCCACCCAACTCACGCCCTGACCAACTAAAATAAATACAAAACAAAGGAAAACAGGTCAGGAACGTGACATCAACAAAACGAAATGGAGATCCAGGATCAAAACATCCTAAATGGAGATCCTGGCTCAACAAAACTAAATGGAGATCCTGGCTCAACAAAACTAAATGGAGATCCAGTTGGCTAGACTGAGCCCGAACATTATGGTGAACATTTGTGTGTATCTGTACTTTTATATTTGTGTACATGAGTGTGTTAGGGAGTGTGCTTGGAAAAAGGTACATCCTACATGTGACAGAGACAGATTCATGGTCCCAGGGGTTGTTTTGGTTTGGTTGTCCTGACTTTCCTGAAACACTGATAATCTATTATAGACACTGAGAGGACTTCCAGCTGTACCTTGAGTTTGAGTGTCTAGTTATCCAACATGATGAGGTCCAGACCTCCCTCTTCTTTTGCTGTAGGTGCATTGTGCGTGTGTGTGTGTGTGTGTGTGTGTGTGTGGCTGGTGTAGCCTACGCCTGCAGTTCAGGCACTTGGCTACTTGGTTGTCAGCTATAACAGATCTGGGAGTTTTGTTTATTGTTTTACCTACAGTTCCTGTAACTGAAGAATAATATCACTTAATGACAGCCCCCCCATCTCTCTCTCTCTCTCACCTATCATTCATGTGGTTAAACTGAGAGTCCAGTCTAGTCCAGATGGCGGATACCACAGGGTAAAAAGCATGTCCCCATGCAGCTCTTTAATTTGCCAAGTGTTTTACTGCTGTTTTGACCACCCATGGAGGTATTAAAATTATACGCAAGCCACCCAGTAAGATGCCTTTCTTCCTACACATACACAGACATGGTGTACACACACACGTGTTCCCCTAGAATACATTTTTGGATGTTCAAGAAATTTTTACAAACACTTACGGAAGTATTTCTTAAAATAAAAAAACATGAGTTTCTCAGCTTTGACCGCTTTGATCTCCAGCTGAGATCGTTTGTCATGTCCAGCAGAGGTCAGTAAGGTACAAACTAAATCCATATTTGAACACAATCTGATTTCTGTACCACCTTCATTTTCTTTTGTTTGCAATCCTTGTTTTTATCAGTAAAACCATAAGGTCACTATTTTCATTAAATAAAAAACTCAGATACCTATTTTTGGTTATGTTATTTAGGTCAGCAATTTATCTGATAGTTTCTAATAAATTACATTGAAGAATGGCAATTACATATTAACTAAATTTAGTAGCTTACATAATTCACCGTTTTATTACATTGGGATTTTATGAATCAAGAAAACATGCACCAAAGAATACCCAGGCATTTTATCACATCATTTCATAGTATCAGGTAATTTGTCATTGCCTTAACAATCTTTTTCTAAAGCAATCGTTATTATGTTATTATGATATGTTTCTCTTTGAGTAATTGGCATTACTAACAGTCATTGGTTAGAGCCCACGCCTTCATGACAGTTTCGTTTCTGTGTAAGGACTAATGGCTGATGGTGGGACTGCTCTCTGGTCTCTCATGCTAATAGTGTGTACCCTGTCTTTCTCCACTGCTCAGAAGCCTTTGGTGAGGTGAGCGCTGAATAACAGCTCATAGATGGAAATACTGAAACCTTAGACTCTGCTTCCTGCGAGGGGGGGGGGGGGGGGGGGGGGGGTACCGTGGCAAAACTTGTGAATTGCTGTTGTTGTATTTCAAGCCCCACTCTCTTTGTTTAATAATCTGCAAAATGCTATTTTGACTTCACTCATGCTCTGCAATGTAGACTAGCTCTGGATATCATTAGATAATGTGGAAAATAAAAACAAAATATTAGATAAGGTGTATTTATGTCAAGTATGTTTGAATTTCAGTTAAATCCCCTCATGCTCCATCATCATTGATTGATCGTTTTTTCTTCTTCTTGAAGACATTCAGTTATTTTTGGAGAGTCTGTAACTCTTTCTTTTTGAGTCAGTAATACTGCTTTTGGGGATGTTGTTGGGGATGTTCCAAATGGGATCGGTTTACAGTAAATTAATTAGTGTGTGTATGTGTGAGGAGTCAGACCTTTTGCTGTGTGTGTATGAGTCACTGACGTAACCGGGTTATTACAGAGCGTGTAGGTGGGGGAGTCACGTGTTCTCCTGTCTCCTCAAATGTCAAGCCCTTAGAGTCGTGCTAGTGGTCCCCCCCACACACATGCAAACACACACACACACACTCACTGACTGGGGTTCAGACCCAAACACTGTGGCTTTTACAAGAACAATATGAGTCTACATGAGTCACATGGCTGTGATTCATGTAAGGTCATATAACTGGGTAATTCTACAAGAAAGTCTAGTTCAAATATGAAATAAATAACCTTTTATTTTTGCCCAGAGATTGAGGGAGAGTGATTGGAAGAGGTGGGAGGGATTGGACTTTTTAATTCACATCAAATCATCCGTGGTTTTGGTTTTGAGGGCCCACAGTGAAAGTATTGTGGTTGATGTGTGAGGGAAGTCACTCGCATGGACCGAAACTCTGGACAGTGAGAGAGAGAAAAAACAGGACCCTCATCTTTACTCACACTTCAGTGTACAGAACTGTCTAATTCCTGCTATCTAAATTCATGTTCAAATCAAATCAAATTGTATTAGTCACATGCACCGAATATAACAGGTGTGGACCTTACAGTGAAATGCTTACTTATGAGCCCTTAACCAACAATGTAGTTGACAAAATAAGAATAAGAAAATAAAGTAACAAGTTATTAAAGAGCAGCAGTAAAATAACAATAGTGAGACTATATACAGGGCGGTACGGGTACAGAGTCAATGTGCGGGGCACCGGTTAGTCAAGGTAATTGAGGTAATATGTACATGTACTGTAGGTAGAGTTATTAAAGTGACTATGCGTAGATGATAACAGAGAGTAGCAGTGGTGCAAAAAGGGGGGGGGGGGTAAATGCAAATAGTCTGGGGTAGCCATTTGATTAGATGTTCAGGAGTCTTATGGCTTGGGGTTAGAAGCTGTTTAGACACCTCTTGGACCTAGACTTGACGCTCCGGTACCGCTTGCCGTGCGGTAGCAGAGAGAACAGTCTATGAATAAGGTGGCTGGAGTCATTGACAATTTTTAGGGCCTTCCTCTGACACCGCCTGGTATAGAGGTCCTGGATGGCAGGAATCTTGGCCCCAGTGATGTAATGGGCCATACGCACTACCCTCTGTAGTGCCTTGCGGTTGGAGACAGAGCAGTTGCCATACCAGGCAGTGATGCAACCAGTCAGGATGCTCTCGATGGTACAGCTGTAGAACCTTTTGAGGATCTGAGGACCCATGCCACATCTTTTCAGTCTCCTGAGGGGGAATAGGTTTTGTCGTGCCCTCTTCACAACTGTCTTGGTGTGCTTGGACCATGTTAGTTTGTTGGTGATGTGGACACCAAGAAACTTTGAGCTCTCAACCTGCTCCACTGCAGCGCCGTCGATGAGAATAGGGGCATGCTCGGTCCTCTTTTTCCTGTAGTCCACAATTAGTTCCTTTGTCTTGAACACGTTGAGGGAGAAGTTGTTGTCCTGGCACCACACGGTCAGGTCTCTGCCCTACAGGCTGTCTCGTTGTTGTCGGTGATCAGGCCTACAACTGTTATGTCATCGGCAAATGTAATGATGGTGTTGGGGTCGTGCCTGGCCGTGCAGTCATGAGTGAGCAGGGAGTACAGGAGGGGACTGAGGACGCACCCCTGAGGGGCCCCTGTGTTGAGGATCAGCCTGGCGGATGTGTTGTTACCTACCCTTACCACCTGGGGGCGGCCCGTCAGAAAGTCCAGGATCCAGTTGCAGAGGGAGATGTTAAGTCCCAGGGTCCTTAGCTTATTGATGAGCTTTTAGGGCACTATGGTATTGAACACTGAGCTGTAGTCAATGAATATCATTCTCACATAGGTTTTCCAGGTGTGAAAGGGCAGTGTGGAGTGCAATAGAGATTGCATCATTTGTGGATCTGTTGGGGCGGTATGCAAATTGGATTGGGTCTAGTGCTTCTGGGATAATGGTGTTGATGTGAGCCATGACCAGCCTTTCAAAGCACTTCATGGATACAGACGTGAGTGCTATGGGTCGGGAGTCATTTAGGCATGTTACCTTAGTGTTCTTGGGCACAGGGACTATGGTGGTCTGCTTAAAACACGTTGGTATTACAGACTCAAACAGGGAGAGGTTGAAAATGTCAGTGAAGACACTTGCCAGTTGGTCAGCGCATGCTCGCAGTACACGTCCTGGTAATTCGTCTGGCCCTGTGGCCTTATGTATGTAACCTGTTTAAAGGTCATTCTCACAGATGCTTCTGGTTGGGGTATGTACTTACGGTCACTGTGGGGACGACATCATCCATGCATTTATTGATGAAGCCAATGACTGATGTGGTGTACTCCTCAATGCCATCGGAGGAATCCCTGAACATATTCCAGTCTGTGCTAGCAAAACAGTCCTGTAGCTTAGCATCTGCTTCATCTGACCACTTTTTTATTGATTGAGTCACTGGTGCTTCCTGCTTTAATTTTTGCTTTTAAGCAGGAATCAGGAGGATAGAATTAAGGTCAGATTTGCCAAATGGAGGGCGAGGGAGAGCTTTGTATGCATCTATGTCTGAGGAGTAAAGGTGGTCCTGAGTTTTTGTCCTCTGGTTGCACATTTAACATGCTGATAGAAAATTGGTAAAACATATTTAAGTTTCGCTGCATTAAAGTCCCCGGCTACTAGGAGCGCCGCCTCTGTGTGAGCGTTTTCTTGTTTGTTTATGGAGGAATACAGCTCATTCGATGCGGTCTTAGTGCCAGCCTCAGTCTGTGGTGGTTTGTAAACAGCTATGAAAAATACAGATGAAAACTCTCTTGGTAGACAGTGTTGTCTACAGCTTATCATGAGATACTCTAACTCAGGCGAGCAATAGCTCAAGACTTCCTTAGATATCGTGCACCAACTGCTATTTGCAAAAATACATAGTCCGCCATACATTACCAGACGCCGCTGTTCTATCCTGCTGATACAGCGTATAACCAGCCAGCTGTATGTTGATAGTGTCTTCGTTCAACCACGACTCTGTGAAGCATACGATATGACAGTTTTGAATGTCCCGTTGGTAGTTTAATCTTCCACGTAGGTCGTCTATTTTATTTTCCAAAGATTGCACGTTTGCTAGCAGAATGGAAGGAAGTGGGGGTTTATTCGTTCGCCTACGAATTCTCAGAAGGAAGCCTGCCCTTTGGCCCATATTTCTCTGCCTTCTCTTCACGCAAATCCCAGGGATCTGGGCCTGTTCCCGGGAGAACAGTAAATCATTCACGTCGGTCTAGTCAGACTCGTTAAAGGAAAAAAAGGATTTTGCCAGTCCGTGGTGAGTAATTGCAGTCCTGATGTCCAGAAGTTATTTTCTGTCATAAGAGACGGTAGTGGCAACATTGTGTACAAAATAAGTTAAAAACAACGCAACAAAAAAACACAATTGGATGGGGACACGTAAAACGTCAGCCTTCTTCTCCGGCGCCATCTTAGCCAGTATGTTTCTGTAATGTTATATCTGCTGCTTTAGTGAGCATTGTCCATCTCCCTCAACATCATCGAAACGAAAGAGCTGATTTCGGAATTTAGGAGACAGCAGAGGGAGCACGCCCCAATCCACATCAACGGGGTGCAGTGGAGAAGGTGAAACGCTTCAAGTTCCTCTGCTTACACAGCACTGACAATCTGAAATGGTTCACCCACACAGTCAGTAGGCTGAATAAAGCGCAACAGCGCCTCTTCAACCTCAGGAGGCTGAAGAAATTCAGCTTGGCTCCTAAGACCCTCACAAACTTTGACAGATGCACCCTTGAGAGAATCCTGTCGGGCTGTATCCCCGCCTGGTACGGCAACTGCACCCATCCTCAACCACAGGGCTCTACGGGGGGTGGTGGGGTATGCCCAACACATCACCGGGGATACATTGCCTGCCCTCCAGGACATCTACAGCACCCAATGTCACAGGAAGGCCATCAAGGACCTCAGACATCCGAGCCACGGCCTGTTCATACCGCTATCATCCAGAAGGCGAGGTCAGTACAGGTGCATCAAAGCTGGGACAGAGAGATTGAAAAACAGCTTCTATCTCAAGGCCATCAGACTGTTAAATAGCCTCCACCCAGTACCCTGCCTTGAACTTAATCATTGCCACTCGCCTGCTACCACCTGGTTACTCAACCCTGCACCTTAGAGGCTGCTGCCCTAATTAAATAGACATGGAATCACTGGTCACTTTAATAATGGAAAACTGGTCACTTTAAAAATGTGTGAATACTGTTTTACTAATTTCATATGTAAACTCAGCAAAAATATATGTCCTCTCACTGTCAACTGCGTTTATTTTCAGTAAACTTCACATGTGTAAATATTTGTATGAACATAACAAGACTCAACAATTGAGACATAAACTGAACAAGTTCCACAGAATAATGTGTCCCTGAACAAAGGGGATTCAAAATCAAAAGTAACACCCTCCGATCCAACAGATCCCAGACGTGCTCAATGGGATTGAGATCCGGGCTCTTCGCTGGCCATGGCAGAACACTGACATTCCTGTCTTGCAGGAAATCACGCACAGAATGAGCAGTATGGCCGGTGGCATTGTCATGCTGGAGGGTCATGTCAGGATGAGCCTGCAGGAAGGGTATCACATGAGGGAGGAGAATGTCTTCCCTGTAACGCACAGCATTGAGAGTGCCTGCAATGACAACAAGCTCAGTCTGATGATGCTGTGACACACCGCCCCAGATCATGACGGACCCTCCACCTCCAAATCGATCCCGCTCCAGAGGACAGGCCTCGGTGTAACGCGCATTCCTTTGACGATGAAAGCGAATCCGACTGTCACCCCTGGTGAGACAAAACCACGACTCATCAGTGAAGAGCACTTTTTGCCAGTCCTGTCTGGTCCAGCGACATTGGGTTTGTGCCAATAGGCGACGTTGTTGACGGGGATGTCTGGTGAGGACTTGCCTTACAACAGGCCTACAAGCCCTCAGTCCAGCCTCTCTCAGCCTATTGTGGACAGTCTGAGCACTGATGGAGGGATTGTGCATTCCTAGTGTAACTCGGGCAGTTGTTGTTGCCATCCTGTACCTGTCCCGCAGGTGTGATGTTCGGATGTACCGATCCTGTGCAGGTGTTGTTACACGTGGTCTGCCACTGACTTGCAATTTATTGCCCTGGCCACATCTGCAGTCCTCATTGCCTCCTTGCAGCATGCCTAAGGCACGTTCACGCAGATGAGCAGGGACCCTGGGCATCTTTCTTTTGGTGTTTTTCAGAGTCAGTAGAAAGGCCTCTTTAGTGTCCTAAGTTTTCATAACTGTGACCTTAATTGCCTACCATCTGTAAGCTGTTAGTGTCTTAACGACCCTTCCACAGGTGCATGTTTATTATTTGTTTATGGTTCATTGAACAAGCATGGGAAATAGTGTTTAAACCCTTTACAATGAAGATCTGTGAAGTTATTTGGATTTTACGAATTATCTTTGAAAGACAGGGTCCTGAAAAAGGGCTGATTATTTTTTTGCTGAGTTTATAATACTGTATTCTAGTCAAGGCCGTCCTATTCAACTATTGCTGTACATATACTATTCTATCCTGCGTATTCTACAGATACACTACATTTTCTATCCACATACTGTAATATATATATATATATCTGCAGCATATATATATATATATATACACTCCGGACTCCGACATTGCTCGTCCTAATATTTCTAAATTTCTTAATTCCATTTTTTTACTTTTGTAATTCTGTGTATTTTTGTGCATTGGTTGATATTACTGCACTGTTGAAGGTAGGAACAAAAGCATTTCGCTACACCTGCAATAACATGTGCAAAATATGTGTATGCGACTTATAACATTAGATTTAATCTGTACTACACTTTAGTTGGATAGCCCATCTATAGGTGTTCAACAAACTATCAATAGACTATCAGTAGCATGTGAACTGCATGTCTGTGGACTTGCAACATGGAAGCATCTCCCTGTGTGATGCTAGCTCAGAGTGGTTCAACCTGAAAGCTCCTGTCTTGGCTGGCCTGGCCCCACAGTAAATGGAGACCACAGATAGTTTCCCTTCCCATTAGCCTGCCCACCAGTTTCGAGTCATGGGGAACAGGTGTGGTTTCTTCCAACCAGTGAAATATGACAATGGTGACATTTTCCTCACAATCCTGTCCTGACAGTTAGTTCGTACATGTGAAATTATAATAACCACTTCGTAATACACTGAATATACAAAACATTAGGAACAACTGCTCTTCCCATGACACAGACTGCCAGCTGAATCCAGGTGAAAGCTGTGGTCTCTTATTGATGTCACTTGTTAAATCCACTTCAATCAGTGTAGATCAGGGGTTCTTAAACTTTTTCAGCCTGGGATCCAAATTTGAAATTCTGTGTCAAACTTAGGAAAATATTCAACTATATGTAAATATCGATACATTTCATTGCCCTTATGCCTAAAAAAATGCAATATAGACAAAAACAAATAACAATGAAATACCCATAAATGTCTTTTCAAGTTTATTTTTCCCTGTTAAAAACACTTACATACCTGTCTTGGTTGGAACTGTTGCTGTTAAAATACAATAAATAATTTCAATCTGAACTGGAATAAACGGATTGATCACATCACACAGATGTATAACAGAACACACACACACAGGCTTTTTGATCGTGCAACCCTAAGTAACAGTACAGAAAAACATTTATCAGGCCTACTGTACATCTTACTGTATAAATGATTGTTGATAGAAAGTCTAGGTTGAAACTGTTAAAATACATATGTTTTTATTCTGAACTGGAATAAACTGATATATCACATCACACAGATGTAGACCAGAAAACACACACACACACAGTCCTAATGAGAGGTGTGTGGCTGGTTGAAGTTTTCAACATGTCTATTCTGGGCTCAGTTTTTGACAGTGCAACACTGAGGTGATGCTCAGCATTGACACTGTTTCTGTACTTGAGAACCCTGATTTGCATAGGTTTGTGGTGCCAAACTGGATCAGAACATCTACTGCTTTCTCAGTCAGGCAGGAGACTGCTTCCTGCTGCAGATGAGCAACCCAGAACTGTGTGTGTTAAATTCAAAAAGCATCTTGCTTCAATCAGTTTAGTCCAGTTCAGAATAAGAAATATGACTTGTATTTTAACAGCAACAGTTTCAACATAGACTTGTTTTCAACAATAATTTCTACAGTAAAATGTACAGTAGGCCTGATCATTTTTCATCTTCATCTGTACTGTTACTAGGGTTGCACTATCAGTAACTAGTTAGCTTGCTTTGGCTAACGTTAGCTATTAGCTGTGTAAATTGCAAGGCCAGGGGATTGTTTGAAAGAGAAACTCACAACTACTACTATGAGAGACAATAGTTCCTTATTTCTGCTTATCATCACCTGTTATAAAATGACAACAATGCTAGCTGACTTACTTTTCCACTGTCGAAGCACTGTTTCCTGAAGCATTCTGCCCTGTTCTGAAAGAACTCCCTGAGTGTACCGTTATGTTGTGCCTGGATGTTTGGTAAGGACGTGTCGTTTTATTAATTTGTTCGTTTTGAGAGACTCATTACTAAGCACTTCCCCACACAAAACACATTGTGGGTGCTCCTCGTTATTCTCAAAGTTTGTATGAAGGAGACAAAAATTCATCACTGTATTTGCTTTTCATGACGATTGAGCTGTCAGAACTTGTGTCTAGCATGAGTCCATTTCACGGCAGCGGTTAGTGATGGCGAGTGGGAATGACAAGTCAGTGGCTGACAGCGATTAATCTGCCGCCTGAACGACAGCGCCGCAGCGTGTGTCTCGGAGTGATCTTCAAGAAAACTGCAGAAAAAAGATCCAGTAAACCCGCGAAGCACACGGGCATCTCCCTCTCCCACTCGCACAGCTGCCAAACTGAACAGTGACCACTGCTAAGCACAGAGCGCAAGGAACCGAGTGTGCAGTTGCACTTGCCAAATCAATTCCAGTTATTAATGAAATAAAAATACATTTACGTCGCGACCCACCATTAACAGATCCGGTAGCGACCCATACTTTAAGAAACGCTGGTGTAGATGAAGAGGAGGAGGCAGCATTTTTTTAAATCCTTGAGACAATTGAGACATGGATTGTGTATTTGTGCCATTCAGTGGGTCGATGGGCAAGACAAAAGATTTAAGTGCCTTTGAATGGGTATGTGCCACGTGCAGTGGTTTGAGTGTGTCAAGAACTGCAATGTTGCTAGGTGTTATCATGATAAACAGTTTCCCGTGTGCATCAAGAATGGTCCACCACCAAAAGGACATGCAGCCAACTTCACACAGCTATGGTAAGCATTGGAGTCAACATGGGCCTGCATCCCTGTGGAACTCCTTGTAGAGTTCATGCCCTGACGAATTGAGGCTGTTCTGAGGGCAAAAGGGAGTGCAACTCAATATTAGGAATGGAAAGTATTCAGACCCCTTGACTTTTTCCACATTTTGTTAGGTTACAGCCATATTCCAAAATTGATTAAATTGTTATTTTTCCTAATCAATCTACACACAATACCCCAATAATGACAAAGCAAAACAGGTTTTTAGAAATGTTTGCTAATTTATCAAAATAAAAAACGGAACTATCACATTTACGTAAGTATTCAGATCCTTTACTCAGTACTTTGTTGAAGCACCTTTGGCAGCGATTACAGCCTTGAGTCTTGTTGGGTATGACGCTACAAGCTTGGCACACCTGTATTTTGGGAGGTTCTCCATTCTTCTCTGCAGATCCTCTCAAGCTCTGTCATGTTGGATGGGGAGCGTTGCTACACAACTATTTTCAGGTCTCCAGAGATGTTTCGGGCTCTGATTGGGCCACTCAAGGACATTCAGAGACTTGTCTCAAAGCCACTACTGCATTGTCTTGACTGTGTACTTAGGGTCGTTGTCATGTTGGAAGGTGAACCTCCGCCCCAGTCTGAGGTCCGGAGCGCTCTGGAGCAGGTTATCATCAAGGATCTCTCTGTACTTTGATCCGTTCATCTTTCCCTCAATTCTGACTTGTTTCCCAGTCACTGCCACTGATAAACATCCCCACAGCATGATGCTGCCACCACCATGCTTCACTGTAGGGATGGTGCCAGGTTTTCTCTAGACGTGACGCTTAGCATTCAGGCCAAAGAATTCAATCTTCGTTTCATCAGACCAGAGAATCTTGTTTCTCATGGTCTGAGAGTCTTTAGATGCCTTTCGCCAAACTCCAAGAGGGTTGTAATGTGCCCTTTACTGAGGAATGGCTTCCGTCTGGCCACTCTACCACATAAAATATATTTAATACATTTTAGAATAAGACTGTAACTTAACAAAATGTGGAAACAGTCAAGGGGTCTGAATACTTCTGAAGACACTGTACATAGGGCAGCAGCCTCTAAGGTGCTGGGATGAGTAACCGGGTGGTAGCCGGGTAGTGACAGAGACTAAGTTCAGGGCAGGGTGCAGTCTGTTGGCATTGAGATAGAAACTGTATTTCAGTGTCTCTGTCCCAGCTTTGATGAACCTGTACTGACCTTGCCTTCTGGATGATAGCGGGGTGAAAAGTCTGGGGCTCGGGTGGCTGAGGTCCTTTGATGAGTTTCTTGGCCTTCCTCAGACTGGGGCGAAGGTTCACCTTTCAACAGGACAATGACCCTAAGCACACAGCCAAGACAATGCAGGAGTCTCTGAATTTCCTTGAGTGGCCCAGCCAGAGCCTGGACTTGAACATGATCGAACATCTCTGGAGAGACCTGAAAATAGCTGTCCAGCAACGCTTCCCATCCAACCTGACAGAGCTTGAGAGGATCTGCAGAGAAGAATGGGAGAAGCTCCCAAAATACAGCTTGTAGCGCCATACCTAAGAAGATTTGATGCTGTAATCGCTGCCAAAGGCACTTCAACAAAGTACTGATTAAAGGATCTGAATACATATGCAGTATATGTGATTCTTCTGTTTTTTTATTTGAATAAATTAGCAAACATAAAAAATAAAAATAAAAGTGATTTGTTATTATGGAGTATTGTGTGTACATTGATGAGGGAAAAAACTATTTAAGCAATTTTAGAATAAGGCTGTAATGTAAATAAATATATGGAAGGCACTATGCATAGACATTGAACAATGGTCACTTAAATAATATTTACATACTGTTTAACCCATTTCATATGTACAGTATATATTGTATTCAAGTCAAGGCCATCCTATTAAACCATTGCTGTACATATATTATTCTATCCACGTATTAAAAATCTAGTCAAAATGTAGCTGATACTAGCCTCCTTCTGGCTCCTAAAATAAAATCCCAACTTCAGCTTCAATTATTTTGTAAGTTGTTGAATATGCAATTTAAAGGAGAGGTCGTCATCAATTAAAATTCCAAGATATTTATATGAGGTTACAGTCTCAATCTCATTGCCCTGAAAGGTAGTATTCGGTGAAAGGTTCAGAGGTCTATTTCTTAGTTTAGTTTTGTCAGTATTGAGGATAAGCTTCAATTGACACAAGGTATGTTGAACAATGTAAAAAGCAGTTTGCAAGTTCTGGAAAGCTTTTGTGAGAGATGAGGCGCAACAATAAATAACAGTATCATCAGCATAAAAGTGAAGTTGCGCATCTTGCACATTTTTGTCTAAATGATTTATGTACATAGTGAATAAGAGGGGACCAAGTACAGAGCCCTGGGGCACACCATTACAGACAGACAATTTAACAGACATGAGCCCATCAAATTGCTCTATCAAACAGATGCAACTGCATGCTCCGAAAGACCTACCATCGACAATCTCTGCCTCGGTATAGCATAATCAACTGTATCAAAAGCCTTAGAGAGATCAATAAAAAGTGAGACACAGTGCTGTTTTTTGTCAAGGGCTTCAGTGATATCATTTAAAACTTTAATGGCTGCTGTAATTGTGCTATGCTTCTTCCTGAAGCCCGATTGGTACATTGATAAAATAGAGATAGTATACAACTCTTTAAGCTATTCACTAACACAGGTTTCAAGTATTTTCGCCAGGGGTGACAGCTTTAAGATTGTCCTATAATTATTTTAAAAAGTTGGATCTCCCCCTTTCAAAAGTGATAGGACAAATGCTGATTTCCAGATCTTTGGAATTTCATTACATTCCAGGGTTAGATTGAACAGATATGTAAGTGGTTCAGCTATGAAATCAGCTGCCAGATTTAAAAAGCAGGGATCAAGAAGATCAGGACCTGCATGCTTTCTCTGATCTAAGAATTTCAGGGCTTTATGTATCTCCTGCACTGAGAATGGCACAAATCAAACGTTTGACCAGCTCTCACTGGTTCATCAACACAGGGTTGTACAGAGACAGAGGACACTGAATCCAACAGCCTACCAGATGATACAATGTGCTCATTGAAACAATTCAGCATTTCAGTTTTGTCATATACAGCAACAGAGTCCTTCAATACACATGACGGTAATTCATTAACATTACTGTTTCCAGACATAGACTTAATATTAATAGCCTTCCAAAATCTTCTAGGGTCATTCAGGTTATCAGTTGTGACAGACATAAAATATTCAGACTTGGCCCTTCCTGAGAAAAGAAGAACACTTGTTTCGTAACTGCCTAAAATGAAGCCAATCAGCATCAGAACATGATTTCCTTGCTTTAGCCCAGGCTAGATTACGTTTATGAATAACAAATGACAGCTCAGAAGAAAACCATGGATTATCCCGCCCTTTAACTCTGAACCTGCGGAATGGGGCATGTTTGTTTACTATTATTTATGAGCTTTGAGGGCACTATGATGTTGAACACTGAGCTGTAGTCAATGAATAGCATTCTCACATAGGTTTTCCTTTTGTCCAGGTGGGAAAGGGCAGTGTGGAGTGCAATAGAGATTGCATCATCTGTGCATCTGTTGGGGCGGTATGCAAATTGGAGTGGGTCTAGTGCTTCTGGGATAATAGTGTTGATGTGAGCCATGACCAGCCTTTCGAAGCACTTCATGGCTACAGACGTGAGTGCTATGGGTTGGTAGTCACTTAGGCATGTTACCTTAGTGTTCTTGGGCATAGGGACTATAGTAGTGGCATAGTGGTCTGCTTAAAACATGTTGGTATTACAGACTCGGACATGGAGAAGTTGAAAATGTCAGTGAAGACACTTGCCATTTGGTCAGCGCATGCTCGCAGTACATGTCCTGGTAATCCGTATGGCCCTGCGGCCTTGTGTATGTTGACCTGTTTAAAGGTCTTTCTCACATCGGCTGTGGGGAGTGTGATAACACAGTCTTCCGCAACAGCTGGTGCTCTCATGCATGTTTCAGTGTTATTTGCCTCGAAGCGAGCATAGAAGTAGTTTAGCTCATCTGGTATGCTCGTGTCACTGGGAAGCTCTCGACTGTGTTTCCCTTTGTAGTCTGTAATGGTTTGCAAGTCCTTCCACATCCGATGAGTGTCAGAGCCGGTGTAGTATGATTCAATCTTAGTCCTGTATTGACGCTTTGCCTGTTTGATGATTCATCAGAGAGCATAGTGGGATTTCTTATACGCTTCTAGGTTAGAGTCCCGCTCCTTGAAAGTGGCAGCTCTAGCCTTAAGCTCAGTGCGGATGTTGCCTGTAATCCATGGCTTCTGGTTGGGGTATGTACGTACGTTCACTGTGAGGACGACGTCATCCGTGCACTTATTGATGAAGCCAATGACTGATGTGGTGTACTCCTCAATGCCTTCGGAGGAATCCCTGAACATATTCCAGTCTGTACTAACAAAACAGTCCTGTAGCTTAGCATCTGCTTCATCTGACCACTTTTTTATTGATCAAGTCACTGGTGCTTCCTGTTTTAATTTGTGCTTGTAAGCAGGAATCAGGAGGATAGAATTATGATCAGATTTGCCAAATGGAGGGCGAGGGAGAGCTTTTTTACACCATTTTAATCAGAAGAATCTCCTCTTTGTAATTATGTAAGTATGGGCAGTGAGCTCGGTTGTCATCGATCACTAGATCAGAAATAGTCCCAAGTTTTCATTTTTTCCCTACTGTACCATCGAGGTGAGGATGTTTAGTTTATTTATTTATTTTTGTCCTAAGAACAGATTGTAGTGGTAAAATTAAAAGGGATACATTTTTGGTGCCATTTAGGGGAAGTGGAATTCTAAGCATCGCCAGTCAGAAGAGGATCTGCAAAGGTTTGTTTCTATTAATTTGCTATGGCCTCACGCTAGTGTTCCAGCTCAGCCAACGTTCTTTAGCCGTTTTTCAGCCTTGGGTGAATTTTGTCCAGCCAACTGTTGTCTCAGTAACATTCTATTAAAATGGATACTTGCAAAGTGGAGTCTTTTGTTAAGACATGTAGCTAGCTAGCGCAACAATGAACCATAATCCCAACTCATGATGTTACTACCCTGCATGAATCTGCAGGTAGCTAACCAACCAGGTTCAATGTTAGCTAGCTAACATTAGGCTATAACTAGCCAAACAAATGGCTCTGAGATACGAATAATAAGATCATACACATAGTGTTAGCTAGCGAGCCAGCCGGCCAGCTAACGTTAGATAGCTAGCTAAGAGTACATTTTAATAACTTGAAATGAAAAAATGTGAAACCTGTAATATCTGGAAATGTAGCTAGCTAGAATATCTTACCCGTATACATCATGGTTGGACGCTTCTCCCTGTCACAGATGCCATGGTTTCCTTTGGTTTGCATATTTAATCCAGAGACATGTGTTTTCTCCATCTCCTTAGCTATCATACTCTAATTCCACTGATTTCAAAATTCGGTCCTCCAGAAAGTGGAGAGCAACACTTATGCAGTACTACTAAGCAATATGTATTTTTAAAAAGCTGCGTTAGACAAGATTACCTACATATACTAACCAGCTCAAATAGACAGAAGGGCGGTATATGGCAGACCAATCCGAACTCATCTCTCAGCATGTCCAGCACACTCATTATCTCAGCCAATCATGGCTAGCGGGAAGGTTGCTGGCTTTTCTCTGACTAAACCAACTAGGCTTGTAATTTAACCATTTTATTCGTATTTACAGATGGCATACATGTTTGTTATTAAGGCACATGAAAGTTCACAAACTCCAGAAGGCATTTCTGCCAAAATATGCATTTTGATAAAAATAGAAAAAGATTACGTTCAAATGGCTCTCGTGTAAAGTAGTGACCCGCGACATATGCCTAGTTTCCTGAAACGGGTCACATATTTGGTAGAGAGTGGAAACGCCAACTGGATGCTTCACATTTATACATCCGGTGAAATATCTGTCTCATTGTTCTGTCTGTGGCTGTAGTATGAATCTGCAGGTAGCTAAAGCTAACCAAGTAGGTTCAACATTAGCTAGCTAGTTAACATTAGGCTATAACTAGCAATGCAAATGGATTTCTGAGATACAAATAATATTACTATACAGATCATACACGTAACTTTAGTTGCGAGCCAGTAAGCTAACGTTTGCTAGCTAGCGAAAAATAAGCTTTAACTTGCAATGAAAATGACTTTCTGACAAAATTTGAAAAGTAAAATACCTGAAAATGTAGCTAGACAGTTATCTGTATACATGGATGAACGCTTCACTGCAGACTGGAACCACTTTAACTAACTAAGACGTCCTGTGTCTTTTCCATTTTCTTTGTAGCTAGCTACAGCTTATTTGGCCCGTTGTGTCATGTCACTCCGGTTCACACTGACCGTGTGCAGAAAGTAGTCCATCACAACTTTTTCCCACAGATCTTGTCTATAGTGCCTGCTAAATTCAGGGCAACAATGTTGTTGAGAACAGTAGCAACCCTTTTGCAGTTCTCCATGGCTAATGTTATCTATTTCAAAAAGGCCGCCGTAGCATGGATTTATCAACACATACTGAGCAGCTTATGTTATAGACAGAAACGTGCTTCATGGCAGATCAATCCGAACTCATCTCTCGGCATATCTCAGCCAATCATGGCTATCGGGAAGGTTCCTGTCTTTTTTTCGTGGCTAAACCAACTAGGCTTGTAATTTAACCATTTTATTCGTATTTACAGATGGCATACACGTTTGTTATTAAGGCACATGAAAGTTCACATGCTCCAAAAAGCATTTCTGCCCAAAAAACGATTTTGATATAAAAATTTAAAAAATTCCTTAAAATGCCTCTCCTGTGAAGTAGTGACGTGCAACATATGCCTAGCTTCTGGAAATGGGTCACATTAAGCCTCTTCTCCCTTTCTCCTGAGGGCTACTCCACTTCCTGTGCACCTGTGACTGGTGCTTCCTGCTTCTGTCAGTCGCCCTCTGCTTCACATTGGTCCTCGTCCCCTCAAACCGCATCCTATACACTGTCACAATCTCACATGCAGACACACACATGCACGCCCGCACACACACACACATACACACAAACCTACACAAACACATGCATCCGTCTCTCATGGAAAACAAGTGTTAGCAAGAGAGAAAATGTAGAGGGAGACAAAGAAAGAGAGAGAGATGGGGAGAGAGAGACAGGGGCAGGCTACCTCCGCCCCCCACACCACTACCACAGGTTAGGGGGTGTTGTGGGTTTCCTACAGATGTCCCCGGAAAACACACTATCTCTTGTGATAAGCCTACACACACCACACACTTTGTAGCTATAATGTATCAAGGATCAAGTGGGAACCAATGCTAGTGTCAGCCTAAAACCAATCACTTCAATTATCTACAGCTACCTCGAGCAGGTTTTGCAAATCAACCAATCAATCAAACACATTCACCTAGACACTCACATCCAGATGTGATATTGAAACAAAACTATTACAACAGAAGTGCCATGTAAAGATTTACAAATCAAAATACTAATATCAGTTTTCCATATTGTTTAAAAAAAGACAAATAAATGATGATTAGAAACATAATTGTAAGGCTGTACAAACTAGGGTAGATACTTTCATCTTTGATCATCTTTGGCTCAAACTGTTGACACGGATGATGGAGGCACAGTCCAGTCTTACGTTGAAATCACAGTGAAGCATTTTAGTCCAAGACCTGAGTATACTGTATACATTACAGTAGTTGTGAAGTTAAGCTCATTGGTCTATCTACATGCATGTCCATGGCTCCTGAGGCATGTTTGTATGTGTTACTCCTGCATGTGTTGGAGGGTCCTCTGGTAGTCTCCTATAGCTGGAGGGGAGCTCTCTGTGTGTCCCTGGAGCTCATAGTCCCTAAGGTAGTGACTGCTGTTCTGCTGGGTGAAGTACAACAGGTCCCTGGCAAACATTGGCTCCACCTGCAACACATACAGAGGTCACACTATGAATGATGAATGACAACGAATAAAGATTGCTCACATTTACCAAATCTCTCCCTACCCCTCCCTCTAGTTTCTGGAAATCTGTAAGGTGTAAGCAATATGCACTGCACTGTATATATCAATCCGGACCCTGCAGATCTACAAACATTGATGAGTTGGGGTCAAGGGGGAGGGAGCGATTTGGAACCGGTTGATAGAGTCCTTTCTTTCACATCATGACTAACAAGGCTAGGCAGACTATAGAGAAATCATTTAGTTTAAACCTTTCTCATGTTGGACTGTTATTGTAATGCATTTAAACAGTGAAAGTATGCAGTATACTGTACCTGTGCTGTGATCATCTTGGTCTGGCGTTGGGGATCTGGGTACTCGTCGCCGAAACACAGCACCACCTGGTGCCTGGGCATGGGACGGCCATGTTGTGCATACCCCTGCAGCTCTGGAAGGAGGGAGGGAGTATACAATGAGTTTCTCACTTTATTTCACCCCAAATCACCAGTTTGCCCTCTAACAGCTGAAAACAGCTATTTTGCTCATGAAGGACGCACCTTCAGCTGAAGAGGGCTGGGTATTGTGATACAGTAGCACTGCAAGGAATATGCTTTGCTGAGAGAATAAGGTTCACAGAATCAGAAAGAGGAGTCAGTGAAACCTTTTTCCAGTCATTTGCAAGGAAGTCTTTGGTGTGAAAAATTAGTGTTGCACCTGAAAACGGGGGCTGTTTCATGGAGAGACACCACGGATAGGCCGCCGATAAGAACATGACAAGTCTCTTACCCACTGATACCACAGTATGGAGAGGGACTTTACATTCTACAGTACGCCTCCTCCGATCATCCTCATCATCATCATCACCCCCATTATCATCATCATAATCAGCATCTAATCAACAATCAAAATACTGTTTCTCACCAGTGAGGAACTGCTGAGTGTCAAACAGCTTGCAGGTCTGTTCTTTCTCCAGTTTGTTGGGTTTGTCCGTGTACGGGGCCAGCGGGCCCTCCCAGTACACTCGGCTCTGGCAAAGCCGCTTGGCATAGAGCCCATCTGACGCCATCCACAGGAGCACGCCCCTCTCCAGGACGTTGGGTAGCTTCTCCGCCCCCTTCCTCTGTGACTCGGGGTAAGGGGACGGGAACAGCACCACTTCTGCACCGCTGTACAGCTTGTCCTCAGGGCAGGGGGAGGATGGAGAGGAAGACGAGGAAGAGGAGGAGGAAGAAGAGGTGATCTGGCAGCCTTCAGGACCAGAGGTGGTTACCTTCTTGACCAAAGCCTCACGGTAGAACAGGGACACATGCAGTCGGAAGTCTGGAGGAGAGAGGGGGGTTGTTAGAGAATAAACAAGTGAGTAGAAGTATTCCAAATAAAACAAGCCGGACAGCTGTCTGAAAACGAATGTATTAACAGTGTACATAGAAAGAAAGTGAATGAGGGAAGTTAGCAAACTACTGAACTTTACGACTTTCATAATCAGGTTACTGGTCTCTACAGTGACCCATCTAAAACATCAACAATATACTCATAGAAAACATATGAGAACAAACAACTAACCTTATTAAAACCCAGATTGGGGAAGTAATTGTCCTATAAATATCTTCTAGTTTCTAGTGGTTGGTAACAAGAGATAACAATTCAGTACACTCCACTACATCTTACTACTCCTGCCCTTTGTGTCCAGCTGTCATTGCACTGTTTTGGTGGTGTAGCAGTAGCAGCAGCTTCAGCAGCAGCAGCAGTAGTAGCTAAGTAATGTAGTAGTAATAGAATAAATATGTCTTTACCAGAAAGGGTGGCCATGTTGTGGTCCATTGTAAATGCTGTGGGGTGGGACTCTGAGGAGGAGTATGAATAGAAGGAACCAGTGAACTGATAACCTAGGAGGAAAATATGAAAGGAGTATTGTTATTAACCGATGAATTAGTGTTTACAGAGTACATTTCATCGCGGATAAAGCACTACACATTGTTGTCATGATTTTATCTCAGGAGGAACCTGACTAGAGCATGTCAAATAAAGCCCTCAATATTTTGTAGAAGTGGCAGCCACCAAAGCCTTCACTGTCAACCAAAAGCTTTTTTTACAATGTGTGTGTTTGTCATACAATGACCTTAGCCTATACAATAGTACACTGTCATTTATGTATATATATATATATATACACTACCAGTCAAAAGTTTGGACACACATACACATTCAAATATATTTTATATTTGAGATTCTTCAAAGTAGCCACCCTGTGCCTTGATGACAGCTTTGCACACTCTTGGCATTCTCTCAACCAGCTTCATGAGGTAGTCAGTCACCTGGAATGCATTTCAATTAACAGGTGTGCCTTCTAAAAAGTTAATTTGTGGAATTTCTTTCCCTCTTAATGCGATTGAGCCAATCAGATGTGTTGTGACAAGGTAGCGGAGGTATACAGAATATAGCCCTATTTGGTAAAAGACCAAGTCCATATTTTGGCAAGAACAGCGCAAATAAGGAAAGAGAAACAACAGTCCATCGTTACTTTAAGACAGGAAGGTCAGTCAATCAGGAACATTTCAAGAACTTTGAAAGTTTCTACAAGTGCAGTCTCAAAAACCATCAAGCGCTATGATGAAACTGGCCCTAAGGAGGAATGCCACAGGAAAGGAAGACCCCGAGTTACCTCTGCTGCAGAAGATAAGTTCATTAGAGTTACCAGGCTCAGAAATTGCAGCCCAAATAAATGCTTCACAGAGTTCAAGTAACAACATCAACTGTTCAGAGGAGACTGTGTGAATCAGGCTTCCATGGTTGAATTGCTGCAAAGAAACCACAACAAAAGGACACCAATAAGAAGAAGAGACTTGCTTGGGCCAAGAAACAAGAGCAATGGACATTAGACCGATGTAAATCTGTCCTTTGGTCTGATGAGTCCAAATTTTAGATTTTTGGTTACAACCGCGGTGTCTTTGTGAGACGCAGAGTACGTGAACGGATGATCTCCACGTGTGGTTCTCACCGTGAAGCATGGAGGAAGAGGTGTGATGGTGTGGAGGTGCTTTGCTGGTGACAATGTCTGTGATTTATTTAGGATTCAAGGCACACTTAACCAGCATGGCTACCACAGCATTCTGCAGCGATATGCCATCTCATCTGGTTTGCGCTTAGTGGGACTATCATTTGTTTTTCAACAAGACAATGACCCAACACACCTCCAGCCTGTGTAAGGGCTATATGACCAAGAAGGAGAGTGATGGAGTACTGCATCAAATGACCTAGCCTCCACAATCACCCAACCTCAACCCAATTGAGATAAGAACTTTTGACTGTTATTGTATATATATGCAATACATTTGGAAAGTATTCAGACCCCTTTTTCCACATTTTGTGACGTTACAGCCTTATTCTAAAGGATTAAATTAACTATTTACTCATCAATCTACAGACAATAACCCATAATAACAGAGCGAAAACAGGTTTTCAGTAATGTTTGCAAATAAAAAAGTATTCAGACTCTTTTCTATGAGATTTGAAAATGAGCTCATGTGCATCCTGTTTCCATTGATCATTCTTGAGATGTTTCTACAACTTTATTGGGGTCCACCTGTGGTAAATTCAATCGATTGGACATGATTTGGAAAGGCACACACCTGTCTATGTAAAGTCCCACAGTTGACAGTGCATGACAGAGCAAAAACCAAGCCATGAGGTCGAAGGCATTGTCCGTAGATCTCAGAGACAGGATTGTGTCGAGGCACAGATCTGGGGAAGGGTACCAATATTTCTGCAGCATTTAAGGTCCCCAAGAACACACTGACCATCATTCCATCATTCTTAAATGGAAGACATTTGGAACCACCAAGACTCTTCCTAGAGCTGGCCGCCCGGCCAAACTGAGCAATCGGGGGAGAAGGGCCTTGGTCAGGGAGGTATCCAAGAACCTGATGGTCACTCTGACAGAGCTCCAGAGTTCCTCTGTGATGGGAGAACCTTCCAGAAGGACAACCATCCCTGCAGCACTCCACCCATCAGGCCTTTATGGTAGACTGTCCAGAAGGACGCCAATCCTCAGTAAAACGCACATGACAACCTGCTTGGAGTTTGCCAGAAAACACCTAAAGGACTCTCAGACCATGAGAAACAAGATTCTCTGGTCTGATGAAACCAAGATTGAACTCTTTGGCCTGAATGCCAAGCATCACGTCTGGAGGAAACCTGTTACCATCCCTACGGTGAAGCATGGTGGTGGCAGCATCATGTTGTGGGGATGTCTTTCAGCGGCAAGAACTGGGAGACTAGTCAGGATCGAGGGAAAGATGAACATAGCACAGTACAGAGAGATCCTTGATGAAAACCTGCTCCAGAGTGCTCAGGACTCAGGAGTGCTCAGGGGCAGAACGACAGATTTGTACCTTGTCAGCTCTGGGATTCAATCCAGCAAGGCCAGGGGGGGTGTGGTATATGGCCAATATACCACGGCTAAGGGCTGTTCTTATGCACGATGCAATGTGCTCCGCATTGCGTCGTGCATAAGAACAGCCCTTAGCCGTGGTATATTGGCCATATACCACAGACCCCAAAGGTGCATTATTGCTATTATAAACTGGTTTCTAAAGTAATTAGAGCATTAAAAAGAAATGTTTTGTCATGTCCGTGGTCAGCCAATCAGCATTCAGGGCTTGAAACACCCAGTTTATAAATACATGCACACAGTACACTGAAAAAAGTATATAAATGCAGCATTAAAGTGTTGGTCCCATGTTTTATGTGCTGAAATAAAAGATCCAAGAAATGTTCTGTAGGCACAAAAAACGTATTTTTCTCAAATTTTGTGCTAAAATTTGTTTACATCCCTGTTAGTGAGGATTTATCCTTTGCCAAGATAATCCATCCACCTGACAGGTGTAGTATATCAAGAAGCTGATTAAACAGCATGATCATTATACAGGTGCACCTTGAGCTGGGGACAATGAAAGGCCACTCTAATATGTGCAGTTTTGTCACACAACACAATGCCACAGATGTTTGAAGTTTTGAGGAAGCGTACAATTGTCATGCTGACTGCAGGAATGCTCACCAGAGCTCTTGCCAGAAAATGTAATGTTTTAGAGAATTTGGCAGTACGTCCAACCAGCCTCGCAACCGCAGACCCTGTGTAATCACGCCAGCCTAGGATCTCCACATCCGGATACTTCACATGCCCTATGGTGGCGGTGGGGTTATAATATGGGCAGGAATAAACTATGGACAACAAACACAATTTCATTTTATCGATGGCAATTTTAATGCACAGAGATACCGTGACGGGATCTTGAGGCCATTGTTGTGCCATTCATCTGCCGCCATCACCTCATGTTTCAGTATGATAATGCACGGCCCCAAGTCACATGGATCTGAACACATTTCCTGGAAGTGTCCCAGTTCTTCCATGGCCTGCATACACACCAGACATGTCACCCATTGAGCATGTTTGGGATGCTCTGGACTGGATCGACATGTACGACAGCGTATTTCTCTTCTCGCAAATATAGAGCTACTTCGCACTGCCATTGAAAAGGAGTGAGAAAACATTCCACAGGCCACAATCAACAGCCTGCTCAAATCTATACGAAGGAGATGTGTCGCGCTGCATGAGGCAAATGGTAGTTACACCAGATACTGACAGGTTTTCTGATCCACACCCCTACTTTTTAAGGTATCTGTGACCAACAGATTCATATCTGTTTTCCCAGTCATGTGAAATCCATAGATTAGGGTTTAATGAATTTATTTCAATTGACTGATTTACTTATATGAACTGTAACTCAGTAAAACCGTTGAAATGTTTCCTTGTTGCGTTTATATGAAGGTTAAATAAATAAATACAAATAAATATACTGTGTAATCTTATCTCTCCATTATCTGTTCTTTCCTATAATCAGTGCCCACCCCATAACCATGGCCATGCTATGCCATGTCTCACCGTTATCTGTGTGTGGCCCGGTGTGCCACAGTCGGCTGAGTGGCGGTGGGTAGTGGCACTGGCTGTACTGCAGCTCAACGTGGGGTGGCTGGTGGTGCTGAGGCTGAGGTTGCTGCTGGTGGTCCTGTGTGTGGCTGTACTCCTTCCACTCCTTCCTCTCCTGGGGAACTATGTAGCTGCCAGACACCTTGGGACAAGCCAGGGGGAGAGGAGACAGCTGTTAGTCGGATAGTGGTGGGTTCCTGATCCACACACAGCAGGAAGCGAGAGCTGTGAAGAACTTTGAAGATCTTAAGAACTTTGAAAAACAAATGATGTTACCTGGCTGTGTAGAGTTGGGTACAGAGAGTGCATGGGGTAGTTGCTCTCTGAGCTCATATGTAACGTGGTCTCTGCCATTTTGATCCCTACATTACGGAAATGTAACATTAGACATCACACATATAACTCTCTATATTCCAATCTACAATGCACAATGCAAAATGATGTGGAGGTCCCTCAGAAATGTGTGTAATCCTCAATAAAAAATATGTCACTATAGTCAACATTATTAGAGCTGTTTCAACAGAGCTCACATGCTATTCAGCCCCTTCAAACAGTTGAATACAACAACTATACAAGCTTGCGATAACAACTTTTGATTAAAGTGTTTGAACCCCCAGGTTGCAGGTTTGGTCTCTAAGAGTCACTCCTGAGACTGCCATATGAGAGTGACAAAGGGGTCTTCTGTCTAGCCTTCAGCCTTCATTATGCAAGGTTAAGTGTGTTTGCTGTGCATTCTGCACTGGTAAACCGAAGCCCTCTAAAAAAAGCTCAGAGGCCTTTTTGGTAGATGCATCGGCTTCCTCTCGGCTTCCTGCCTCATTAGACGATGGAGGCAAAATGAAACATTGCTGGCTGTATGTGTGTCTGCTCGGGTATGTTAAGAGTTAGACAGTGCTTTCATTACCTTTGACATATGAAATCTGTGACATGCCCTGCCAGTAGCCTATATAATTGAATTATGGTACAGTAGACATTTCTGACAGAAGATTACACTTGTGACATGGACTTGACTTTGGAAATACAGCAATTAGATGAGCATAACTTGCCTCTCTTAGCGCCCTCCGGTATGATTCTGTAGACTTTGTAAGGGTCTGATATATCAAGTTGGCTTCTCTCCACCAGCTCGTCAAAGTCATTACTTTTGTTAAGAGCACATCGCAGTCTAGTCTTCCATGTGGGGGGGTCTGGTTTGTCCACTCCTTCCCTGTGTTTCCCTTTGAACAATGCCCAGGCCTGCAATAATCAACAGCATAATACATTGACTGATTTACACTTTCTCTCTGCATTCAATTTGAATGTATCTGGCAATAAGTAAGGCATTAGTAGGCCTGCATCAAAATCAACATGCATTGGTCTTTGTCTTAAACAAATATCCATTGTCTTGAACAAAGATGATCACTTGTTATACTGTACAAACAAGTAGTCTATGGAAAATAATGTAAATTACACCTGCCCAAGTAGACTAGGTCTGGAGAGTGAATTGAGTGACTGAATATGATTGAGTTAGCAATACTTTATGGGGTACCTGCACACTATATTCAATATTCACCAGTTGTATATAGTAACTAAAAAGTAGAAGAAAAAAACTGTAGAAAAGTATGGTGAAGTGAGTGTGTGGGTCCAAACGCACCTTGAAGAGTGCAGCATCCTCGTCTCGATTGTAGTCCTGTTTGCCCGCATGTTTCCACGGGATCCTGAAAATGCTTTTCTCGCCATTCTCCCAAACTAGTCCGGGATAGCTACTGCTGTTAATCTGATCGATCAGCCACTGTCTAAGTTTCCCGTTGCCGCAGCTCACTGACAGACCACTGTCCCCCTCTAAGTTCATCTCTGTCAAAAAACACATGCAATAGAAGGATGGGCATAAAGATAATGTGCGTTGCAAATAAGTCTGTTATCACGCAATGCAAAACAATGTCAGTTGGTGCTGAGTGATGAAGGTTAATGTTATCAGGGAAGTCATACTTCTATAAAAATGCCATGCTTTCATGAAATTAAGATATAATGTCAAAACTTATTTGATAGTATATATTTTTTGATTAAATATGCACTAAAACATTTATTATTATTTATTTTTGAATTGCATAAAATAAATCACATACAAAATAGGTAGGCCTTCATTTAAGAATTAAACCCTTCTGGATGTCTTGGGATGTCTGGATGTCTTATTTTAATTCAAAGACAATGGAATTCATATTTGTAGGCTCATAAGTAAAATCAGAAAAACAGTGTTATAATCACATGCATAAAATAAATAACATAATAGTCTTAAGTGCATCAACATCACTGCATCAACTTCAGAACTTTCCCCTCTCTTATGTTTCCTATAGCCTACTGTGAGTGAGAATAAACTCCTTACCTCTAACCATGTGAGCTTCTCTGACAAGTGATGAAATCGATTTCACTGACACTGTTCTCAAGTGAGAGCATCGGGTGCCCTATTCATATAGTCAGTCACATCTTGATGTGTTGGTGCCGCAACTGGGAGGAGCTGCAGTTCTCTGAAGCTTATCGAGAGCAACCTACAGTCGGTGGACGGGGAATCCCTCTCGAGTGGCAAACACAGGAAGCAAACGTCACCATGGAATGGAACAATTACCTGTGTCAATATCAAAAAAGAAACTCCCTAAAATCATAATTATGTCAATAGATTCCATTACCATCATATGTTTATGCTGTAAAATACTGTATTATAAAGTCCTACAATATAATTGTTCTTGTGCTGTGGTTTTCATAATGTAGTTATATGGCAATTAAAATGTAGTCAATCCTCCTGCAAGTTAATTACAGTAGCCTATTACATTGACGAAAATATGGGATATTTTAGTGGAGTGTGTTTTCATTTCATTCACAAATACAATATAGCCTCAATTTGTTTTACTGTGGTTATACTGCTGCCCTCCAGTGGTTGTGTGATGCACATAACCTTAAATATCAACTGGGTCTAATTCATAGGCTGTATGCCAGATCTATTGGCAAAGGGCTACATTATAGGTAGGTGCGTGGGTAGGTAGGCAACAGACAAATTAAAATGCATCACTTTTCAGAGCCAGTGGCACTCATGCCCAGCTCTCTGTATCCCTCCAATGCTGACAGAGGGGGCTGAAAAAGGTTGTTTTTACTGCTGTCATGCAAGGCTTCCTTTGCATAACACACAAACAGGAAATAGACCTAGAAACAGAGGTAAACAGAGCAGAGCATGTCTGTCATCACATTGTATCTGACAGCATAGCAGACCTACCGGTAGTTAATAACCATTTCATCTCAGTCATAATTTCATCTTTAATCCTTTTATTAATGCACAAAAAAGCTGACGTGACAACAATATCATACATTTTCGAGGTTTAGAAAAACAAGTACAAATGCTGAACGTGCCATGTATAACTAAATACTGTATATAAATTAGGGGTAATAAAACCAGTGGTATTAGCCATAATAAAACATCAATAAACATTCTCAAAATGGTGCATCCATCGACCCATCCTCCCCCAGTCTTCTCCAGTAGAGGGACAACGACAGAGACTGGTCTAACAGCGTACTGACAGTGAAAGAACCCCCCCACCCACCCTCTAGGGGCCAGAGTGGTATCATCCCACAGTGTAAGCCTTCAGACCTGGATAAGGGATCTCAGGTACCCTGCAATCCTGGAGGGGTGGACGGCTCAACATTCCCCTCCACCCCCACCCCATTGGGTTTGAAACTCTTGGCCAACAGGATGCGGATGTCATCCTCGTCGTTGAAGGGCCTCTCTTTGTATAATTGCCAAAGCCACTCCCTGAACTGCAGAGACAAACAACAAAATACAGTATGTCAATAATCTTGTCTATTGAGGCAGGTGTATTCTCTTTCTAAAGTCACTACAGCATAGTCTGACTCCTCGCTCTGAAGGCTTTAATGCTTAAAGGCCCAGTGCAGTCAAAAATGGGAATGTTCCAGTGTTTTTTATTCCACATTATGAGGCTGGAATAATACTGTGAAATTGTGAAAATGATGAAAATGCCCTTTTAGTGTAAGAGCTGTTTGAAAAGACCGCCTGAATTTTCAGCCTATTTTGGTGGGATGGAGTTTTGATGACATCACCAGGCGGTAAATTAGTTAATAGACAAATAAGAAAGTGTTCGAAACATGGCCAGATTACCAAACGGGCACCCGGACTGCATGTGATAGCAAAATGTGTGGAATTGCAAGGGAAGCTTTTCTTGTTCCTTTTTGACCATTTTAATTGAAAACAATCACAGTAAGGTGATGTAACATAACTGTTACCTGGAAACGACTTGTTACCCGGAAATGATTTGATATTGAGATAAAAACGGCTGCATTGGAACTTTAACACATTCATTTTTAATGATAAGTAACTTTTTATAGAACTTCCATTTTCCTCCAAGAATGACATTTTCCCATCTATCCTTCCTCTATCCCTCTCTGTATTGACCTGGTCAGCGTGATTGGTCTCAAACTCCTGGAGCTGGCGCTGGAAGCCCAGGTTGGGCCCAGCGCAGGGCCGAGCCACCCTCACAGCAGCCAGAGCCTCCTGCCAGCCCAGCCCTGTCACCGTCATGATGTAGGCCACCACCAGAGTGACACTCCGAGACACACCCGCCAGACTCCATGGAGAGAGGGATGGATGGTTAAGGAGCGATGGATAGGAGTGGGTATGGCCATGATAGAGATAAAGGACATCAGCAGAAGGTCATATTAAAAGACAATACATTCAATTGGAAGTCAAAGAAAGGAGGGTATGCTGTGAAGGCAACATTAGAGATTGAATACGAAGGAAGGTCTTCCTCTGTATTTCTCAGAAGACCCTCAACCTCACCAGATATACCTCAGATAGGTTAACAAACACAATACATTCAAATCAAGATTGTTGTTTGGGGAAGTTCAAGAATAGCATTCTGCGTTATCTATCTGTCTTCTGCTTACCATAGTCACACATGAGTTCACTTGTGAGCACTCAGTTAAACCCAGAGATACAGTAGCAGTTGGACAAATACAGTTGTTTTGTATTTTATAAAGTTTCTCACCAGTGGACCAGACAACCCTCTCCTTTGAGACGTGACTCGTGAATGAACATGATGCTCTGTTTAAAGTGCATTCTCCTGAGAATGACACAAATACAGGTTATGTAAGGTCATAAGCAGGTCATAAAAAAGTTACAAACCAGTTGCCATTCCCATAATGGTAACACAATTGTATCAGTTGTGGAAGAGAAAGCACATAGGACAAGTAACACTTAAGTCGCCAAAACGTGGCCAAAACGTGGCCAAAACGTTCCCCCTCCCTAGTCATAAAAACTGGGGTGATGAGTGGTTAGGGTGTGCGAGCGGTGAGGTAGGCGTGATGAGAGGGCCATAGGGGTGAGGATGGGTGTGTTCTACTAGGCTTTAGGGCCATCCATCTATCCTCCTGACAGGACCAGGATGAGAAAGTATTGTCTGTCTCCATCTCTGGTTAGTCAGGGCCAGTTTCATATTTCGGCTGCAGGTTTCACACCGCGCTGGAGCGTCGAGGCGTGGGGGTAACAGGGGTTAATGACAGCGACATCTGTGTGTGTGTGTGTGTGTGTGTGTGTGTGTGTGTGTGTGTGTGTGTGTGTGTGTGTGTGTGTGTGTGTGTGTGTGTGTGTGTGTGTGTGTGTGTGTGTGTGTGTGTGTGTGTGTGTGTGTGTGTGTGTGTGGTGTGTGTGGTGTGTGTGTGTGTGTGTGTTTTGGGGAGTGTTATAAAAATAGAGGCACAGTGCAGATGGACGAGGCAACACTGCAGTGCAGAACCATACTTCCTGTTCCTTTCTGCATATCAGAGGACCAGACGTCCTGCATTCTACGCACTTAACCAGAGTAAATGTGTGTGCGTGTGTGTGCGTGTGTGTGCGTGTGTGTGCGTGTTTCAACATTATCTATCCACCTATCTATGTATGTATGTATAATATATGTTGTTATAGGTGCTCAGTACATCTCTGCATATGTTTGTGTCTTAATCTTAGTGTGTAAAAATCCCTCCATGATTTCTCAATAAGAAATAAGAAGCTGAATCACCTTGTCATCTAGTCATTTATTCAGTGCTTTGATTCACAGCTAAATGGTGAGAATGTGAAGCACATCATTTTCATACCAATAGAACATGAACTAGAGACGCCCACACAGAGTGTATCTGCCGGATAGAATGGATATGAATGGTCTACCTCGCTTCAGTCCTGTGCTGTTCTGTTCTGTACCCGGTAGCCTTGAGTACTGTGTGGTGCTGTGTATTTGGGTACTTACAGGTTTTGTGTGGGCAGGTCTGCTGCTGAGATGCACAGATAGGTCATCCCCTGCAGGACAACGGCCAACTGTTAAACGGTCTAACACAATCACAATCTAATAGGCAAAGTAGGACAACAGGATCGTTGGAAACACCACTCACTACACACTATTACATCCATGCTGAATCCTCAGTCTTACAAGTGTTTCTGCAAACAGCAAGAACCATTATGTAAGCTTACACACAAGGGCCTTGCCTATAGGCTGTGTTTGTGAAGGTGTGATTGCAGCTGTAGTGAGGAAGTGATGGAAGGGGACAGACCTTGCTAGTTGCTAGAGGGGGTAGTAGAATGCGAGAACACCGAGTTCCACACAAGCTCGAGCCAGAGCACTGGGTCAGAAACTCAAATGAAAGTCCTCTCTGCCTAATCCCCCGCCTACACTCTCCCACAGAGCTCATACAGGCTCCAACAGATTATTTCTATTGAAGTCATGGGAATCTGGTTGGTTTGGGATGGGGCATAGTCTAATGCTACACGCTAAGCCATACTCTCATACTGCAGTCCGGAATTACCTGACAGACGGGTCCAGGGGCAAACACACACCATACTCTTCCCATGACTGTCATAAGTGCGATTTATTTCCTTAAACAAACTGTGTGTGCATATTTCGATGATAAACATGATTTATATGTTTAACATCCATCTAAATTGGATTTTGAAACTGGATTTTAAGCGTGCATGATACGGGATAAGCATTAATGAATGTGTGTAAATGCATGCGTCGGGTATCATTACATCATGTGTACATTCATTCATATAATAGCCTCATGCGTAAAACATTTCTGAGGTGGTATTTAGCTTTGTTCTAGTAAATGGTGCCCTGGGTATTGTTTTCTTACCGGCAGGATAGGGGCTGCACTATCATGGATAGAGAGGATGTGTGTGATGTTGTTCCTCGCTAGCTGTTCCCTGTCCCTCGCATCTGTGAGAAAAAAGTATCGAATGACAAACTAGAAATATTAATAGAATCTAGAAATATTCATAGAATGTTGTCAATATGAATGTGCCACTGAAATCTACTGGAAGGGAAAACAGTGGCGGGGTGTCTTCGCTTGTCTTATCCTTAGCTCAAGCCTTTGACCAGTAGAATGGGGGAAGAAACACATACCCTTGAAGTTCCCCAAGTACAAGTCAGGCAGCACCTATGGGAAGGTAAGCATAGAATATTAATGTGTGACCTCGTTTACATTCATTCACTGGTGTACATAAACCTAACATAATTACAACACGCATTTCATCCATTACCCAAATAGCTAGGTAACCATATTACTACTCAAAATACAAGCCCCCTGGCTTATTCTACCATTATTGACAGCAAAGACGAAACTCAAATATATAGCCTGTGTACTCAAGGAAAGACAACATGGAGGTGCAGGGATGGTATATTTAGTTTGACACCAAATACCAGAGGAGAGTGAGCTCAGACAACTGAGACGTGTCACTCTGACTCCGCACAAAATATTTTTTATTTTTTATTTATTTAACCTTTATTTAACCAGGAAGGGTTTAAAATCTCTTTTTCAAGAGTGTCCTGGCCGAGATAGGCAGCACCAAGTCATTACAAAAATTACAGACAGACAACATGAAAAACTACAAGTAATCTAGTAAAAACCATTGAATTCACAAGAGTATAACAAAATCAAAAACAGCAAATTAAAAACATTGACAGGTCAGGGAATCAGCCTCAAAATCCTTCATCAGTGATTTAAAAACACCAATCGGGACAAGTTCTTCCATAATGGTGATAATAAGAAATGTTAATGGGGATCTGTGTGTGTGTGTGCGTGTGTGTGTGTGTGTGTGTGTGTGTGTGTGTGTGTGTGTGTGTGTGTGTGTGTGTGTGTGTGTGTGTGTGTGTGTGTGTGTGTGTACATGATAAAAATCTTTATCCCTCATCCCGCAGCTGGAATAACACTGATGAGGGTTGCAGAAATGTTTTCCAATTGAAATGAGTTGATGACACCTGTACCAAGCCAACATTTGAAAAAGTCAATCGCTAAAGTATTCATGACATGTAGCCTACAGTATGTGATAACACACAGCAATGCATTACATCCAGAACAAGTAATATCACCAAACCATGTGGTTTGTTTTCGATGGAATTTGTCCACTGTGTAGCCAAGGAGTTGGAATGTAAAAGCACAACGCCTACAGACCGGGTGTGTGTGAAAGCTGCTTTGATAGACACATAGATTAATGAAAGTGTACAGTGTACAGTACATAGAGCAGCAAACTGACAATCTTATGGCATAAAGTGGAAATGATATTATGCAATTGTGTACCTGATTCAATATAATACATTAGGCGTAATATGTTTTTACAGCAGCAATAGAACACACACATTAAACACAGCTGACTACGCGTTCTTGATTGACATTGTATAATTAATTGAAACCTGCGGTCTACATAACTAGTGTACTCGAAGACCGTGCATAAACTTTGCTGGGAGCGCATGCACATAGGCTATATATCAACAAATAACATACCTTATTGAGCCCATTACCCATTGAAATCAAAGACGTCTGTAAAACCAACGAATGGAAGGAAAATTACGTAATATATTGTTGTACTCGTCTCGAGAAGTAGTTCTCCAAAGGCTTTCCCAAAAGCTCTCCAAATTGTGAACGAGGACCTCACACAGTCCGCAGCAGCGTGGTGGTGCCAAATAGTGATGGGTCTTTCACGAGCGAGTCGGCTATAAGAGCCGGCTCTTGTAGGTGAACGTTGGGAGCTGGCTCGCATATCAGAAGAGCCGAATCTATTTATAAAAATATTTTAAAAATTAAGACATGAATAATCAAAATATTTAAATGAATAGAATTAACTAACTAAAATATAGAAAAAAATAAAAATAATAATATAGACCTAAATGCTCAAGCGCACACACATTATTTCTGACTGTCTGCTCAGACTAACAGCCTCACCTGTTGTTCCTGTCAATCAGACACGCAGTGTCAACCAATGAACCAAAGATGCGTGAGGGAGGGCCGAACCAACTCACTCACAGTCACACACTTAGCAGCCGAGGAGAGAGAGGAAGGACAGCTGTGAAAACAACAGCTGGAAAATGAGTTGGAAGCACAGTAGCATTTGGATGCATTTTAATAATGTAGACAATGTTAGAGCACAGTGTAGAATTTTCCAAAACTGAATCTCATATAAAGCTGGTTCTATGCACAACCTACACCTGCATATGGGAACTGTGCACCCAACTGTGTAGCGGAGATGAGAATGTAGTATCAGTAGACAAAACATGAACTAATAAGTTACTGTTCTCTCTTTTCAGCTATGTGACAGCCTCAAAAATGATACTCCTGTGTAAGGGTCTGCAGCAAATCACAGCCAGCCGCCAGAGAGAAGCAAATGTAACCACAGGACATGTGCCAGAGTTGATGAACACCCTATGTGCATCAATAGACAGAAAGTTATACGGAATGGAAAATAATCACGTGCAATCAGAATCCGCTGCACTTGACCCCAGGTGTAAGAAGTTAGCCTTCAGTGATGCCAGAGCGATTGACGAGGCTCTTCAAAGAAACTCAGCAACAGGGAGGGACAGCCCCAGCAGTCAGCTGGCTCAGGCACCAGGGCAACAGGAAGAAGAGGGATCAGATGGAGCAGAAGCACCAGCAGTAGTGCCACAAACGTCTTCTGTTTGGATGCTGTTTGACGAGAGAGCAACTGGGGATGCAGCATGAAGGAATCCCTCAGCAGATGCCATAATGGAGGTGCGATCCTATTTGGAGCAGCCCCTCCAAGATCTGCAGATCCTCTGAGCTGGTGGAAGAACAAGGCCTCTGTCTACCCATGGCTTACTATAGTCATGACAGGGAGACTCTGCATAGTGGCCACATCCGTTCCCTCTGAGAGGGTCTTCTCGAAAACAGGACAAATAATTACTGAGAGAAGAAACCGCATCAGCCCCTCGAAAGTGAGGCAGCTTGCATTTCTGAATGCAAATCTCTCATAAAAGCAAAATATGGTCAGCATTGCTGTTTGCTGCTGGTTACAACATGGTAATAAAGAAGAGAGAGAAAAGAGGGACCAGTTTAATGTTTTAAGTGGGATGCTGCAGTTTTGCACATTGTTATTTATTTTTCTTTGATATGGTGCAATATTAAATTATGCTGTTCAGATTGTCTTCGTTTTGAATTAGATTTATATGCACTTTGTTTATATACATTAAAAAGTTATACTTTAAATGCAAATGTTTAATAGCATTCTTTTTCATAACAAACCAATGCATTTTAAATACATTGTGGTTAAGGTAGAGTATGATTTCATTTAATAATTTAATTAGAATTGCTTTAACACCAATCATAGACAAACTATCGCAAACTGTTTGACTTGAAAAAACACAAAACATATTTTTTTGAAAGAGCAGTTTGGGAGCCGGAATGCCCATCACCAGTGCCAAAGCTCCCGGTCATTCCAATGCTTCCTGGGATATGTAGTGTTTTCTTATCTAGAGAGGTCTGCGCTCTGCAAATTAAGGACGGTACTCTTACTCACTTTTTGTTTACCCTATATGCCATAGACTCTATGGGTAAGCTATACCTATACAGTGAAAGATCTCTCAACCAATGAATGAACAAGTCAATACAGTGTCAAAACAAAAGTATTCTAATTTCACAACATACAAATGCATTTTTGTTAAAAGCCACTAACTCAACATATGTGTTTATCACTCTTAATTAAATGACTTATTATTTTGGAGATGTGGAAAGTAGTGAGATGCTGCCAATGTCTTTCTCTATCTTTATATGAGACAACTAATGTACACTGAGTGTACAAAACATTAGGAACACCTTCCTAATATGGAGTTGCACCCGTTTTTGCCCTCAGAAGAGCCTCAATTAGTCGGGGCATGGACTCTACAAGGTGTCGAAAGCATTCCATAGGGATGCTGGCCCATGTTGACTCCAATGCTTCCCACAGTTGTGTCAAGTTGGCTGGATGTCCTTCAGGTGGTGGACCATTATTGATATACACGGGAAACTGTTGAGCATGAAAACCCAGCAGCATTGCAGTTCTTGACACACTCAAACTGGTGTGCCTGGCACCTGCTACCATACACCGTTCAAAGGCCATTAAATATTTTGTATTGCCCATTCACCCTCTGAATGGCACACACACAATCCATGTCTCATCTGTCATAAGGATTAAAAATCCTTCTTTCCCCTTCATCTACACTGATTGTGGATTTAACAAGTGACATCAATAAGGAAATATAGCTTTCACCTGGATTCACTTGGTCAGTCTATGTCATAGAAAGAGCAGATGTTCCTAATGTTTTGTACTCTGTGTATTTATTGTGTGATAATTGTAATTTCATCATGACCAGAAGCTTAAAATCATATTGAGGGGTATTTGCTTTGAATCAAATGCTTACCAAATGTATTTCAGAGCTTTGCTGTGGGCCAAAGTGGTTACAATGCTGACTTATACAAAGTAGACATTTAGATAGACAGTAATGCATTGACAACACCCATACATTTAACGTGCCTTCAGAAAGTATTCACACCCCTTCACTTTTTCCATATTTTGTTGTGTTACAGCCTGAATTTAAAATGGATTAAATTGAGATTTTGTGTCACTGGCCTACACACAATACCCCATAATGTAAAATGTATAAAAACTGATAAACTGAAATGTCCTGAGTCAAGAAGTATTCAACCCCTGTGTTATGGCAAGCCTAAATAAGTTCAGGAGTAAACATTTGCTTAACAAGTCACATAATAAGTTGAAAGGACTCACAGTGTGCAATAATAGTGTTTTGCGTGATTTTTGAATGACTACCTCCTCTCTGTACCCCACACATATAATTATCTGTAAGGTGCCTTAGTCAAGCAGTGAATTTCAAACAAAGGTTCAACCACAGAGACCAGGGAGGTTTTCCAATACCTCGCAAAGAAGGGCACCGATTTGTGAATCGGTACAAATTTAAAAAAGCAGACATTGAACATACACTTTGGATGGTGTATCAATACACCCAGTCACTACAGAGATACAGGTGTCCTTCCTAACTCATATGAGAAAACTAAGGATGGTTAAACAACATTGCAGTAACGGTAGTCCACAATACTAACCTAATTGACAAAGTAAAAAGAAGGAAGCCTGTACAGAATAAAAAATATTCCAAAACATGCATCCTGTTTGCATCAAGGCACGAAAGTAATACTGCAAGAAACTTGTCCTGAATACAAAGTGGTATGTTTGGGGCAAATCCAATACAATGCATTACACGTCTATGACTCTCTATATTTTCAAGTATAGAGGTGGCTGCATCATGTTATGTGTATGCTTCTAATAATTTAGGACTGGGTCGTTTTTCAGGATGAAAAAGGAACGGAATGGAGCTAAGCACAGGCAAAATATTACAGGAAAACCTGGTTAGGTCTGCTTTCCACCATATATTGGGATATGAATTCACCTTTCACCAGGACAATAACCTAAAACACAAGGCCAAATCTACACTGGAGTTGATTACCAAGAAAACAGTGAATGTTCCTGAGTTGCAGAGTTACAGTTTTGACTTAAATCTGCTTGAAAATCTATGACAAGACCTGAAAATGGTTGTCTAGCAAAGTTCAACAACCAATTTGACAGAGCTTGAATAATTTTTAAAAGAATAATGGGAAAATGTTGTACAATCTATGTCACAATACAGAGGCGGATGCAAGATGCAAGCAACGATGGTTTAATGAAACAGTTTACAACATCAACAGGACAGACAGATTATACTCAGACGTAATCCAACCCAGGGCCTAGGGCGCATCCTCTGTTGATAGCGTGCTGAGAAATCCAAGGGAGTGTGTCCGGCTGGGTAGGAAGGAGCACAGCAGATAATCCACACAAGGGCGGCGAGAGAATGAGCACTGACACACGACACAACCTCAGGGAAGAAACAACGATCTGACAACAAGAAACACAGGTTACAGAACCTATAAAGGGGAAGATAATTAATTCCAGCTGGCGCAGACAATCAGGCCAAGATAGGGAACCACGCCCACACAAACACAGGAGAGAGAGAGAGAGAGAGAGAGAGAGAGAGAGAAAAGAGAAAGTGAGGCATTGGATTCATGAACCGTGACAATACCCCCCCCCCTAGGAACGCCTCTTGGCGTTCCCAGACAAATTTACCTGTCGATTGAAATCATCGATAAGGGAGTGATCCAGAATGTCCCTAGCGGGTACCCAACTTCTCTCCTCCGGACCGTAACCCTCCCAGTCTACCAGGTACTGGAATCCGCGTCCCCTCCTTCTCGAGTTCAAAATCCGATTGACAGAAAAGGTGGTCTCCCCATCAACAAGTCGTGGCGGCGGGGGAACCGGGACCGGCGGGTTAATGCGTGCCTGAAACACCGGTTTTATCTTGGACACATGGAAGGTAGGATGAACTCTTCTATACGCCGGAGGAAGCTTGAGCCGAACCGCCACCGGACTAATGATCCTGGTGACCTTGAACGGCCCGATAAATTTGGGGGCAAGCTTGTTAGAAACGGATCGGAGTGGAATGTTCTTCGTGGAAAGCCACACTCTTTGTCCAACGACGTATACCGGAGGCTTCGACCGGTGGCGATCGGCCTTAGCCTTGGTGCGCGCCCCCACCCGGAGGAGAGTCTCACGGGCTCTGCTCCATACGTGACGGCACCTCTGGATGAAAGCGTGAGCGGAGGGAACAGTGACCTCGGACTCTGTACTGGGAAAGATAGGTGGCTGGTAACCTAAACTACACTCAAACGGAGAGAGACCCGTGGCTGCCACTGGCAACGAATTGTGAGCGTACTCAACCATAGAGAGTTGTTGACTCCAGGAAGAGGGGTTCTTAGAAACCAAACATCGCAACACTCTCTCCAAATCTTGGTTGGCCCTCTCCGTTTGACCGTTGCTCTGGGGATGAAACCCTGAAGAAAGACTGACACTTGCTCCCAGTAACCTACAAAACTCCTGCCAAAACTTGGACACAAATTGGGGCCCCCGGTCAGAAACTACGTCCATCGGCAGGCCATGTAAGCGAAAGACATGATCCACGACCGTTACCGCTGTTTCCTTGGCAGATGGTAATTTAGGCAAGGGAATAAAATGAGCCGCCTTCGAGAACCGGTCCACCACGGTCAAAACAACCGTCTTGCCCTGGGAGGGCGGGAGACCGGTAACAAAATCTAGCGCGATGTGGGACCAGGGTCTCGAAGGGACCGACAGCGGTTGGAGTAACCCATCTGGGGGTCGATTAGAACTCTTCCCAGTGGCACAAACCGAGCAAGCCAAGACAAAACTGTGAATGTCACGAGCCATCAGCGGCCACCAAAAGCGTTGCTTCACTAAAAAGCTAGTACGGCTGACTCCTGGATGACACGCTACGTTGGAGCAATGCCCCCACCGAATAACATCGGACCGACACCCCTCCGGCACAAACAACCGATTAGGTGGGCAACCGGGCGGAGGCTCTACTCCTTCTAAGGCCGTTTTGACCCTCGATTCAACCTCCCATGTGAGAGTGGAGACCACTAGGGTCCCGGGTAGGATGCACTCGGGAGTGGATGGACGTTCGGAATGGTCAAAAATGCGAGAAAGGGAATCGGGTTTGACATTCTTGGAACCCGGGCGATACGAGAGCGAGAAGTCAAAACGTCCGAAAAAGAGTGCCCACCGCGCCTGCCTGGAGTTGAGTCGCTTGGCGGTTCTGATATATTCCAAATTCTTGTGATCGGTCCAAACTATAAAAGGTACCCCCGAACCCTCTAACCAATGGCGCCACTCCTCCAGTGCTAACTTCACTGCCAACAACTCTCTGTTGCCAATGTCGTAGTTGCGTTCCGCAGGTGATAACCGATGGGAAAGGAACGCGCAAGGGTGCATCTTGTCGTCCGAAGAGGAACGTTGGGAAAGTACCGCACCTACCCCCACCTCTGAAGCGTCCACCTCCACCACGAACTGACGCGAGGGATCGGGAGCTATGAGGATGGGAGCCGAAACAAAGCGGCTCTTGAGTTTGGTGAATGCAGCCTCGGCTGCATCGGACCACCTGAACGTCACTCTGGGGGAGGTTAAGGCGGTAAGAGAAGCGACTATCTGGCTAAAGTTGCGAACAAAACGCCGGTAGAAATTGGCAAATCCCAGAAACCTCTGTAGGGCCTTACGGGAATCTGGGCTTGGCCAATCCACCACAGCCTTAACCTTGTCAGGATCCATGTGAATACCTTCAGTCGAGACGATGTAACCTAGGAATGGAACGGATTGTGCCTGGAAAATGCATTTTTCCGCCTTGACAAAAAGTCCATTCTCCAACAACCTCTGAAGCACTCGTCTGACGTGCTGAACGTGTTCCTGGAGAGAAGAAGAAAAAATCAGTATGTCATCCAGGTAAACATATATGAACTGATCAATCATATCTCTCAGCACGTCATTGACGAGTGCCTGGAAAACCGCTGGGGAGTTGGATAACCCAAAAGGCATGACCAAATACTCGAAGTGCCCTCTGGGGGTGTTAAACGCGGTCTTCCATTCGTCCCCCCTCCTTATGCGAACCAAATGATAAGCATTACGTAAATCCAACTTAGTGAACACGGATGCTCCCTGTAACCTTTCAAAGGCTGAGGACATCAACGGTAAGGGATAGGTATTCTTCACTGTGATGTTATTCAACCCACGGTAATCAATGCAAGGACGCAGAGATCCGTCCTTCTTCCCCACAAAGAAGAACCCCGCCCCCGCTGGAGAAGAGGAAGGACGAATGAATCCAGATGCCAGAGAATCAGAGATGTATCTCTCCATAGCCTCTCTCTCAGGAACAGAGAGTGAATATAACTTGCCTTTAGGCGGAGACTCACCTGTCAATAATTCTATTGCACAGTCATAGGGACGATGCGGAGGAAGAGAAGCAGCACGGGACTTACTGAACACCTCCTTCAGGTCGAGGTATTCAACGGGCACGTTAGACAAATCCACTGCCTCCTCTAGAAACACAGAATCAGACACAGATGAACAAGCAGACACTAAACAGGACTCAAGACACTTGTTACTCCACATGGATATAGAGTTATGACCCCAGTCAACTCTGGGGTTGTGTTGGGTGAGCCAAGGGTGGCCGAGAACTACTTGTGCAAGGGGTGAGTCCATGAGTAGAAATGATAGTGTCTCAGTGTGATTGCCAGAAGTGATGAGTGTGATAGGTTCAGTGGTGTGAGAAATGTTGGGGAGTTCTTGACCATTGAGAGCGTTGACGGCTATCTTGTGCGTGAGTGAGGTGACAGGAATCTGGAGTTTGTGAGCGAGCTTGAAGTCCATGAAATTACCCTCTGCTCCTGAGTCCAGTAAAGCTTGGGTGTCGTGCGTGTGGGTGGCCCATCTTAGTCTTACCGGGAGGAGAGTAGATGATGAGGTCTTCTCTGTGGTGACACCACCCGATAGTAGCCTCATACTTACTACCGGGCCTGATCTTTTACCGGACAGGAGTGGATAAAGTGGCCCGCTCTACCACAGTAGAGACAAAGTCCTTGGGATCTCCGCCTCTCCCTCTCCTCCCGGGAGAGGCGAGCTCTCCCCACCTGCATGGGTTCGTGAGCGGAGGCTGAACTGGCCGTGTTCCCGCTGCTGGCATGCCAACCCTCCGTGTCGTTATACGGTCTGTTAGGGCATGCTCGGCGGCCAATACGACTCAGACGAGCGTCGACCCTCAATGCTAGTTCCACTAGTCCATTTAAACTCCTGGGAAGGTCCAGAACATAAATCTCCTTCTGGATCCGGTCCTCCAGCCCATGCAGGAACATGTCCCACTGCGCCTCCTCGTTCCACTGACATTCTGCGGCCAGAGTGCGGAAGTGAATGGAGTATTCCGATACTGAACGGTCTCCTTGGCGAAGGTCAGCGAGTAGTCTGGCCGCCTCCCTACCCGCCACGGCCCGATCGAAGACCCTTCTCATCTCCTCGGAGAGTGTCTGGAAAGAGGTGCAGCATGGGTCCTGGTTCGCCCACACCGCCGATCCCCAAAGGGCCGCTTTGCCTGATAGCAGGGTGAGTACGAATGCTACCTTAGACTGTTCACGGTTGAAGGTCCGTGGCTGCAACGAGAAATGCATGGAACATCTCGTCAGAAAAGCTCTGCAATAGTCAGGATCACCTGAATAACCCTCTGGTGTCGGTAGCCGTGGCTCTAGCTGGGAATCCGGCTCTGGCGGGGCGGGTTGAACTGCCGGTGTAGGTGGCGCAGCGAGACCCCCCAGATGTTGTAATTGTTGGGTCAGCTGGGATACCTGCGTCGCAATGGCTTGTACTGCCCGACCTGTGCTGGAGATGTTCTCCTCTTGTTGATCCATTCTCGTGATACTGCGGGAAATGAATTCGGTCAGACTCGTTGAACTCGCTGCATCCATGGAAGGTCAGATCGTTCTGTCACAATACAGAGGCGGATGCAAGATGCAAGCAACGATGGTTTAATGAAACAGTTTACAACATCAACAGGACAGACAGATTATACTCAGACGTAATCCAACCCAGGGCCTAGGGCGCATCCTCTGATGATAGCGTGCTGAGAAATCCAAGGGAGTGTGTCCGGCTGGGTAGGAAGGAGCACAGCAGATAATCCACACAAGGGCGGCGAGAGAATGAGCACTGACACACGACACAACCTCAGGGAAGAAACAACGATCTGACAACAAGAAACACAGGTTACAGAACCTATAAAGGGGAAGATAATTAATTCCAGCTGGCGCAGACAATCAGGCCAAGATAGGGAACCACGCCCACACAAACACAGGAGAGAGAGAGAGAGAGAGAGAGAGAGAGAGAAAAGAGAGAGTGAGGCAGTGGATTCATGAACCGTGACAATCTAGGTCTGGAAAGCTACTAGAGACTTACCAAGAAAGACTCACAACTTTAATCGCGGCCAAAGGTGACTCAGGGGTGTGAATACTTACACTATACCGTGCCTTCGGAAACTATTCAGACCCCTTGACTTGTTTCACATTTAGTTTTTTTTTTAAATGTTTGCAAATTTCTTAAAAATTAAAAACTGAAATATCACATTTACATATGTATTCAGACCCTTTAATCAGTACTTTGTTGTCATGCGTGACCACGAGAATCCAAATATGTCAGAACAGGTTTGCAATTAATAACTTCAATAAGATTGATTTCACCCATAGAGGGGGGAGGAAAAAACTAGCGGGGATTGACCCTCATGTCCTGTGAGTGTCAATAGGGGGCACAGGAGCACTTGCCCCCTCAGATTTCTCAATTTTTTATGTATATATATTTTTAAAAATCATTATTTCTCTGTATCACTACTATCCACCAAGCAATTTTATGAAGATGGCTTTCGCTAGCCTAGATAGGTTCCCAATCTCCCAACCTCATAACTAGCCACCAAGAAGCCATGTCAGGCAATGAATCAAGTTAGAGTAGCTAGCCTGTCTAATGATCTTAGCTTGCATGCCTAGTGACAAGGTTGGTAGACTTTAGAAAAGTAATCAATTATTAAATGTACCAAATAAGACTCACATTTCTTACAAACTTTTACCCAGATTTTAAAAATGTTGCAGAAAAGCATATTTAGTTTGTTTAAAAAGATAACCGCATACAGACAGCTCAGTAGGTATGCTTAGCTAAACAGAATAAGAAAAAATACAGTATCAAAATTATACAGTGCCTTCGGAAAGTATTCAAACCCCTTGACTTTTTCCAGATGTTATTACGTTACAGCCTTATTCTAAAATGGATTAGATAAAAATACATACTCAGCAATCTAAACACAAAACCCCATAATGACAAAATTAAAAAAGGTTTAAAGACATTGTTGCAAACTTATTAAAAATAAAACACAGAAATAGCTATTCAGCCAATTTGCTATGAGACTCGAAATTGAGCTCATCCTGTTTCCATTTATCATCCTTGAGCTGTTTCTACAACTTGATTGGAGTCCACCTGTGGTAAATTCAATTGATTGGACATCATTTGGAAAGGCACACACCAATCTATATAAGGTCCCACAGTTGACAGTGGATGTCAAAGCAAAAACCAAGCCATGAGGTGAAAGGAATTGTCCGTTGAGCTCTGAGACAGGCTTGTGTCGAGGCACAGATCTGGGGAAGGGTCCCAAAATATTTATGCAGCATTGAAGGTCCCCAAGAACAGAAGGGCCTCCATCATTCTTAAATGGAAGAAGTTTGGAACCACCAAGACTCTTCATAGGGCTGGCCACCCGGCCAAACTGAGCAATCAGGGGAGAAGGGCCTTGGTCAGGGAGGTGACCAAGAACGACAATGGTCACTCTGACAGAGCTCTAGAGTTCCTCTGTGGAGATAGGAGAACCTTCCAGAAGGACAACCATCTCTGCAGCACTCCACCAATCAGGCCTTTATTGTAGTATGGCCAGACGGAAGCCACTCCTCAGTAAAAGACACGTCAGCCCACTTAGAGTTTGCCAAAAGGAACCTAAAGACGACTCAGACCATGAGAAATGAGATTCTCTGGTTTGAACTCCTTGGCCTGAATGCCAAGCGTCACGTCTAGAGGAAACTTGGCACCATCCCTACGGTGAAGCATTGTGGTGGCAGCATCATGCTGTGGGGATGTTTTTCAGCGGCAGGGACAGGAAGACTAGTCAGAATTGAGGCAAAGATGAACGTAGCGAAATACAGAGAGATCTTGAAGAAAACCTGCTCCAAAGCACTTAGGACCTAAGACTGGGGCGAAGGTTCATCTTCCAACATGACAACGACCCTAAGCACACATCCAAGACAACACAGGCTTGGCTTCGGGACAAGTCTCTGAATGTCCTTAATTGGTCCAGCCAGAGACCGGACTTGAACCCGATCCAACATCTCTGGAGAGGCCTGAAAATAGCTGTGCAACAACGCTCTCCATCCAACAAGACAGAGCTTGAGAGGATCTGCAGAGAGGAATGGGAGAAACTCCCCAAATACAGGTATGCCAAGCTTGTAGCATCATACCCAAGAAGACTTAAGGCAGTAATCGCTGCTAAAGGTGCTTCAACAAAGTACTGAGTAAAGGGTCTGAAAACTTATTTGAATAAATTTGCAAACATTTCTAAACACCTGTTTTTGCTTTGTTGTTATGGCATATTTTGTGTAGATTGATGAGGGAAAAAAACGTTAATAAATTTTTTGAATAAGGCTGTAATGTAACAAAATGTGGAAAAAGTCAAGGTGTCTGAATACTTTCTGAATGCACTGTATATACAAAAATATGTTGACACCTCTTCAAATTTGTGGATTTGACTATTTCAGCCACACCCGTTGCTGACAGGAGTATAAAATTGAGCACACAGCCATGCAATCTCCATAGACAGACATTGGCAGTAGAATGTTCTTACTGAAGAGCTCAGTGACTTTCAACGTGGCACCGTCATAGGATGCCACCTTTCCAACAAGTCAGTTTGTCAACTTTCAGCCCTACTGTAAGTGCTGTTATTGTGAAGTGGAAACGTCTAGGAGGAACAATGGCTCCGACATGGAGTGGTAGGCCACACAAGCTCACAAAACAGGACCGTCAAGTACTGAAGCGCATAAATATAATCTGTCCTCAGTTACAACACTCACTACCTATTTCCAAACTGACACTGGAAGCAACGTCAGCAAAAGCACTGTTCGTCAGGAGCTTCATGAAATATGTATCCATGGCCGAGCAGCCGCACACAAGCCTAAGATCACCATGCGCAATGCCAAGCGTCGGCTGGAGTGGTGTAAAGCTCGCCGCCAATGGACTCTGGAGCAGTGGAAACGAGTTCCCTGGAGTGATGAATCACGCTTCACCATCTGACAGTCCAACGGACAAATCTGGGTTTGGTGGATGCCAGGAGAACGCTACCTGCCCGAATGCATAGTGCCAACTGTAAAATTTGGTGGAGGAATAAAGGTCTGGGGCTGTATTTTATGGTTCGGCCTAGGATCCTTAGTTCCAGTGAAGGGCAATCTTAACACTACAGTATACTATGACATTCTAGACGATTCTGTGTGGCAACAGTTTGGGGAAGGCCATTTCTTCTTTCAGCATGACAATGCCGCCGTGCACAAAGCGAGGTCCATACAGAAATGGTTTGTCAGGACCAGTGTGGAAGAACTTGACTGGCCTGGACAGAGCCATGACCTAAACTCTTCAAACACCTTTGGGATGAATTGGAATGCCGACTGTGAGCCAGGCCTAATTGCCCAACATCAGTGCCCGACCTCACTAATGCTCGTGGCTGAATGGAAGCAAGTCCCCGCAACAATGTTCCAACAAGAGTGGAGGCTGTTATAGCAGCAATGGGGGACCAACTCCATATTAATGTCCACGATTTTGGAATGAGACCAGCACGTGTCCACATACTTTTGGTCATATAGTGTATGTAAATGAGATATTGATGTGTTTAACTTTACTTAATACCCATCCCGGATCTGGGATCCTCCTCATCAAAAAAGCTGATTAGCATAGCCTAGCCTAACGGGACAGGGATATCATATAATATAATTTTCATGAAATCACAAGTCCAATACAGCAAATGAAAGATAAACATCTTGTGAATCCAGCCATCATTTCCGATTTTTAAAATGTTTTACAGCGAAAACACAATATGTATTTCTATTAGCTAACCACAATAGCCAAACACACAACCGCATATTTTCCATGTTTCCACCGCATAGGTAGCTTTCACAAAACCGACAAAATAGAGATAAAATTTGTCACTAACCAAGAACACAACTTCATCAGATAATTGTCTTATAACATGTTAAACAATACATTTATGTTTTGTTCGAAAATGTGCATATTTGAGGTATAAATCATAGTTTTACATTGCAGCCACAATCACAAATAGCACCAAAGCAGCCAGAATAATTACAGAGAGCAACGTGAAATACATAAATACTCATCATAAAACATTTATGAAAAATACATGGTGTACAGCAAATGAAAGATAAACATCTTGTGAATCCAGCCAATATTTCAATTTTTTTTGGTGTTTTACAGCGAAAACACAATATATATTTCAAATAGCTCACTACAGTAGCCAAACACACAACGCAATTTACTCCCCGCAAAAATAGCTTGCACAAAACCGACAAAATAGAGATAAAATTAATCACTAACCTTGAACAAATTCATCAGATGACAGTCTTATAACATCATGTTATACAATACAATGTTATGTTTTGTTCGAAAATGTGCATATATAGAGCTACAAATCCTGATTATACATTGTGAATACGTAGCATCGATTCACCAGAATCTCCGGAGATATTTTGGACACTCACCTAATCTGACCAAAGAACTCATCATAAACTTTACATAAAAATACTTGTTGTATGGCAAATGAAAGATACACTGGTTCTTAATGCAACCGCTGTGTTAGATTTTTTTTAATAACTTTACCATAACATACAGCTTGCGTTATTGTGAGACAGCGCTCACCAAAACGGCGGAGAACTGGAGTCAACATTTTGCACAGAAATACGAAATAACATCATAAATGTTTTCTTACTTTTGCTGAGCTTCCATCAGAATGTTGTACAAGGAGTCCTTGGTCCAGAATAAATCGTTGTTTGGTTTTAGAATGTCCATTTCTTCTGTCGAATTCGCGCCACAATGCTAGCCAAGGTTGCTAACATTCCCATCCTCTCTTGACGCAAAGAACGGAAAACTCCAAAAGTCCCAATAAACGTTGAATAAACTGATAAAACTCTGTTGAAAAAAACTACTTTATGATGTTATTATCATATGTATCAAATAAAATCAGAGATATTCGCCGTGTAAACCGAACGCTTTTCAGAAGACAGTGTCGAGCTCCGCCGCGCGCCTGAGAAGACAAAGAAAATTCCGTACCTGTCACTCCAAAAGCTCTTGTTCGGCTTCAGATCAAGCTAGACACCCCATTCCACCTTCCACTGCCTGTTGACATCTAGTGGAAGGCGTATGAAGTGCATGCATATCGATAAATAAAAGCCAGTTGAATAGGCAGGCCCTGAAACAGAGCCTCGTTTTCAGATTTTTCACTTCCTATATGGAAGTTTGCTGCAAAATGAGTTCTGTTTTACTCACATATATAATTCAAACCGTTTTAGAAACTTGAGAGTGTTTTCTATCCAATAGTAATAATAATATGCATATTGTATGATCTAGAAAAGAGTACGAGGCCGTTTCATTTGGGCACGATTTTTTCCAAAGTGAAAACAGCGCCCCCCTATTGACAAGAAGTTAAATTTCAATCAATTAGCATAAATTCCCCAAAATATGTTTTCACTTTTTTATTATGGGATATTGTGTGTAGATGGGCGAGCGAAAAATAAATGTAATCCATTTTGAATTCAGGCTGTAACACAACAAAATGTGAAAGAAGTCTAGGGATTTGAATACTTCCTGAAGGCATTGTATTGACTAAAGCTGCAATATGTAACTTTTTGGGCAACCCGACCAAATTCACATATAAATGTGTGTTATATGCTGTATCTGTCATTCTCATTGAAAGCAAGTCTAAGAAGCGTTAGATTTGTTCTATGTGCACTATTTCTATGCTCCCTGTTCTTAAGTTAAATTTGTGCGTCTTTTACACACCAGCTTCAAACAGCTGAAAATACAAGATTTTTGTTTATGGAAAATATATTTCACATCGGTTTAGAAAGTACAAGGATACTTGCTTGTTTGTCACATAAACTGAAATTAGGTGATCTATTCGAATTTTAGCAACCAGGAAACTGCAGAGCGATTTCTGCATTGTGCATCTTTAAACCAAATTGATTAACTCTATTACATATGGCAGATGATAAGATCCAGTAAAACAGTGGCATGTCAGGGTTACCGTAATGACCATGACTCATGAAAGAGAACCCAGAGCCATAGCAAATGATGATGTGAAATACTTTGTTGTGGCTTTAGTGTGTGGGGAAAGACAGAGAATGTAGTTGAGGTCGGGGGCGTTTACAGCGTACTCCAGATCTAGGCCTAGGTCTAACTCCGCATGTTTCAGTCTAGTCACATTTCACCCACACAGTCAGATGCGCTACAATTCAGGTGGTTTCCCATCCTGGTTTCAGAGAAAATCGTATTTTATCAATGGATCATAATCTCTCTTCTTTTGTGACTGCGTTTTTAAAATTCAGTGTGATTTGGCTGTGTTGAGTCATTTTGACGATAAGTGAAAGTGTCTTGTCGTGTATTTCTTACTGTCTGTAAAGTACTCTGAAATAGATTATTGTAAAAATTCTGGTTATTTTAGGGTTTGCTATTTTTATATTGTATTATTGTATTACATTTGCTGCCTGTGTGTTTCACTGTCATACGTGTCGTTGATATACTGTATGTTATTACTTGATAAGTCAAAAAGGTTAAAGTAGTCATAAAAAGTAAAACTGAGACTGTGTCCAAAAACAAAACCTTCTGGTAACGATCCTTATAAAAAACAATCTAGTGCAGTCTGTCTCTCACAATGCCATGGCTGATATATGCTTGCGCAGCATGACGTATTATCCATCAATGTCCATTGACTTCCAGGAACAGCCAGGCTATAAGTGGTAAAGTGGCCTACATGATTCACATGACCATGACCCTGTCTCTCTCTCTGAACAATCAAGAAAATCTTCACATCCATATTGGACGGTACACGTTTCAAGAATTAGGCTAGCCTACTGTCTCACAGACAGACACATACAAACAATCAATGTTTCCTCTACAGTGCATTTGGAAAGTATTCAGACCCCTTGACTTTTTCCACATTTTGTTACATTACAGCCTTATTCTAAAATGGATAAAAAAAATAAGAATCATCATCAATCTACATACAATACCCCATAATAACAAAGCAAAATAGTTTCTTTAACAAAAAAATCTTTGCAAATTTCAGAAAATAAATACATACTGAAAGTCTGAGGTCCTGAGTGCACTGGAGCAGCTTTTCATCAAGTATCTCTCTGTATTTCCTCCGTTATTCTTTGCCTCGATTCTGACTAGTCTCCCAGTCCCTCCCGCTGAAAAACATCCCCACAGCATGATGCTGCCACCACAATGCTTTACTGTAGGGATGGTGCCAAGTTTCCTCTAGACGTGACGCTTGGCATTCAGGCCAAAGAGTTCAATCTTGGTTTCATCAGACCAGAGAATCTTCTCATGGTCTGAGAGTCCTTTAGGTTCATTTTGGCAAACTCCAAGTGGGCTGTCATGTGCCTTTCACTGAGGAGTGGCTTCCGTCTAGCCACTCTACCATAAAGGCCTGATTGGTGAAATGCTACAGAGATGTTTGTACTTCTGGAAGGTTCTCCCATCTCCACAGAGGAACTCTGGAGCTCTGTCAGAGTGACCATCATTTCGATTCTCATAGCAAAGGGTCTGAATACTTATGTAAGGTATTTCTGTTTCTTATTTGTAATACATTTGCTAACATTTCTAAAAACCTGTTTTTGCTTTGTCATTATGGAATATTGTGTGTAGATTGATGAAGGAAAAAAACGATTTAATCCATTTTAGAACAAGGCTGTATTGCAACAAAATGTGGAAAAAGGTATAGGGTCTGAATACTTTCTGAATGCACTGTATGTGTATACATGTTCTCTCTCTCTCTCTCTCTCTCTCTCTCTCTCTCTCTCTCTCTCTCTCTCTCTCTCTCTCTCTCTCTCTCTCTCTCTCTCTCTCTCTCTCTCTCTCTCTCTCTCTCTCTCTCTCTCTCTCTCTCTCTCTCTCTCTCTCTCTCTCTCTCTCTCTCTCTCTCTCTCTCTCTCTCTCTCTCTCTCTCTCTCTCTCTCTCGCTCACACACACAAAATATCATTGCGGTCAGGGCTAACAGGTCTTCTCAGCTCCCTAACAATATGATGTTGCAGCAACAGGAAGTGCCACACAACACTCTCTGTTATACTGTAGGCTGGAGAGGTGACTTGAAGCAGTATGCTGTAATACTTAGACAAAGATAGATCTTTAGAATTACAATCACCCTATAATGTGCAACTCCCAATAGTTAGGAGGTGTGTGGTTGTGCATAGGCCTATGTAGTAAGACGTTATATTCTCTTTGGTAGATTAATTGTGAGAAAATGTATTCCACCAGTAGGTGGTGATAGTGGTCTATTTTTACTGGGCTATCTTTATTGTCCCCCACAATCAAATCGGGAGGGTCTCTTTGGTAGATTAATTGTGAGAAAATGTATTCCACCAGTAGGTGGTGATAGTGGTCTATTTTTACTGGGCTATCTTTATTGTCCCCCACAATCAAATCGGGAGGGAGACTGTGGATGACACAATAGCTCAGACAGCACTGGCCCGATTTACACAAAACCTGTCATAGAGATCTGGCATTTACAAAATTACACTGACTGGCCAGATAGGGGCACTATAACAAGCAATTGAAAATGCTAACTCCCCTCACCCCATTTGATCTAAGGTTAGGACATAGAGTACATAAATCCCTCTCCTCACAAGGAACATATTTGCCTCTGGACCCATAAGGTCCGCCATGATGGATTTTCCGCCATTTTTTATTTTGTGAAAAACACTTAAAACGATACTCCTCTGGCACTGAATGACGGCTCTGCACGGAAATTGATATGTGTCATTTAAGGACAAATCTCTCTCAAAGCAATATTTCCCAGACTAGTACCTAAAACAACATGGCAGGTATTGATGATGCACATTAATGCATATAAATCAGTCACAGATATTCAGATTGTAACAACATTTGTTACATATGTTGCAAACACTGTCAAGACTCAACATATGCAAGAACATTCATAGCTAAGTAATTCCATGAACATGTGAATTGTTTTGTGACAAAAAAAACGTATCTAACTTTAACCAAAATGTTCAGCTGCATTCACACTTTACCATAAACCACCCAAAATAAATGGTTGAAATCTGGTCTGGACGTCTTATAAGCAGATCACAAACAGATCACGACGTCTTTTTGGTTGATATCTGGTTTGAGTGAAATCTGATTGAACAACTGACCAGTTATATAAATGCTGTTCAATTAATAGACATCAATCTATATAAACATGGGCATATTGTTTGTGAGCCATACACCCATTGCATATAAGACATGATCGTGTCACGATCGTCGTCAGGGAAATGACCGGACCAAGGTGCAGCGTGGTTAGCGTACATTTCTTTTTATTATGAATGTCGCCAACAAAAACAAGAAACAACAAAAACGAACGTGACACTATACAGGCCACTAACAAAGTCAACTACCCACAACTAAGGTGGAAAAACAGGCTGCCTAAGTATGATTCCCAATCAGAGACAACGATAGACAGCTGTCCCTGATTGAGAACCATACCCGGCCCAAAACATAGAAACAGAAAACATAGAAATAAAGAAACTAGAATGCCCACCCTAGTCACACCCTAGCCTAACCAAAATAGAGAATAAAAACCTCTCTATGGCCAGGGCGTGACAACTAGAACCATTACAATTATGAAAGTTATTTTTCAGCAGGGTTTGCATGATTCAGCACTTGACAAACATCAGCTGGCAGAGTGCAAAAAAAGCAGATTAGGGTATCGTGGCATAACGTACCCAGTCAACACAATGGGCCTAATCCGAGACTTGGGGGACTCAGGGTGCTTCATGCGGGCCAAGCTCTTCCAAGGTCCTGCAGAATAATATTTTTAAGGAGTAGGGCCATTTTAGGCTTTTATTCGGCAGGTGTTGAAATACCAATTTTTTTAAACAAAGAAATGTGATATATTTCAACCACAAGTCATGGAATTTGCTAGTTCATTTAGAGCAAAACATTTGTGACAGTCTCTATGGTCCAATAGCTATCAGAGATGGTCTCTAATTTAGAAAATCTCTGATGCTATAAATGCTTTTGCTTTTACTACAGGCTATCCCAGTGTTTTTCGTAGTTGCAGTTCACCCAATTGAAAAGGGCACACTCCCTTCCATAACATTTGTTCTAGGCTACCAGCATGTAAGATAAACATGCACAATAATACAGGATACATTTACAAAAAATGCACTGCCATTAAAATACAATAAAACTGAAATAATGGTTGATTAATTAATGACATCTGATAGCTTGATGTTGGCTTCTGATGGTCATATTTTATCTGTGTTAGCTCATTGCACTGTTTATTGTGCTGCACATTGTCTTCTGTTCCACTGAATGCTGTTTTGAAGTTCTATTATTACTAACTCAATTTGTTTTCAGAATTTAACAAATAACATGCAGGCCTCTGTCTTTTATTTCAATATCCTACTACGATCCACCAGAATTTACGCAACCCTTTTTTTCTACCCCTGAATATGACTAAATAACTATTCTAACATATTTTCCCCCCTTGTAGCTTTTAAGAAATTAACATAATGCATGCAGTAATTTTATTCTAATTTCAGTAGCTAAATAGGAGGTAGGCATATCAGTTCCAGATAAAACTTGGATTTGAATATTTACCTGCTGCACAGTAATAGATCTCTGCACGCAGGCAGCCTGCTTGCTCAAGCACATCGTCAACATTCCATACAGCAGGTTGACCATACAGCAGTTGGGACAGAGCGCCCTGTAGGATACTCAACAACACATCTTAAAAAAGTTTCAAAACATTTACACGAAATGTACTGCTAAGTGGTAGTCCGTGGTTTTCCTGCATTCTTGTTTTACTTTTGTGAGTAAAGCGGTGCTGGGGAAAAGAACGTCAAGGAAAGATTTGCTAGCTACAGTGCCAGAAAGTATTCATGCCCCTTCACTTATTCCACATTCTGCTGTGTTACAGACTGAATTCTGAATGGATTACATGTTCTTTTTTCCCCCTCACCCATCTACACACAATAACCCATAATGAAAAAGTGAAAACATGTTTTTGGAAATGTTTGCAAATTTATTGAAATTGAAAACCAGAACTATCTCATTTACATGAATATTCACACCCCTGAGTCAGTACCTTTGGCAACGATTACAGCTGTATTTGTATTTATTATGGATCCCCATTAGCTGCTGCCAAAGCTACTCTTCCTGGGGTCCAGCAAACTTAAGGCAGTTTATACAATTTTAAAACATCACAATACATTCACAACACACTGTGTGCCCTCAGGTCCCTACTCCACCACTACCACATATCTACAGTACTGAATCCATGTGTATGTATAGTGCATATGTGTGTGTGTGTGAGTATGCATGTGTCTGTGCCAATGTTTGTGTTGCTTCAGTCCCCGCTGTTCCATAAGGTGTTTTTCAATCTGTTTTTTAAATCTATTTTCACTGCTTGCATCAGTTACTTGATGTGGAATAGAGTTCCATGTAGTCATGGCTCTATGTACTACTGTGTGCCTCTTCCTGGTAAGTCTCTAAGAGCTTTGCACAGCTGGATTGTGCAATATTTGCACATTCATATTTTTTTCTTCTTCTTATTTTTTTCAAGTTCTGTCAAGTTGGTTGTTGATCATTGGTAGATAGCCATTTTCAAGTCTTGCCATAGATTTTCCATCCAATTTAAGTCAAAACTGTAACTAGGCCACTGAGGAACATTCAATGTCGTCTTGATAAGCAACTCCAGTGTATATTTGACCTTGCGTTTTAGGTTATTGCACTGCTGAAAGGTGAATTATTCTCCCAGTGTCTGTTGGAAGGAAGACTGAACCAGGTTTTCCTTTAGGATTTAGCCTGTGCTTAGCTCTATTCAGTTTATTTTTATCCTAAAAAAACTCCATAGTCCTTGCCGATGACAAGCATACCCATAATATGATGCAGCCACCACTATGCTTGAAAATATAAAGAGTGGTACTCAGTGATGTGTTTGTGTTGAGTTGGATTTTCCACAAACATAACACTTTGTATTCAGGACATAAATGTAATTTATTTGCCACATTTTTTTATTTAGTTTTACTATAGTGCCTTGTTGCAAACAGGATGCATGTTTTGGAATATTTGTATTCTGTAGAAGCTTCCATCTTTTCACTCTGTCATTTAGTTTAGTAATGCTGTCACGCCCTGATCTGTTTCACCTGTCCTTGTGATTGTCTCCACACCCCTCCAGGTGTCGCTTATTTTCCCCAGTGTATTTATCCTTGTGTTTCCTGTCTCTCTGTGACAGTTTGTCTTGTATGTTCAAGTCAACCAGTGTGTTTTTCCCGTGCTCTTGCTTTTCTATTCTCTTTTACTAGTCCTCCCGGTTTTGACCTTTGCCTGTTGTTCTGGACTCCATTCCCGCCTACCTGACCATTCTGCCTGCCCTGACCTCGAGCTGGTTTTGACCTTTTGCCTGTCCACGACCATTCTCTTGCCTACCCCTTTTGGATTGTTAATAAACATCTTTGACTCTAACCATCTGCCTCCTGTGTCTGCATCTGGGTCTCGCCTTGTGCCCTTATAATTGTGGAGTGACTTTCACGCCTACTCCCCGCTCTCCCACTCCGGTGCTCGAGGGCCAGTTTACTAACCACCGGTCCTGGCAACCATCATTATGCATACCTGCAACCATCATTACGCACACCTGTGCCCCATCATTATGCCCACCTAGACGTCATCACTACCTTGATTACGTTCCCTTTATCGAGCACTCGGTAGCCTCACTCATCAGGCAGCATTAGTGCTGTACTCTTGTCCAGACGCTTCTCTTGTTTTGTATCTCGCCATGTTCGTTATTATTAAACTCACAAACTGCACCTGCTTCCTGACTCCCTGGGTCTCCGTTACAAATCAAATGAAGTTTGCTGACGACACAACAGTGGTAGGCCTGATCACCGACAACGATGAGACAGCCTATAGAGAGGAGGTCAGAGACCTGGCCGTGTGGTGCAAGGATAACAACCTCTCCCTCAACGTGATCAAGACAAAGGAGAAGATTGGGGACTACAGGAAAAGGAGGAACGAGCACGCCCCCATTCTCATCGATGGGGCTGTAGTGGAGCAGGTTGAGAGTTTCAAGTTCCTTGGTGTGCACATCACCAACAAACTATCATGGTCCAAACACACCAAGATAGTCGTGAAGAGGGCATGGCAAAGCCTATTCCCCCTCGGGAGACTTAAAAGATTTGGCATGGGTCCTTAGATCCTCTAAAAGTTATATAGCTGCACCATCGAGAGCATCCTGACTGGTTGCATCACTGCCTGCCTCCGACCGCAAGGCACTACAGAGGGTAGTGCGCACGGCCCAGTACATCACTGGGGCCAAGCTTCCTGCCATCCATGACCTCTATACCAGGCGGTGTCAGAGGAAGGCCCTGAAAATTGTCAAAGACTCCAGCCACCCTAGTCATAGACTGTCCTCTCTGCTACCGCACGGCAAGCGGTACCGGAACGCCAAGTCTTGGTTCAAAAGGCTTTTTATCAGCTTCTACCCCAAAGCCCCCCACCCCCCCTCCCCTTCTACGCTGCTGCTACTCTCTGGTTATCATCTATGCATAGTCACTTTAACTCTACCTACATGTACATATTACCTCAGTTACTTGACAAACCTGTGCCACCACACATTGACTCTGTACTGGTACCTCCTGTATAAATCCTCGCTACTGTTATTTTACTGCTGCTCTTTAATTATTGTATGTATTGATTTAGATTTTTTTTACTTATCTATTTGTTACTTAACATTCATTGTTCTTAAAACTGCATTGTTGGTTAAGGGCTTGTAAGTATGCATTTCACCTGTTGTATTAAGCGCATTTTGATTTGATTTGTTTTGAACTCTGTGAAGCATTTTTTGGGGCTGCAATCTGAGGTGCAGTTAACTCTAATGAACTTACCCTCTGCAGCAGAGGTAACTCTGGGTTTTCCTTTCCTGTGGCGGTCCTCATGAGAGCCAGTTTCATCATGGTGCTTCATGGTTTTTATGACTGCACTTGAAGAAACTTTGAAAGTTCTTGTCATTTTCCGGAATGACTGACCTTCATGACTTAAAGTAATAATGGACTGTCGTTTCTCTTTGCTTATTTGAGCTGTTCTTACCATAATATGGTCTTGGTCTTTTACCAAATAGGGCTATATTCTCTATACCATCACTACCTTGTCATAACACAACTGACTGGCTCAACCGCATTAAGATGGAAAGAAATTCCACCAATTAACTTTTAACAAGGCATACCTATTAATTGAAATGCATTCCAGGTGACTACTCCATGAAGCTGGTTGAGAGAATGCCAAGAGTGTGCAAAGCTGTCATCAAGGCAAAGGGTGGCAACTTTGAAGAATCTCAAAACTTTTTTTTGGTTACTACATGATTCCATATGTGTTATTTCATAGATTTGTTGTCTTCAGTATTACTCTACAATGTAGAAAATAGTAAAAATAAAGAAAAACCCTTGAATGAGTAGGTGTGTCCAAACTTTTGACTGGTATATACACTACCGGTCAAAAGTTTTAGAACACCTACTCATTCAAATACGATTTAGCCACAGAAAAAGCCAGCAACCTTCCCGCTAGCCATGATTGGCTGGACATGCCGAGAGATGAGTTTGGATTGGTCTACCATGTAGAACGCTTCTGTCTATTTGAACTAGTCAGTATGTGTAGGTAATCCTGTCTAACGCAGCTTTTAAAATATATATATATTGTAGTAGAACTGCATAAGTGTTGCTCTACACTTTCTGGAGGACCGAGTTTTGAAATCAGTGGAATTAGAGTATGATAGCTAAGGAGATGGAGAAAACACCTGTCTCCGGATTACATTTTCAAACTAAGGGCAACCATGGCATCCGTGAGAGAGGGAGATGCATCCATCCATGTATACGAGTAAGATAGTCTAGCTAGCAACATTTTCAGATATTATACTTTTCTGATTTTGCCAGAAAGTCATTTTCATTTCAAGTAAAAGTGCACTGTTAGCTAGCTAGCTAACATTAGCTGGCTTGCTAGCTAGCTAACATTACATGTATGATCTGTGTAGTAATATTATTCGTATCTCAGAGCCATTTGCTTTGCTAGTTATAGCCTGATGTTGGCTAGCTAACATTGAACCTGGTTGGTTAGCTACCTGCAGATTCATACAGGGTAGTAACGTCTTGAGTTGGGATTATGGTTCATTGTTTAGCTAGCTAGCTACATGTCTGAACAAAAGACTCCACTATGCAAGTAACCATTTCATTAGGGCGAGTAAAAAGGTCAGAGAGAGCTGTTCTCTCATTTGTGTCTGGAAGTAGCTAGCAAGCTAGCTAACATTAGCCAGTTAGCTGACCTAACAACAGCAGTCAAACACCCAAGCTATCTAACGTTACGTGTATGATCTGTGTCGTAATATTATTCATTTCTCAGAGTCATTTGCTTTTTCAGTTATAGCCTAATGCAAGCTAGCTAACATTGAACTTGGTGGGTTAGCCAACTGCAGATTCATGTAGGGAAGTAACATCATGAGTTGGGATTATGGTTCATTGTTTAGCTAGCTACACTACCGTTCAAAAGTTTGGGGTCACTTAGAAATGGCCTTGTTTTTAAAAGAAAATGTAAAAAATTGTCCATTTAAAATAACATCAAATTGATCAGAAATACAGTGTAGACATTGGTAATCTTGTAAATGACTATTGTAGCTGGAAACGGCAGATTTTTTATGGAATATCTACATAGGCATACAGAGGCCCATTATCAGCAACCATCACTCTTATGTTCCAATGGCACGTTGTGTTAGCTAATCCAAGTTTATAATTTCAAAAGGCTAATTGATCATTAGAAAACCCTTTTGCAATTATGTTAGCACAGCTGAAAACTGTTGTCCTGATCCAAGAAGCAATAAAACTGGTAATCTTTAGATTAGTTGAGTATCTGGAGCATCAGCATTTGTGGGTTAGATTACAGGCTCAAAATGGCCAGAAACAAATAACTTTCTTCTGAACCTCGTCAGTCTATTCTTGTTCTGAGAAATGAAGACTATTCCATGCGAGAAATTGCCAAGAAACTGAAGATCTCGTACAACACTGTGTATTACTCCCTTCACAGAACAGCGCAAACTGGCTCTAACAGAATAGTAAGAGGAGTGGGAGGCCCCAGTGCACAACTGAGCAAGAGGACAAGTACATTAGAGTGTCTAGTTTGAGAAACAGACGCATCACAAGTCCTCAACTGGCAGCTTCATGAAATAGTACCCGCAAAACACCAGTCTCAACATCAGTGTGTGTTCTTTTGCCCATCTTAATCTTTTCTTTTTATGGCCAGTCTGAGATATGGCTTTTTCTTTGCAACTCTGCCTAGAAGGCCAGCATCCCAGAGTCGCCTCTTCACTGAGAATAATTAACGAATTTACAAATGCTCAACACCCGTTGAATATGGCCGGTGTCAGTAAACGTTGGCAAATAGCGTAATTACATTGTTGCCAGCAGCACAGTTGCAGTCACCAAGAGCCTAACCAGCTCTGCTAGGGCGAGTAAAATGATCAGAGTGAGCTGTTCTCTCATTTGTGACTGGAACTAGCCACCGTTTGCCAGTTAGCTTGACTGCTTTTGTTAGGACAGAATGCTCGGTCTACCCTTAAAGAAATGGGTGGGGCTAAAGCTTAAGTGGGTGTGAACTGATGCTGAATGGGTGTAGACAAAGAAGAGCCCTCCAGCTCCTTTGTCTTGATCACGTTGATGGAGAGGGTGTTGTCCTGGCACCACACTGCAAGGTCTCTGACCTCCTCCCTATAGGCTGTCTCATCATTGATCAGGCCTATCACTGTTGTGTCGTCAGCAAACTTAATGATGGTGTTGGAGTCGTGTTTGGCCACGCAGTCATGGGTGAACAGGGAGTACAGGAGGGGACTCAGTCTGTCTGCCTGACTGCTGAAGGGTAACATAGTCAATGTACTTGTTAGGCTAAGTCTAACTTAGTGATGTTATCAGGTCTCACTGAGATTGGATTCTCCAAGAGAGAATGGTTCCAGGTTCTACCTGGAACCAAAATGGGGTTTCCTCTGGGAACAGCCGAAGAACCACTTTTGGAACCCTTTTTTCTAAGAGTGCATTGTAAGGGGGGGGGGGTGTCGCACCAAGGATCATTTAGCCATTTGATTTAGAATTTTAAGAACGTTAAAAAAACATTCTACAAAAAAAACATTATACACATTAAATTATTAGATGAAAAAAAGGTTTTGTCCTTACTGCTATTAGCCCATACAAATGCATTGAATAACAGATTCACTACATAGAACAACAGGAAGTTTGTTCTGAAGTGCTGCTCTTCCTCCCGGGGAAGGACTGCCCGTTCCATGATCTCGCCATCACGGTTGACAACTCCATTGTGTCCTCCTCCCAGAGCGCTAAGAACCTTGGCGTGATCCTGGACAACACCCTGTCGTTCTCAACTAACATCAAGGCGGTGGCCCGTTCCTGTAGGTTCATGCTCTACAACATCCGCAGAGTACGACCCTGCCTCACACAGGAAGCGGCGCAGGTCCTAATCCAGGCACTTGTCATCTCCCGTCTGGATTACTGCAACTCGCTGTTGGCTGGGCTCCCTGCCTGTGCCATTAAACCCCTACAACTCATCCAGAACGCCGCAGCCCGTCTGGTGTTCAACCTTCCCAAGTTCTCTCACGTCACCCCGCTCCTCCGCTCTCTCCACTGGCTTCCAGTTGAAGCTCGCATCCGCTACAAGACCATGGTGCTTGCCTACGGAGCTGTGAGGGGAACGGCACCTCAGTACCTTCAGGCTCTGATCAGGCCCTACACCCAAACAAGGGCACTGCGTTCATCCACCTCTGGCCTGCTCGCCTCCCTACCACTGAGGAAGTACAGTTCCCGCTCAGCCCAGTCAAAACTGTTCGCTGCTCTGGCACCCCAATGGTGGAACAAACTCCCTCACGACGCCAGGACAGCGGAGTCAATCACCACCTTCCGGAGACACCTGAAACCCCACCTCTTCAAGGAATACCTAGGATAGGATAAAGTAATCCTTCTGAGCCCCCCCCCCCCCCCTTAAAAGATTTAGATGCACTATTGTAAAGTGGTTGTTCCACTGGATGTCATAAGGTGAATGCACCAATTTGTAAGTCGCTCTGGATAAGAGCGTCTGCTAAATGACTTAAATGTAAATGTAAATGAAGTGTCTGTCCTATATCTGAGATTTATAAGAAAGATCAATTATTTTTGGCACAGTCTCCATATACACTTCCATAAATTTTTTCAATTGATAGCGGGGACCTTCAGATGAGTCTTGTGAGTTCCCTAGATAACTGACGTGACGTGTTCGTGAGAGTCTCACCTTTCCACAGACGGGTATACATATTAGTGTGTAGCCCAAACTGTTTGGACGCTACCGACTTCAGATGAGTCCCACGCTTTGTGAGAGTCTCATCTTTCCATAGAGGGGTCATAATAGTTTGTAAGTCAAACCATTCGGATGCTACAGATGTATTTTGTGAGAAGACCGAATTTCGGGATGTCTCATGGTCTGACAAACTGGCTCTAGCATTGTCACCTTTCACCACAGATGCTGAAGTGTGACATAGGTGGATTGAGACGCATCCAATGCAAAAAAATATCTCTATTTAAACTGACAGATTTTTATATGGGAATTTTTTATGATACTAATTAGATCTCTGTGGGGTTGAGGACATCAACCTTATGGCCTGTGTACACTAGCACGCTTTCGGCTGCGCAAAGTGGCCCACTTGTGGACGTGCTGGTAGGATATTGCAGCCATTTGGTTGTGAAGCAAGAATTCAGCATAGCAAGTTTGTATGAACGTCTGGTTATTAAATGGGTAAATAGTTTAATCCATCCTCCATTTCATATCCTCTAAACCACTCTGGTGACAAACAAACATTTCTGCCCTGTTTCTAACCGTGCACATGGCTGGGAGAAGCTATGTTGCGGGACATGCCTACCTCTACCAACAGAGAGTGAATGTCTTGGCTGTCGCGAATGGGACCAGTATATTCCGAAACTGGAGGAGGTAGAACATCAAACTGATGAGGCAGCAGAAGATGGTGTGTCTGTAACTAAACACTCCGATTTCTTGTCTCTCATCAATCCTGGTGAATGCCCAGGATCTAGTGGAAACAACGTGCCACACCTGACGGTCCAAATGGGAAGCTCTCTGAAGCTTAAGTGTTTTGGCTAATATTACTCACAGGATATTTATAATACGCTCACCAAAGGGGAGCATCAGGAAGTTTTTTTTAAATGGTGAAGTCGGATCCGGATGTCTCTACCGGAGAAACCAGGGATGCCTCAGCCGGCTTGTCAGGTATACAACACTCGGTTTCCCCGTCAAGCGTCCATTGCCGAGTCTACCGAGGATGCCTCAGCTAGCTCGTCAGGCTCCCATGCCTCAGCTGGCGCGAAAGGATCCCAAGACTTGGTTGGCTTGGCAGGCTCCCGCGCCTCAGCCGGACTAATGACATTCTTCCAACTGTATTTTCGAGTATCCTGCCTACACCCCATAATGCAACTGGCTACTGTAGTCCCCTTCAACTTTGTCTGACAATGATGACATGCTTGCTAGGTAAACTGTGTCTAGAACGAGTGAATGCCCGCCCTAGAAATAGAATGTATGGGACGCGCACTTCATTATCTGGGTCTTCCGTAAACAATAATTTATATTACCAAACAGTGTAAAAAGTATAAAGTCAATAGTGGTAGTAGAGAAGAACATGTTGCATACAATTGCCAGTCTAGCTTTATACCAATAATATCCTAATTAGCCTGTAAACCAACACTGTCGTGAAGAGGGCACGACAAGGCCTCTTCTCCCTCAGGAGGCTGAAAAGATTTGTTATGGGCCCTCAGATCCTCAAAAAAATCAATCAGCAGCAGCATTGAGATCATCTGGACTGGCTGCATCACCGCTTGGTATGGCAAGTGTTCGGCATCCGTCCGCAAGGCGCTACAGCGGGTAATGCATATGGCCCAGTACATCACTGGGGTTGAACTCCCTGCCATCCAGGACCTATATATCAGGTGGTGTCAGAGAAAAGCCCAGAAAATTGTCAAACTACAGCCACCCAAGCCATAGACTCTTCTCTCTGCTACCGCATGGCAAACGGTACCAGACCCTTTTTGCACCAACTTTTTTGACTCATCACATGTGCTGCTGTTACTGTTAATCTGTCACTTTATTCCTTGTTATATGTACATATCTACCTCAATTACCTCGTACCCCTGCACATCGTACCGATATCCCTTGCATATAGCAAAGTTATCGTTACTCCTTGTGTTCATTTTCTATTATTTCTCTATTTTCTCTCTCTCTGCATTGTTGGGAATGGCCCATAAGTAAGAATTTCACTGTCTCCCTGTTGTTTACGAAGCATGTGAGAAATTAAATTTGATGACAACACCCAGGCAGCCATTGCAAGTATACCCATGAGTTGACCAGCCAAATTGCCAAGGTTAGAGGTTGCAAGCCTGTTCCCTTCCTTCTGATTTCTATTCCCATTAGTTTATGGGAATTAATACACCCCTGAGGTAGAGAATGGGGCTGTTCCAGGTGGTCTACATATCAGTCACAGTGACTGCATGACATGTTATTGATGGCATTCCACAACATCACACTGCCATCATTAGGCTAGCTAAAGTTAGTTGCAAAGTTAGGCTGAAAAGTTTTGCCTCCAGCTCCTCCTTGATTGGTTTTTCAACTGGATTGATATTGGGAGTGTTAACTTTGAAGACTGGGTCTTTGTATATGGTCTGTTTATCTTCCCGCTGTTTGACAGCCTGCTGGACCAATTGGGTTTAAAGTTGAATGTCTTCTGTTCAGACACTCTTCTCCACCCAGTCCTTGGCCTCTTTGGAATACTCCACAAGGCTTCTTGGATCTCCTGAAAGATGTGTAACAGAATAACAAAACAAAATATTGATTTCCTTGCATACTCCTGAATTTTTTGATTTCCTTGCATCCTCCTGCAAAAACAGTTATTATTATTATTTTCAACTGAAATATCACATTTACATAAGTATTCAGACCCTTTACTCAGTATTTTGTTGAACGATTGCATCGTCGGGTCTTCTTGGGTATGATGCTACAAGCTTGGCACACTTGTATTTGGGGAGTTTCTCACATTCTTATCTGCAGATCCTCTCAACCTGTCAGGTTAGATATGGAGCGTCACTGCACAGCTATTTCAAATCTCTGTAGAGATGTTCGATCGATTCAAGTTCTGGCTCTGGCTGGCCCACTCAAAGACATTCAGAGACTTGTCCAGAAGCCACTCCTGCGTTGTCTTGGCTGTGTGCTTAAGGGTCGTTGTCCTGTTGGAAGGTGAACCTTCGCCCCAGTTTGAGGTCCTGAGCGCTCCATTCACCTTGCTCCATTCATCTTTCCCTCGATCCTGACTAGTCTCCCAGTCCCTGCCGCTGAACTGAGGAGTGGCTTCCGTCTGGCCACTCTACCATAAAGGCCTGATTGATGGATTGCTGCAGAGATGGTTGTCTTTCTGGAAGTTTCTCCCATCTCCACAGAGGAACTCTGGAGCTCTGTCAGAGTGACCATCGGGTTCTTGGTCACCTCCCTGACCAAGGCCCTTCTCCCCCGATTGCTCAGTTTGGCCGGGCGGCTAGCTCTAGGAAGAGTCTTAGTGGTTCCAAACTTCCTCCATTTAAGAATGATGGAGGCCACTGTTCTTGGGGACCTTCAATACTGCAGAAATGTTTTGGTACCCTTCCCCAGATCTGTGCCGTGACACAATCTTGTCTCTGAGCTCTACGGACAATTCCTTTGACCTCATAGCTTGGTTTTTGCTCTGACACGCACTGTCAACTGTGGGACCATATATAGACAGGTGTGTGCCTTTCCAAATCATGTCCAATCAATTGAATTTACCACAGGTGGACTCCAATCAAGTTGTAGAAACATCTCAAGGATGATCACAGGAAACAGGATGCACCTGAGCTCAATTTTGAGTCTCATAGCAAAGGGTCTGAATACTTATGTAAATAAGGTTTTTCTGGTTTTATTTTTAATACATTTGCAAAACTGTTTTTCGCTTTGTCATTATGGGGTATTGTGTGTAGATTTTTAAAATCCATTTTAGAATAAGGCTATAACATAACAAAATGTGGAAAAAGTCAAGGGGTCTGAATACTTTCTGAATGCACTGTACTATTTCTTTACAGCAACATTATAATGAAGGGAATTGCATCACAAAGAAAAATAAAAACAGTCAGTAGGACAGGATATTGTTACCTTTACAGTAGTAGCTAAGCTAAAACACCACACATTAGTACAGGGAATGGCAAAGAAATAAAGTTAAATTACTTTGTAGTGACTAGCTAGCTAGCAACATACCTTGAATGGTTGGAGCGTTCCCGTCCATGGTGGAAAGATGGTGGGAACAGAACCCGGTTTCAACCGGCCCCCATTGTAGTCAGTGGCCACAAATTGATCACTAGACATGGTTAACCACAGCTGGTGAATGACTTTAGGCATCGTATCGACACCATAAGCAGGATGTTGGATGTCCTGCAGCCATACCTGGCATAAAGCTCCATTGCGGTCAGGAAAAGAGTGGAAGTGTCTACGGTATTTCTATCTGACCGAAACACCCAGGTACAATGCACTTCATTTTGGATAACATCACTCAGCTACTAACGCTATTCGCCTAGACTTATTTTACTTCAGACATTCCTAACAGCTAGCCACCATTTTTGTTTACTTCATTTAATTCGATTTCCTTTCTTGTAGACGCTCCTTTGTCCCGCCTCCTGTAATTATCGATTTTAGAACCACGAAGAAGAGTATCTACAGGATTACCGACTATATTGAAGACTTATGCGCTAGCATGTAGTAAGTCTTTGTTTTTTGTTCTTTTTACATTAAACAACACATTTATTTGGCAATTCAATGCCGAGACACCAGTCGTTGTTTATGTAACAATAAATATACTGTTTTTAGCAATTTTTTTCAATTCTGCATTTTGATATAAAAAATACAGAAATCTAAATACTCAATCAATGGACCTAAAAACTGTCTGGGGTACTGACAAACAGGTAGGAAAGTGTTATAAAGGGCCCATAAGTGTTTTGGAGTGAACTTCCCCTTTCACTTGCTTGCCCATGCTGCAGGCCATATTACTGTTTGTATGCAATATTTGCTTTGTGGACTTCACCAGACAGATGTTGCTCTCCGGTTTTGTGATAAAACAAACTGTATGTGGAATTGAATTTTTCCATCAGACTGTTGTCTTTTTGTTGTCAGGACCTTATTGTATATCACTGTGGCATATTAACAATTGTGTTATAGAGCAAACGACATAAGTATCCCAACATAGGTTGTAATATGGCTTTTTTACTGGCTTGGCTTGGCTTCCCCAGTGATTTTACCCACGCACCGCTACTGTTCAACACAAAGGTAAAACACATCCTCATCACAAGGGTAGTCTTTAAAAGAACAGTCCTCCCAACAAATATCAGCTTCCCTAGGGTCCACAGGTTTTAAGTAGTTCTTGGCTCCGTACAGGATAGGGGAAGCATACACGAGCGTTGTGTGATGGCCTTATTCGGTGGTTGTTCCATGCGTAAACCACCTGATCCAGCTCCTCCTAAACTGAGGAAATAATGTTACTGAATGGAAAATGTGGGATTCCACTGAGCTTGCACATTGGTCAAATAAAATAAAATACAATTGTATTCATCACCTACGCCAAACTGGTGTATACTTCACAGTGAAATGCTTGCTTACGAACCTTTACCAACAAGTTTAAAAAATAATTTAAAAAATAATAAAAAAGGATTCATTAACACGAGGAATAAAATAAAATACACAAGAATGGAGCTATATACTGGGAATACCAGTACCAGATAAATGTAAAGAGGTACAAGGTACTTGAGGTCGACGTACATGAAGGCAGGGTAAAGTGACTAGGCATCAGGATACATAATAATAAGGTATTTGAGGTAGATATGTACATGAAGGCATGGTAAAGTGACTAGGCATCAGGATACATAATAATAAGGTATTTGAGGTAGATATGTACATGAAGGCATGGTAAAGTGATTAGGCATCCGGATAGATAATAATAAGACAAAAATAAAGAAAAGAGTAGCAGTAGCAAACGATGAGTGTAAAAGTGTGTGTGTGTGTGTGTGTGTGTGTGTGTGTGTGTGTGTGTGTGTGTGTGTGTGTGTGTGTGTGTGTGTGTGTGTGTGTGTGTGTGTGTGTGTGTGTGTGTGTGTGTGTGCGTATGTATTGTTTTAATGTGTGAGGGATTTCTGTGGGAGTGACAGTGTAGTCTGAGTGTGCATATAAAGTCGAGTGGGTAGGGTGAGTGCAAGTTAGAATCAGTGCAGATAGTTTGGATACCATTAACTGACTATTTAGCAGTCTGGCTATTTAGCAGTCTTATGGCTTGGGGGTAGATTCTGTCTCGGAACTTGTTGGTCTTGGAGCCAGTGCTCTGGTACCGTTTGCCAGATGGTGGCAGGGTGCACAGTCTATGGTTTGGGAGTCTTTGACAATTTTTCGGACCTGTAACGATCGTCCTGGGAAGAAGGAGTGGACCAAAACGCAGCGTGGTAAGTGTCCATGTTAATATTTATTTTAACTCAGAACTGTAACGATTGTCGTCGGGAGAAGGAGAGGAGGACCAAAGTGCAGCGTGGTACGTATCCATAATACTTTTAATCAAGAGGAATACACAAACAAAAACAACAAAACGACCAACGAACAGTTCTGACAGGTGCAACAAACACTATCCAGAAAGTAATCACACACAACTCAAAGTGGGAAAACAGGCTACCTAAATATGGTTCTCAATCAGAGACAACGATGCTGCCTCTGATTGAGAACCACACACGGCCAAACACAAAGAAATAGACAACATAGAACACCAGACATAGAATGCCCACCCAAACTCACGCCCTGACCAACCAACATAGAGACATAAAAAGGATCTCTACGGTCAGGGCGTGACAGTACCCCCCCCAAAGGTGCGGACTCCGGCCGCAAAACCTGAACCTATAGGGGAGGGTCTGGGTGGGCATTTCACCGCGGTGGCGGCTCTGGTGCGGGACGTAGACCCCGCTCCAGCAGCTCCGGACAGGAGGGAGACTCTGGCAGCTCCGGACAGGAGGGACATTCTGGCGGCTCCGGACAGGAGGGAGACTCTGGCGGCTCCGGACAGGAGGGAGACTCTGGCGGCTCCGGACAGGAGGGAGACTCTGGCGGCTACGGACTAGAGGGCGTCGCTGGAGGCTCCGGACTAGAGGGCGTCGCTGGAGGCTCCGGACTGAAGGGCGTCGCTGAAGGCTCTGGACTGAAGGGCGTGGCTGGAAGCTCCAGCCTGGAGGGCGTCGCTGGAAGCTCCGGACTGACGGCCTTCGTTGGAGGCCTCGTGCCATAACTCCTCACTGGAGGCTTCGTGCCATGGATCCTCACTGGAGGCTTCGTGCCATGGATCAACACTGGAGGCTTCGTGCCATGGATCATCACTGGAGGCTTCGTGCCATGGATCATCACTGGAGGCTTCGTGCCATGGATCATCACTGGTGGCTTCGTGCCATGGATCATCACTGGAGGCTTCGTGCCATGGATCATCACTGGAGGCTTCGTGCCATGGATCATCACTGGAGGCTTCGTGCCATGGATCATCATTGGAGGCTTCGTGCCATGGATCATCACTGGAGGCTTCGTGCCATGGATCATCACTGGAGGCTTCGTGCCATGGATCATCACTGGAGGCTTCATGCCATGGATCACCACTGGAGGCTTATTGCCATGGATCATCACTGGAGGCTTCGTGCCATGGATCATCACTGGAGGCTTCTTACCATGGATCATCACTGGAGGCTTCGTGCCATGGATCATCACTGGAGGCTTCGTGCCATGGATCATCACTGGAGGCTTCGTGCCATGGATCATCACTGGAGGCTTTGTGCCATGGATCATCACTGGAGGCTTCGTGCCATGGATCATCACTGGAGTGGAGAGACACACAGGAGGCCTGGCTCTGGGAGAAGGCACAGGACTCACCAGGCTGGGGAGACATGCAGGAGGCCTTGTCCTTGGCCGAGGCACCGGATACACTGGGCCGTGGAGGCGCACTGGAGGTCTCGAGCAAAGAGCCTGCACAATCCCTCCTGGCTGGATGGGGACTTTGGCCCTGCACGTGCGGGGCGCAGGCACAGGACGCAGTGGGCTGTGCAGACGCACTGGAGACACAGTGCGCAGAGCCGGCGCAGGATATCCTGGGCCGTAGAGATGTACTGGAGGTCTGGAGAGCAGGGCTGGCACAATCCTTCCTGGCTGGATGCTCACCCTAGCCCGGCAGATTCGAGGAGCTGTAATATAGCGCACCGGGCTAAGAACACGTACTGGAGACACCGTGCGCTCCACCGCATAACACGGTGCCTGACCAGTACGACGCCCGCCACGGTAAGTATGGGGAGTTGGCTCAGGTCTCCAACCTGGCTCAGCCAATCTTCCCGTGTGCCCCCCCCCAAAAAACATTTTGGGGGCTGCCTCTCGGGCTTCCTTGCCAGCCGTGTTCCCTCATAACGCCGGTTCCCTTTTCCTGCTGCCTCCGCTCTCCTGGCTGCCTCCACCTGTTCCCATGGAAGGCGATCCCTTGCCGTCCAGGATGTCCTCCCATGTCCAGTCCTCTCTTCCACGCTGCTTGGTCCTTTGGTGGTGGGTAGTTCTGTAACGATCGTCCTGGGAAGAAGGAGTGGACCAAAACGCAACGTGGTAAGTGTCCATGTTAATATTTATTTGAACTCAGAACACTAAGACAAAATAACAAAAATAGATCAACACGAAACAGTTCTGTCTGGTGCAGACACAGAGACAGAAAACAACTACCCACGAAACCCATGTGGGCAAGAGCTAAGTACGATTCTCAATCAGAGACAACGATAGACAGCTGCCTCTGATTGAGAACCACACCCGGCCAACCAACAAAGAAATACAAAACATAGAACACAGAATGCCCACCCCAACTCACGCCCTGACCAAACCAAAATAGAGACATAAAAATGATCTCTAAGGTCAGGGTGTGACAGGACCTTCCTCTGACCGCCTGATATAGAGGTCCTGGATGTCAGGGAGCTCAGCCTTTATAGTGCTTTGCAGTCAAGGTCGGTGCAATTGCTATACCAAGCGTTGATGCAGCCAGTCAAGATGCTCTCAATGGTGCAGATGTAGAACTCTTTGACGATCGGAGGACCTATGCCAAATCTTTTTAGCCTCCTGAGGAGGAAGAGGCGCTTTCTCCTATAGTCTACGGTCAGCTCCTTGGAAAAAGGATACTCAAATGAAATCTGAGTTTATTTGCACATGCACTGGAATACACACAGTAGTACAATGACATGCTTACTAAATCCAGACTATTCAACAAACTATATGAGAGATGATATTACCTGTACTGTGTTTTGGAAACAAAAGTGGATCAGAGATTTGTCCTGGAAAGTGTTAGCAGAGTGCCCATCTCCTTTGAGCTGGTCAAAATGGTTTGATTTTCAGTGCTGGGGCTCAAAGTGACACAGTCTTTTACAGCCTCATCCACAGAGTGATGGAGACATTTTTGCATCTCTGTTATATGGCTGTTTTCAGTTCCATCATCAAGCCTTAATCTATGGGGGCATCCATTACTGTCAATCACAGCATCCATGAAATACCCAGTGATGAGCCTAGGGTCATTGTTTGTCTTGAAGCCTTCTAGCCATATAATTTTATGTGAAAACCTGTCGATGCGTCCACTGTTACATATTCCATAAAGTTTTAACTTGTCGTAACCATCCACGTGCCAAACATAATTTGGTCCACAACCGTTATACAGTCGCTTTCTCAGGTGGTTCCTTGCTCGCTGGTTGACACACTCACCATCCAAGATGGCACAGAAGTTGACGGACAGTTTCCATGTTGGTATCTGTTTGGTCCGTTCAAAATTTCTGTTGCATCCACCAGTAGCCATGTTGTTGACATGATATTGGAAGCTGCTGTTGTAAAATGGACAGCACCTCTGCTTCATCTGTTTTGGTTTTTAACCACCCAGAGCTGATTCCTACTTAGAACTCTCTCTAGGGTCCGAAAACGTATTGTTATGTTGTGTCATTCCTCCAAAAACATTTCATTGTTTGTTAATCCACACTGGAAGTACTCCTCAATGATATTGTCCTTTGCCTATGTAAGAAATGTAGGCCCTTATCAGGGCCACCAATATACCCCAACCAATCAATGTAGTTCAATAGACACATGGAGTCTTGAGGTAGGTAAAAAAAAAAAAGGTAACACCCCCAATTATGCATATTATTACAGCACAAAAGCACCACAATATTATCAACTCTGTCAGATAACATATACATTTTATATTTATTGTCCAAAACAGGACATGGACACACACACCCATACACACAATGTGTAGCCTAATTGATTATAGGATGTCTTACATGGAAGGTTATTGCTGTGCTGATCTCTGCAACATGAATACATGGAAATCACCAGACAATGCTACAAATGAAGAAACATATCCTATATATAAGATCTACTATCTAAAAATCTCGACTTAGCATCTCGTCAGGAAGTCCTGGTCCCAGTTGCACAGGGCGGGGTTCAGACCCAGGGTCTCGAGCTTAACGATGAGCTTGGAGGGTACTATGATGTTGAATGCTGAGCTATAGTCAATGAACAGAATTCTTACATAGGTATTCCTCTTGTCCAGATGGGACAGGGGAGTGTGCAGTGCGATGGCGATTGCATCGTCTGTGAATCTATTGGGGCAGTAAGCAAATTGAAGTGGGTCTAGGGTGTCAGGTAAGGTAAGGTAGAAAAGATATGATCCTTGACTAGTCTCTCATAGCACTTCATGATGACAGAAGTGAGAGCTACTGGGCGATAGTAATTTAGTTCTGTTACCTTTACTTTCTAACGTACAGGAACAATGGTGGACATCTTGAAGTATGTGGGGACAGCAGACTGGAATATGGAGAGATTGAATATGTCCGTAAACACTCCAGCCAGCTGGTCTGCACATGCTCTGAGGACGCGGCTAGGGATGCCGTCTGGCCCGGCAGCCTTAGGAGGGTTAACACGCTTCAATGTCTTACTTACGTCGGCCACGGGGAAGGAGAGCCCACAGTCCTTGGTAGCGGGCCGTGTCATTGTGTTATCCTCAAAGCGTGGCACTGTCTTATCCTCAAAGCGGGCAAAGAAGGTGTTTCGTTAAATTGCGACTCCACTTTTTCTCTGTACTAACATTTTGCCTGTTTGATTGCCTTATGGAGGGAATAACTACACTGTTTTTATTTGGCCATATTCCCAGTCACCTCGCCATGGTTAAATGCAATGGTTCGCACTTTCAGTTTTGCACGAATGCTACCATCTATCCACGGTTTCTGGTTAGGGTAGATTATAATAGTCAGTGGGTACAACATTTCTTATACACTTCCTGATAAACTCAGTCACCACCGTATCAGTGTATTCGTAAATGTTATTCTCGGAGGCTACCCGGAACATATCCAAGTCTGCGTGATCAAAATAATCTTGAAGTGTGGATTCCGATTGGTCCGACCAGTATTGAATAGTCCTTAGCACGGGTACTTCCTGTTTGAGTTTCTGCCTATAGGAAGGGAGGAGCAAAATGGAGTCGTGATCAGATTTGCTGAAGGGAGGGCGGGGGAGAGCCTTGTTGGCATCCCGGAAGTTGGAGTAGCAGTGATCAAGTGTTTTATCAGCGAGAGTACTACAGTCAATGTGTTGATAGAACTTCGGTAGTGTTTTCCTAAAATTTGCTTTGTTAAAATCCCCAGCTACAATAAATGCGGCCTTAGGATATGTGGTTTCCAGTTTGCATAAAGTCCAGTGAAGTTCTATTGAGGGCCGTCGTGGAATTGCCCTGCTGCGGGAATATACATGGCTGTGACTATAACCGAAGAGAATTCTCTTGGGCAGGAATGCTGTCGGCATTTGATGGTGAGGTATTTTAGGTTTGGTGAACAAAAGGACTTGAGTTACTGTATGTTATCACAATCACACCATGAGTATTTAATCATGAAACATACACCCCTGCCCTTCTTCTTCCCAGAGAGATATTTATTTCTGTCTGCATGATGAACTGAGAACCCAACTGGCTGCACGGACTCAGAGAGTATATCCTGAGAGAGCCATGTTTCCGTGAAACAGAGTATGTTACAATCCCTGATGTCTCTCTGGTAAGAGATCCTCGCCCTGAGCTCATCAACTTTATTATCCAGAGACTGAACATTAGCGAGTAATATACTTGGAAGCGGTGGACTAGAAGTCCCCTCTGATTACCTCTTCTCCGCCGCCAGTGTTTTAGATCAGCCTCTCGAATCAGTTACATTTCCCTGGGGGGTACAAACAAAGGATCCGATTCAGGAAAGTCGTATTCCTGGTTGTAATGCTGGTAATGCTGGCGAGTTACCTCTGCTCTGATATCCAAAAGTTCTTCCCAGCTGTATGTAATTACACCCCAAAAAACTGAGCTAATAATGTAAGAAATAACACATAAAAAACGAAATACCGCAAAGTTGCCTAGGAACTAGAAGCACGGCTGCCCTATCTGTTGGTGCCATCTGGACTTCCTGGTGGTGAAGGAAACAACACTTCCATTTCACTGATCCTCAACAATAGGGCCACACAAGGGTGCGTGCTCAGCCCTCTCCTGTGCTCCCTGTTCACCCATGACTGCATGGCCATGCACAGCTCCAACTCAATCATCAAGTTTGTAGAATACACAACAGTAGTAGGCCTGGTTACCAACAATGATGAGACAGCCTACAGGGAGGAGGTGAGGGCCCTGGGAGTGTGGTGCCAGGAAAATAACCTCTTACCCAACGTCAACAAAACAAAGGAGCTGATTGTGGACTTTAGGAAATTGCAAAGGGACCTCCCCCCTACCCACATCGACGGGACCGCAGTGGAGAAGGTGGAAAGCTTCAAGTTCCTTGGCATACACATCACTGACAAACTGAAATTGTCCACCCACACAGACAGTGGTGAAGAAGGTGCAACAGCGCTTCTTCAACCTCAGGAGGCTGACGAAATTTGGCTTGGCACCTAAAACCCTCACAATCTTTTACAGATACACAATTGAGAGCATCCTGTCGGGCTGTATCTCCGCCTGGTATGGCAACTGCACCACCCGCAACCGCAGGGTTCTCCAGAGGCTGGTGCGGTCTGCCCAATGCTTCACCGGGGGCAAACTAACTGTCCTCCAGGACACCTACAGCACCCAATATCACAGGAACGCCAAAAAGATCATCAAGGACAACCACCAGCCAAGCCACTGCCTGTTCACCCCGCTATCATCCAGTAGGTGAGTTTGTTACAGATGCATTAAAGCTGGGACCGAGAGACTGAAAAACAGCTTCTATCTCAAGGCCATCAGACTGGTAAATATCCATCACTAGCACATTAGAGGCTGCTGCCCTATATACATAGACCTCAAATCACTGTCCACATTAATAATGGAACACTAGTCACTTTAAAACCTCTACAGGGTCAGTGTCCCCCCACGGGACGGTTAAGCTAACGTAGGCTAATGTGATTAGCATGAGGTTGTAAGTAACAAGAAAATGTCCCAGGACATAGACATATCTGATATGGGCAGAACGCTTAAATTCTTGTTAATCTGACTGCACTGTCCAATTTACATTAGCTATTACAGTGAAAGAATACCATGCTATTATTTGAGGAGAGTGCACAATTATGAACTTGAAAATGTATTAATAAACCTATTAGGCACATTTGGGCAGTCTTGATACAACATTTTCAACAGATATGCAATGGTTCATTAGATCAGTCTATGCACATACACTGCTGTCATCTAGTGGCCAAAATCTAAATTGCGCCTGGGCTGAAATAATACATTATGGCCATTCTCTTGCATTTCAAAGATGATGGCACATATTTTTTCTTTGTATTACCTTTTACTAGATCTAATGTGTTATATTCTCCTACATTCATTTCACATTTCCACAAACTTCAAAGTGTTTCCTTTCAAATGGTATCAAGAATATGCATATCCTTGCTTCAGGTCCTGAGCTACAGGCAGTTCGATTTGGGTATGTCATTTCAGGCGAAAATTGAAAAAAAGTGTTGGATCCTTAAGTTAACAATGTTTCCATATTTTGTATTACTCATCTATATGTATATACTGTATTATATTCTACTGTATCTTAGTCTATTCCGCTCTGACATTGCTCATCCAAATATTTATACATTCTTAATTCCATTTCTTTACTTTAGATTTGTGTGTATTGTTGTGAAATTGTTAGATATTACTTGTTAGATATTACTGCACTATTGGAGCTAGAAACACAAGCATTTCGCTACCTGCGCAATAACATCTACTAAACACGTGTATGTGACCAATACAATTTTAAATGATTTGAGATAGTATCTCAAAATTTGGACTTATTTATCAAAACACTTCAAGATAGTATCAACTTTAGAAATCTTTTGGTTCGATTTTTTGTGTGTCTGCGGAGCAGAAGAAACGACATGCTTTGCGCCTCAAAAAGATAGTAAATGCAGATGATATACAGTGGGGAGAACAAGTATTTGATACACTGCCGATTTTGCAAGTTTTCCTACTTACAAAGCATGTAGAGGTCTGTAATTTTTATCATAGGTACACTTCAACTGTGGGAGACGGAATCTAAAACAAAAATCCAGAAAATCACATTGTATGATTTTTAAGTAATTAATTTGCATTTTATTGCATGACATAAGTATTTGATACATCAGGAAAGCAGAACTTAATATTTGGTACAGAAACCTTTGTTTGCAATTACAGAGATCATACGTTTCCTGTAGTTCTTGACCAGGTTTGCACACACTGCAGCAGGGATTTTGGCCCACTCCTCCATACAGACCTTCTCCAGATCCTTCAGGTTTCGGGGCTGTTGCTGGGCAATACGGACTTTCAGCTCCCTCCAAAGATTTTCTATTGGGTTCAGGTCTGGAGACTGGCTAGGCCACTCCAGGACCTTGAGATGCTTCTTACGGAGCCACTCCTTAGTTGCCCTGGCTGTGTGTTTCGGGTCGTTGTCATGCTGGAAGACCCAGCCACGACCCATCTTCAATGCTCTTACTGAGGGAAGGAGGTTGTTGGCCAAGATCTCGCGATACATGGCCCCATACATCCTCCCCTCAATACGGTGCAGTCGTCCTGTCCCCTTTGCAGAAAAGCATCCCCAAAGAATGATGTTTCCACCTCCATGCTTCACGGTTGGGATGGTGTTCTTGGGGTTGTACTCATCCTTCTTCTTCCTCCAAACACGGCGAGTGGAGTTTAGACCAAAAAGCTCAATTTTTGTCTCATCAAACCACATGACCTTCTCCCACTCCTCCTCTGGATCATCCAGAGGGTCATTGGCAAACTTCAGACGGGCCTGGACATGCGCTGGCTTGAGCAAGGGGACCTTGCGTGCACTGCAGGATTTTAATCCATGACGGCGTAGTGTGTTACTAATGGTTTTCTTTGAGACTGTGATCCCAGCTCTCTTCAGGTCATTGACCAGGTCCTGCCGTGTAGTTCTGGGCTGATCCCTCACCTTCCTCATGATCATTGATGCCCCACGAGGTGAGATCTTGCATGGAGCCCCAGACCGAGGGTGATTGACCGTCATCTTGAACTTCTTCCATTTTCGAATAATTGCGCCAACAGTTGTTGCCTTCTCACCAAGCTGCTTGCCTATTGTCCTGTAACCCATCCCAGCCTTGTGCAGGTCTACAATTTACCCCTGATGTCCTTACACATCTCTCTGGTCTTGGCCATTGTGGAGAGGTTGGAGTCTGTTTGATTGAGTGTGTGGACAGGTGTCTTTTATACAGGTAACGAGCTCAAACAGGTGCAGTTAATACAGGTAATGAGTGGAGAACAGGTGGGCTTCTTAAAGAAAAACTAACAGGTCTGTGAGAGCCGGAATTCTTACTGGTCGGTAGGTGATCAAATACTTATGTCATGCAATAAAATGCAAATTAATTACTTAAAAATCATACAATGTGATTTTCTGGATTTTTGTTTTAGATTCCGTCTCTCATAGTTGAAGTGTACCTATGATAAAAATTACAGACCTCTACATGCTTTGTAAGTAGGAAAACCTGCAAAATCGGCAGTGTATCAAATACTTGTTCTCCCCACTGTAACTGAAGACCTAGATGGACTGGTTGGTGCATGTCGACTGACACGTTTGTGGATGGAGTAAAGAAATGAACTTGATCCATACTATTGTTCTTTGATGGAGTCTCTCCCTTCTCATGTAAAGTTAGGATTCATGAAATACCCTGTAAGAGCTTTTTTTTTGCAAAAATGTCTAAAAACCAGTTTTGCTTTGTCATTATGGGGTATAGTGTGTAGATTGATGAGGAAAAAAACAATTTAATACATTTTAGAATAAAGCTATAACTTAACAAAATGTGAAAAAAGTAAAGGGGTCTAATACTTTCCGAAGGCACTGTATAACGGTGGCAAACGGTGCCCACAAACTGTTATGGCCTACATAAAGCTGTTCCAACAGCTTAGCTCTCTTTTCAGCACCATGGAGTGAATCCTTACCACGGCTACACCTGGCTATCAGCAGAGCCTTGTCTGGCAGCGAAACAGTTAATTTAATTTACTTAATTTACTGCCTTTTTAAAAAAAATAGCTGATATGGCCGACTTGCTTAAACAAATGTGGTTTCTACTGACAGTTGAGATGTACAAACTATGGCATAAGGAAAGGATGAGCGGATAAGAGGCAATCCGTAATTCCGATGAAGACATTATTGAGCGAGCTAGGACGGATGTAGTCAATATAACTATTTGTTCAGCACTTTTGAAATGTACAGCGAAGGAATTCAAAACATGGGCCGTTTTTACAGTATTGACCCTGTACACCAAGTCAGAACCGTAGGATAAATAAAGGGGCATATAAGCAGACAATGAAAGCTTTTACAATATTTGATGATTACTGTCACGACTTGCGCCGAAGTTGGCTCCCCTCCTTGTTCGGGCGGCGTTCGGTAGTTGACGTCACCGGCTTTCTAGCCATCGCCGCTCCATTTTTCATTGTTCCATTTGTTTTGTCTTGTTCCCTCGCACACCTGGTTTACATTCCCTAATCACACTGCATATATATATTCCTCTGTTCCCCCCATGTCTTTGTGTGAAATTGTTCTTTGTTTCGTGTTTTTGTGTGACGCGCCAGGCTGGTTTTTCCGGGTACCATGTTCACCCGTAGTATGTTTAGATTGTTAAACATTTTTGCTTCATTGTGACTTCGTCGCGCTTTACACTTTCGCTTTTGGCTGCAGGTTTGTTTGACGCAGTTGCGTCCTACGGTTGATCACAACTCTCTACTCTCCTGCACCTGACTTCTGCACCAGTAGCGCACAACCGTTGACAGAATTCCACACCTCCCATGGAGTCAGCAGGAGCAGGTACCCCGGTCAGAGGAGTCGAGGAGCGCGTTCGAGAACACTCGGCGATGCTGCAACATTTCGGCGCCACGATGGATCGCGTTGTCCAGACAATGGACCGCTGGGAGAGACAGGGAGTATCTCCAGCACCTCGACCAGCACAACCGGGGTTACCTCTACCCGTCTCCTCTGTATCCGGTCGCAGTGGGGTATGATGGGACTGGAAGCACGGTGCCAGGGGTTCCTATTACAGCTGGACCTTTACCTGGCCACCGTTCATCCAGCTCCCTCAGGAAGAGAGCACAACCGCCCTCGTCTCGTGCCTCTCGGGGAGAGCTCTGGAGTGGGCAAACACCGTGTGGGGAGAAGGAGATACGGCATTGGACCACTTCGAGGAGTTCATCCGCCGCATCCATCCGCCGCAGTCTTTGACCATCCGCCTGAGGGTAGAGCGGGGAAACGGCTCTTCCACCTGAGGCAGGGGACGAGGAGCGCCCAGGAGTTCGCCCTGGAATTTCAGACCTTGGCCGCCGGAGCAGGATGGAACGACAGGGCCCTTATCGATCACCACAGATGCAGCCTGCGCGAGGACGTCCGTCGGGAGTTGGCCTGCAGGGATGCCACCTTCACCTTTGACCAACTGGTGGATCTGTCCATTCGGTTGGATAACCTGCTGGTTACCCGCGGATGTCCAGAGAGGGCTCTGTCGGTTCTATCTTCCAGCACCACCGCTCCGGTGCCAATGGAGCTGGGAGGGGCTGCGCTTAGGGAGGCTGGGGGCCTTCACGTGCACTATCTGTGGCCGCAGAGGGCACACTGCCGGTCGGTGCCAGGTTGGTCCTTCTGGGAGGCGAGGCAGCAGGCAGGGCTCTCTGGCGTCACCTCAGGTGAGTTTGTACCAGTCTCATCCAGAGTCCTCTGTTGTCCACCTGTTTGTTAATGTTTGTTTTCCTGAGTTTTCCCCGCATTCCCAGCATAAGGCGCTCGTCAATTCAGGTGCGGCTGGGAATTTTATCGACAGAGCGTTCACCCTTAGTTTAGGGATCCCCATTGTTCCTGTGGTTAGACCCTTCCCGGTACACGCTCTGGATAGTCGACCATTAGGTTCCGGGTTAATTAGGGAGGCCACTATCTCTCTGGTCATGGTGACGTAGGGGGGTCACGAGGAGAGAATCAGTCTGGTTCTCGTCATGACCCCACCATTTCATGGCAACAGAGGGCTCTCACGGGGTGGTCGCGAGAGTGCTCTGGGAGGTGTGTAGAGGTTTCCGTTGGTGCTACCACGGTAGAAAGTCCAGACCAGGTCTCCACCGTGCACATCCCCCCCAGAATATGCCGATTTGGCTCTCGCCTTCTCCAAAAAAGAAGGCGACTCAATTACCACCCCATCGACGGGGGGATTGTGTGATAAATCTCCTGGTAGACGCAGCACTTCCCAGGAGTCACGTGTATCCCCTGTCGCAAGCGGAGACGGCGGCTATGGAGACATATGTCTCTGAATCCATGCGTCAGGGGTACATTCGGGCCTCCACTTCACCCGCCTCCTCAAGTTTATTTTTCGTGAAGAAGAAGGAGGGAGGTCTGCGCCCGTGCATTGACTATCGAGGTCTAAATCAAATCACGGTGAGGTACAGTTACCCGCTACCTCTCATCGCCACGGCGATTGAGTCAATGAACGGGGCGCGCTTCTTTACTAAACTGGATCTCAGGAGCGCATACAACCTGGTGCATATCCGGGAGGGAGACGAGTGGAAGAAGGCGTTTAGTACCACCTCAGGCCATTATGAGTACCTCGTCATGCAGTACGGGTTGATGAATGCTCCATCAGTCTTCCAATCCTTTGTAGACGAGATTTTCAGGGACCTGGACGGGCAGGGTGTAGTGGTGTATATCGATGACATTCTGATATACTCCGCTACACGCGCCGAGCATGTGCCCTTGGTGCGCAGGTTACTTGGACGACTGTTGGAGCATGACCTGTACGTCAAGGCTGAGAAATGCCTGTTTTTTCAGCAGGCCGTCTCCTTCCTAGGATATCGCATTTCCACATCAGGGGTGGAGATGGAGAGTGACCGCATTTCAGCCGTGCGTAATTGGCCGACTCCCACCACGGTAAAGGAGGTGCAGCGGTTTTTAGGGTTTGCCAATTACTACCAGAGATTTATCCGGGGTTTTGGCCAGGTGGCTGCTCCCATTATCTCACTGCTGAAGGGGTGTCCTGTACGTGTGCAGTGATCGGCTGAGGCAGACAGGGCTTTTGGGCACCTAAGGGCTCTGTTTACCTCGGCTCCCGTGCTGGCCCATCCGTACACCTGCCCAGAGGTAAGCTACATCCCTTACCCGTTCCACAACGGTGTCACGATCGTCGTATGGTGGAAGAGAGGAGGACCAAAGCGCAGCGTGGTTAGAATACATTCTTCTCGTTTAATGACACGAAACGAAGAACACTTTACAAACTAAACAAAACAACAAAACAACGAACGTGAAGCTCTACGCACTGGAGACTAGATGTGTAGAGCCGGCTTCATGGCACCTGGCTCGATGCCCACTCTAGCCCGGCCGATACGAGGAGCTGGAATGTACCGCACCGGGCTATGCACACGCACCGGGGACACCGTGTGCTCCACCGCATAACACGGTGCCTGCTCGGTACAACGCCCTCTCTCTCCACGGTAAGCACAGGAAGTTGGCGCAGGTCTCCTACCTGGCTTCGCCATACTCCCTGTGTGCCACCCCCCAAGAAATTCATGGGGCTGCCTCTCGGGCTTCCAGCCACGCTGCCGTGCTGCCTCCTCATACCTTCTCCGTTCCTCCTGTGCTCTCTCCACCTGCTTCCATGGCAGGGTCTTGTCCCCTGCCATTACCTCCTCCCAGGTCCAGGTTTTACCGTCCAGTATTTCGTCCCGAGTCCTATATTCCACAAAGCGCTGTTCCTCCTTATCACGCTGCTTGGTCCTTTTATGGTGGGTTATTCTGTCACGATCGTCGTATGGTGGAAGAGAGGAGGACCAAAGCGCAGCGTGGTTAGAATACATTCTTCCCGTTTAATGACACGAAACGAAGAACACTTTACAAACTAAACAAAACAACAAACCGACGAACGTGAAGCTATATAAACAATGTGCTAACATGCAACATAGACATAGACAATAACCCACAAACTACCCAATGAATATGGCTGCCTAAATATGGTTCCCAATCAGAGACAACGATAGACAGCTGTCTCTAATTGAGAACCAATCTAGGCAACCATAGACATACATACACCTAGACTAGACACTGCCCCATAAACATACAAAAAACCCTAGACAATACAAAACACATACATCCCCCATGTCACACCCTGACCTAACTAAAATAATAAAGAAAACTAAGATAACTAAGACCAGGGCGTGACAAACGGCCTTGGTCACACCTGTCGGTGGATTTTCTGACCGATCTTCATCCCTCACTGATGCTGTGACACACCGCCCCAGACCTTGACGGACCCTCCACCTCCAAATTGATCCCGCTCCAGAGTACAGGCCTCGGTGTAAAGCTCATTCCTTCGGCGATAAACGCGAATCGAACCATCACCCCTGGTGAGACAAAACCGCGACTCGTCAGTGAAGAGCACTTTTTGCCAGTCCTGTCTGGTTCAGCGACGGTGGGTTTGTGCCCATAGAAGACGTTGTTGCCGGTGATGTCTGGTGAGGACCTGCCTTACAACAGGCCTACAAGCCCTCAGTCCAGCCTCTCTCAGCCTACTGTGGACAGTCTGAACACTGATGGAGGGATTGTGTTTTGGGCTTCGCCCCCGTCATGTACATGACGTACGCTATTTTTGGGTAGTGAAAAAAAACATAAAACAATTTCGTATTCCTGCGCCTGTCTCAAATCAGTATTCAACGTGACACTACACAACTAGTTTGGACAAGTTGGTTTGTGTACATTGAAGGAGTTGTCTTTCTTGGGCTTGCACAATAGTTCAACAACATGTTTTTGATCGCTTGATGACTCAGTTATAGTTTCCAAAGTGCAAAAACTGTTTAGCAAACTATAAAACCCATAGTAACAAACACTATTGCACCTCAGTGCTGATTGGTCCAAATATGTTTGTTTATTTTAGGACATAAGGTGATTTTGTTTGAATGGGTTATAGCTTTTACCTCTGTAAAACACATCTCCTCTCTCGCCCTTTAATCTCTATCTGCCCCCCACTCTGCTTTCCCATCTATTTCCCTGACAATACGCTCTCGTAACCCACTACACTGAAGAGTTTTGTGTTGAGGTTTTTTTGTACATGCAGATTGTGTTGTACATGCAAGTTGTGTCCAATAACTGTGTCATTGTGAAAGAAAGGTTTGTCATACTGTACTTTCATGTTTTTGAACAACCTAATATTTTGATTTGCATGGAATTCATTCAATTAGATGTTACCAGTTGAAGTAACTCAGTTAAGTTACTCCAATCCAAGAGTTTGTTTTTCTTGAAGCCTAATTATCAAATCAAAGTTTAATTGTCACGTGCGCCGAATACAACAGTGAAATGCTTACTTACAGGCTCTAACCAATAGTGCAAAAAAGGTATTAGGTGAACAATAGGTAAGTAAAGAAATAAAAACAACATTAAAAAGACAGTGAAAAGAAGTAGCGAGGCTATATACAGTAGCGAGGCTATAAAGGTAGCAAGGCTACATACAGACACCGGTTAGTCAGGCTGATTGAGGTAGTATGTACATGTAGATATGGTTAAAGTGACTATGCATATATGATGAACATGGAGCAGCAGTAGCGTAAAGAGGGGTTGGCGGGTGGTGGGACACAATGCAGATAGCCCGGTTAGCCAATGTGCGATAGCACTGGTTGGTCGGGCCAATTGAGGTATTATGTACACAATTACATGAATGTATAGTTAAAGTGACTATGCATATATGATAAACAGAGAGTAGCAGCAGCGTAAAAGAGGGGTTGGGGGGGGGGGGGGGACACAATGCAAATAGACTTGGTAGCCATTTGATTACCTGTTCAGGAGTCTTATGGCTTGGGGGTAAAAACTGTTGAGAAGCCTTTTTGTCCTAGACTTGGCACTCTGGTACCGCTTGCCATGCGGTAGCAGAGAGAACAGTCTATAACTGGGGTGGCTGGGGTTTTTGACAATTTTTAGGGCCTTCCTCTGACACTGCCTGGTGTAGAGGTCCTGGATGGCAGGCAGCTTAGCCCCAGTAATGTACTGGGCCATATGCACAACCCTCTGTAGTAGTGCCTTGCGGTCGGAGACAGAGCAATTGCCGTACCAGGCAGTGATGCAACCAGTCAGGATGCTCTCGATGTTGCAGCTGTAGAACCTTTTGAGGATCTCAGGACCCATGCCAAATCTTTTTAGTTTCCTGAGGGGGAATAGGCTTTGTCGTGCCCTCTTCACGACTGTCTTGGTGTGTTTGGAACATTCTAGTTTGTTGGTGATGTGGACACCAAGGAACTTGAAGCGCTCAACCTTCTCCACTACAGCCCCGTCGATGAGAATGGGGGCGTACTCGGTCCTCCTTTTCCTGTAGTCCACAATCATCTCCTTAGTCTTGGTTACATTGAGGCATAGGTTGTTATTCTGGCACCACCCAGCCAGGTCTCTGACCTCCTCCCTATAGGCTGTATCGTCATTGTCGGTGATCAGGCCTACCACTGTTGTCTCGTCTGCAAACTTAATGATGGTGTTGGAGTTGTGCCTGGCCATGCAGTCGTGGGTGAAAAGGGAGTACAGGAGGGGACTGAGCACGCACCCCTGGGGGGCTCCAGTGTTGAGGATCAGCATGGCAGATGTGTTGCTAACTACCCTCACCACCTGGGGGCGGCCCGTCAGGAAGTCCAGGATCCAGTTGCAGAGGGAGGTGTTTAGTCCCAGGATCCTTAGCTTAGTGATGAGCTTTGAGTGTACTATGGTGTTGAACTCTGAGCTGTAGTCAATGAATAGCATTCTCACATAAGTGTTCCTTTTGTCCAGGTGGGAAAGGGCAGTGTGGAGTGCAATAGAGATTGCATCATCTGTTGTATTTGAGGTTGTATTTGCATAGTATTTAGGTTTCAGTAAATCAAATAAGTTAGAAAAAAAATTACGTTTAAGTTTTACAGAGGCAAATTGTTAATTTGATTGTAATCAAATAATACAAGTGTCATTGACCTAATAATTACATTTAATCTAAAGTGTTTATTTGACCTGAAAAAATTCAACTAATTTGCTTGTTACCAGTTGAAGTAATTCAATTAAGTGGATACAACTAATCACTTTTTACAGTGTTGAGACAGGCATTTTTAGTTCTTTATGATAGCTACATTAGCAGGCAATTGGTATTTCATTTTCGGGGGGTAAATACAGGCGACTATATTGATAAAAGTGACCTTGTCCGAGAAAGATTTACATGGTTATCAAAACGTCACGACAGGGTAAGCCTACACAAAACACAGCCCTTTTTAAAAGTTTCCTGAAATTCACTATGGGAAAAATGAATGGTGGAAAAACGATTGGAACCATTTCCGTGTTTGACCGCTATAATTTATAGGTATTTTGACTCAAATCAAATTTCATTTGTCACATGTGCCGAATACAACAGGTTCACCTTACAGTGAAATGCTTACTTACAAGTGCTTAACCAACAATGCATTAAGACGTTAAGAAAAGTTAATTAAAATAAGAGTTAAGACTCATACTATGGTACTCTATAGCTGAGCCTGTGTAGGGATGTGTTTTGGATTGGTCTGTGACCAGAGAAGAAGAGCCTAAGTGAGAGGTACTGTACTGTATAATCTGTCCATGAAAATAAGCACACGAAGTGAGGAATTTTTGTACGGAGGGCAATGAGAGGGTGTCGAATTTGGTCAACAAAAAATGTAATTGCTAATTTGCTACATGAGGCTTATTTGATCGAATAGAAGGTTTTAAGTTGGTTAAGTTGTCACGAATGCACCGATATAAGTGGACGAACGTGGCATTTAGGTGTAACGGATGTGAAATGGCTAGCTAGTTAGCGGGTACGCGCTAATAGCGTTTCAATCAGTGACGTCACTTGCTCTGAAACCTAGAAGTAGTGGTTCCCCTTGCTCTGCAAGGGCCGCGGCTTTTGTAGAGCGATGGGTAACGACGCTTCGTGGGTGACTGTTGTTGATGTGTGCAGAGGGTCCCTGGTTCGCACCCGTGTCGGGGCGAGGGGACGTCTAAAGTTATACTGTTACATAGGCATCTTTGAAAAAACTACTTTACATAGTATAATATGTATCTATTAGAGATACTTCGTTTTACTAGTTGTAGCAGTAGGTTTCATTAGTTGTAAGCCTATTAGTATCTGTACATCTTTTTTATGCAGTTAATGTACTTTTTTTTAAATTACTATTATTTCATTGTTATTATTAGACAGTAGTTGGCATATTATTGTTACTATGTATTTTTTCATTTGTTTTTTTCATTTGGACACTCTTGAAAACGAGATGGTGCATCTCAAGGGATTTCATCCTGCAAAATGTCAAATAGATATAGACTTGTGCCTGTTGTCATAGAATTAGATAGAGGCCTCATGATGGCTATAACACGTTTTAGCATGGACCTTGCCATTGAGGGCTTCCACCATTTTAAAGTAGTCAACTGGGTGGGGATTCCTATGAGTTGGGAGCAATCAGAGAATGAAGAAAATGTACTACTTTAAAATGGAGAAAGCCTCAATGGCACTGCCTATTCTGTCACAGACTCTAAAATGGCACAGATACAATGATACATTCTCTATCTATCTCAGTGGCCTGTTGTTCACACGTGTATCTGCCCTCACAATGGCTAGAATGGTTACACATCTCACCTCCCATCTTCCTTCCATTTCCGAGGACATGTATTTCCATTGTTAGAGCGGTCAATTTAATATATTGTAACGACCCTGGGTTTATGAGCACAGAAATCGACTCTGCCGCATGAGCATGCTTTTGCGGCAGTCGATAGCGCGCCGGACTTCGGGCTAGAAGGTCGAGGGTTCCAGACCTGCTCCCTGCTGTTTCATTACAATATAATATTTGTTGTGACTGGATGGGTTTTGTTTATGGATATGTCTATTTTTGTATGTCGTTTTCCACCTTTTTCCCGCAAAGGATTTTTTTTCTCGTTCACTATCCTTTCCAGTTGGTGGCGGTAATGCACCAACAACATTGGATGCCAACCGCCCTTAAACCCTGTCGAAGAAGAAAAAGCGAGCTTGACAAATCCCGGAACTATGCGTGGATTGTGAAAGTAGGATATTTCTCTATAATTTAAAGTTTTGTCCAACATTGTTTTATCATAGTGCATACATAGGCATAACCAATTTACATCGAATGTTAAACGGTATGCGTGCTTCATTTTGTGTACTTTATAAGTTGACAACATTGTTGGTAAATTTGTTGAGACGTTACAGTCTATTGGATTTCCGACTAACGTAACGTCTCAGTTCCAGATTCAGTTCTGTATTTCAATTCAACGCCGCTGAATCTCATTAGCCTACTGCTCCTTTCGTTCGGAAATCAACTATTGATACTTTTTCATAATGAGATATTGCGCTTTATTATTAACAATGTATGCGCTGCTCTCATCTCAATGCTAGAGGGATATACCGAGGTCGGACCGGGTAGACAGCCACCATGGCTGCTGTGCAGGACTCTATCTACATGAAATCCTCTGACCTTATCAAAAAGGAGCCGCTGGACTACGGCGGCTTCGGTACCGTGTACCTGTGCTATCACAAAACCCTCGGTCAGGTGGTTCTGAAGACCGTCTACACCGGGCCACCGCGCAATGAGTGAGTAGAGGGCCATGGTGGGGATTCCCCAGTGTCCATGACCAGTGTTGTGACTGTCACGCTCCAAAAGTTTCATATTGTCTTCTAATTTAAAAAAGCAACTTTAAAGTATATTTTTCTATGTGATCCATGAAGTAAAGTTTGTTTCATAATATTTTATTTTTAATTATATTAAAAAAAAATATATATATGTTTGAATGGAATGCTACTTACTTGCATGGTTTAACATAACTTTTAGATCAGGGATTCCCCTTCCTGCATTGGGGAACATCCCGCGCCACGTCTATTTCTATGCGCACAGCATTGTTCATGACACAGACTGTTCACACACCGCTTGTTGGTGGAGAGAATTGTGCAGGTTTAAAGCTTATTTCCTGCAATTCTACACATTTTGTTATGGGGTGCAAAGAAAATGTTGCAGTTTTAAAGCTAATTGTCTTGCAAATCTATACATTTTGTCATGTCTAATGTGTATTTGTGTTATTTTCGTGACTAAAAAGTTACAACAATATGGGCAAAAAAAAACAAAATTAATAAACGTTAGCTGACATGGACTAATTGATTTGGACATTTCAGGGATAGTTATAAATAGCTCTCTAAGGTATGTAATGACTAATGTAATGACTAACATGACAAGAGGAACTGATGATGCCCTACCCAATTTCGGGATTGCAACTTCAAGAGTAAGTTTAAAGTCGGACTGAGTTTCTTTAAAAACGAACGGGCGTGCCCCACAGTTTGGTAACCACTGTTTTAGATAATGTTTTATGAGTTCACACAGAAAAAGAACCAGTCCGGTGGGTAGGCTACACTTCTCTTTTCCTGTTACACAAAGGATGATAAAAACAGAGAAAATGGGTGTCTGTAGTGTGTATAGTGCTCAAGTAGCCTACAGTTGGCTTAGTTATTACATAGTAATACATCTCCAAATTAACACATTTTTCGAACTGGTAGTCTTGACTAAGCCTTCCTCCCTGTCTTCCCCAGGGGCAATAAGCAGTCCCTGCTAGAGGAGGGCAGCCTGATGACCAGACTGAACCATGAGCGGGTGGTCAAGCTGCTGGGGGTGATCCTGGAGGATGGGGACTACTCTCTGGTCATGGAGCTCATCCCTAAAGGCAACCTACTGGCCATGCTGGACCAGGTGAGAGGAGATCGCAACAAAAACAATGACAACTACATTAACAACAATATCTAACTTAGTCTACAGTGTCACTTTAGGTTAGTTCCTGAACTCACAGGCTAGCCTACTTCCTCTCTGCAGAGGTGGGAGGTCTTCACGGAGACCTCTGCATCACACTTTGGTCTGTGTAATATCAACAAGCTGTTTTCTCTTTGGGAAAACAACTTTTATATATTCCTGTCTTTTCTCCAGGTTTCTGTGCCGATATCTATCAAGGGCAGGATCATATTGGAGATTCTGGAGGGGATGGTGTACCTGATGAAGAACTGTGTCATACACAAGGATCTCAAACCAGAAAACATACTGGTGGACAAGGATTTTCATATTAAGGTACAGCACACACTGCATAATATATGTCGTGACTAGACTTTAACATTAATTTGAAGACTGTTATCTAATTAACTATGTTTAATTGTTACCTGATTTAAATTAATCATGTAACTAACTCATTAGGCTCTGGGGCACCACGAGAGCGGTTCTTTAAAGAGTTACCATCTCCCGAATTAAACTCTAAAAGGTCTTTACCGATAAAGATATAAACAGTAAACAGTCAACGTATTAATCAGATCCTCGTATCATGTCATTCTGAACAGTCGTAACCTCCTTGCATCTGCAAAAACTGGAGTCTTAATTATGATTCAGTACTACACAAATTGGTTTAATTATTTATTTACTAGCTAATTAAGTGGGAACACAGAATAAACATACACACACTGCACCGGTTATTGACTGGAGATGTAATACGCTGAAAACGTATCCCTAGCGGAATGACAACAACATGGATGCTGGTTAAAAAAGAGAGGGAGAGGGACAGAGACACTTAACATCGCGAAATTCAGAAACTACTCTCACCTACAATAACTATATACTTTGTACACGAACCGCCACTCGCTTTGAGCAAGAAATCAGGAATGTATTTACGTGAAATGCCTGGGTTCGCCGGGGATCTTTCGGTGAACGGAGCAGCCTTGGAAAGGGGGTTGGGCCTTTTCTCGGGACGCTTGTAAGGCTCTGATTGTCCGAAATGGTTCCAACTAGTCTTCTACTGTTGTCCTTCTTCGTAGTTATCCCATATCCGGTGACTTGTCGTGTAGTCCTGAGCAGAACTACTGAGTTCATTTTCCTTCCATTCGCTCTTGAAGATGCTTCTTTTGAAGATAAGCTGCCAGTTGAGGACTTGTGAGGTGTCTGTTTCTCAAACTAGACACTATATGTACTTGTCCTCTTGCTCAGTTGTGCACCAGGGCCTCCCACTCCTCTTTTTACTCTGGTTAGAGACAGTTTGCGCTGTTCTGTGAAGGGAGTAGTACACAGCGTTGTACGAGTTCATCAGTTTCTTGGCAATTTCATGCATGGAATAGCCTTCTTTTCTCAGAACAAGAAATAGACTGACGAGTTTCAGAAGAAAGTTCTTTGTTTCTGGACATTTTGAGCCTGTAATCGAGCCCACAAATGCTGATGCTCCAGATACTCAACTAGTCTAAAGAAGGCCAGTTTTATTGCTTCTTTAATCAGAACAACAGTTTTCAGCTGTGCTAACATAATTGTAAAAGGGTTTTCTAATGATCAATTAGCCTTTTAAAATGATAAACTTGAATTAGCTAACACAACGTGCCATTGGAACACATGAGTGATGGTTGCTGATAATGGGCATCTGTACACCTACAGTTGAAGTCGGAAGTTTACATACACTTAGGTTGGAGTCATTAAAACTCGTTTTTCAACCACTCCACAAATTTCTTGTTAACAAACTATAGTTTTGGCAAGTCATTTTTCCAACAATTATTTACAGGCAGATTATTTTACTTATAATTCACTGTATCACATTTCCAGTGGGTCAAAAGTTTACATACACTAAGTTGACTGTGCCTTTAAATAACTTGGAAAATTCCAGAAAATTATGTCATGGCTTTAGAAGCTTCAGATAGGCTAATTGACATCATTTGAGTCAATTGGAGGTGTACCTGTGGATGTATTTCAAGGCCTACCTTCAAACTCAGTGCCTCTTTGCGTGACATCATGGGAAAATCAAAAGAAATCGGCCAAGACTCTTTTTTTTTTTTGACCTCCACAAGTCTGGTTCATCCTTGGGAGTCATTTACAAATGCCTGAAGGTACCACGTTCATCTGTACAAACAATAGTACGCAAGTATAAACACCATGGGACCACGCAGCCGTCATACTGCTCAGGAAGGAGACGCCTTCTGTCTCCTAGAGATGAACGTACTTTGGTGCGAGAAGTGCAAATCAATCCCAGAACAACAGCAAAGGACCTTGTGAAGATGCTAGAGGAAACAGGTACAAAAGTATCTATATCCACAGTAAAACGAGTCCTATATTGACATAACCTGAAAGGCCGCTCAGCAAGGAAGAAGCCACTGCTCCAAAACCGCCATAAAAAAAACAGACTACGGTTTGCAACTGCACATGGGTACAAAGATCGTACTTTTTGGAGAAATGTCCTCTGGTCTGATGAATCAAAAATAGAACTGTTTGGCCATAATGTCCATCGTTTTGTTTGGGGGAGGCTTGCAAGACGAAGAACAGCATCCCAACCGTGAAGCACGGGGGTGGCAGCATCATGTTGTGGGGGTGCTTTGCTGCAGGAGGGACTGGTGCACTTCACAAAATAGACGGCATCATGAGGGAAGAAAATTATGTCGATATATTGAAGCAACATCTCAAGACATCAGTCAAGAAGTTGGGTCTTCCAAATGGGTCTTCCAAATGGACAATGACCCCAAGCATACTTCCAAAGTTGTGTCAAAATGGCTTAAGGACAACAAAGTCAAGGTATTGGAGTGGCCGTCACAAAGCTCTGACCTCAATCCTATAGAACATTTGTGGGCAGAACTGAAAAAGGCGTGTGCGAGCAAGGAGGCCTACAAACCTGACTCAGTTACGCCAGCTCTGTCAGGAGGAATGGGCCAAAATTCACCCAACATATTGTGGGAAGCTTGTGGAAGGCTACCCGAGACGTTTGACCCAAGTTAAACAATTTAAAGGCAATGCTACCAAATACTAATTGAGTGTATGTAAACTTCTGACCCACTGGGAATGTGATGGAAGGAGTAAAAGCTGAAATAAATCATTCTCTCTACTATTATTCTGACTAGGATTAAATGTCAGGAATTGTGAAAAACTGAGCTCAAATGTATTTGGCTAAGGTGTACAGTATGTAAACTTCCGACTTCAACTGTATGTAGATAATCCATAAAAAAATTGTCGTTAACAATGTCTACACTGTATTTCTGATCAATTTCATGTTATTTTAATGGACAAAAAATACAATTTTCTTTCAAAAAACAAGGACATTTCTAGGTGACCCCAAACTTTTGAACGGTAGTGTATGAGTATAGATGTGTGTGTGAAATCCATGTATGCGTGTGCGTAATGCATGTAATTGTATGAATATGCATGTCTGTATCTGTGCTCCAGATTGCAGACCTGGGCCTGGCCACCTGTCAGACGTGGAGCAGACTGACTAAGGAGGAGTCTCGCAGGCAGAGCCGGCTAGGACGTATGGGGGCTGGGGGAGCGGGGGCCAGGGCAGCTGGTACTCTGTGCTACATGGCTCCGGAGCACCTTGACAGCATCCATACACGCTCCTCTGAGAAGTCTGACATCTATAGCTTCGCTATTGTCGTCTGGGTCATCCTCACTGCCAGTGAGCCCTTTGAAAGTGAGTGTTGCTCACTCAGTCTACAGAGGCCTGTTGGGGTTATAGTAATCGGATGTGATTTCAGCCATATACTGTGAGCTCCAAAAGTGTTGGGACAGTGACAATTTTGTTGTTGTTTCGGCTCTTCTCCAGCACTTTGGATTTGAAGTGATACAATGACTATGAGGTTAAAGTGCAGACTGTCAGCTTTAATTTGAGGATATTTTCATCCATATTGGGTAGTGCTGAGAGCTATTAGTGCTTTTTGAGGTCGGTTGTATTCTAAATCATGGTTTTTAATTTCGGTTTCGATAATCTTTTAAAACTTTATGCACTATGCATTATGTCGGTTGTAAATGCTGTAACAACACAGAATAAAACAGTAAATATCCCTCATCAAGCCGATAGCACGACGGCCCTCAAGGAATTTCACAGGACTTTATGCAACTGGAAACCATATATCCTGAGGTTGCATTTATTGTAGCTGGGGATTTTAACAAAGCAAATTTGAGGAAAAGGCTGCCTAAATTCTATCAGCATATCGACTGCAGTACTCACGCTGCTAAAACACTCAACCACTGTTACTCCAACTTCCGGGATGCATACAAGGCCCTCCCTCTCCCTCCTTTCAGCAAATCTGACCACGATTCCATTTTGCTCCTCCCTTCCTATAGGCAAAAACTCAAACAGGAAGTACCCGTGCTAAGGACTATTCAACGCTGATCTGATCAAACGGAATCCACACTTTAAGATTCTTTTGATCACGCGGACTGGGATATGTTCCGGGTTGCTTCCGAGAATAATTTTGACTAATACACTGAGACGGTGACTGAGTTTATCAGGAAGTGTCAGGAGATGTTGTACCCACTGTGACTATTAAAACCTACCCTAAACAGAAAACATGTATAGATGGCAGAATTCGCAGAAAACTGAAAGCGCGAACCACCGCATTTAACCATGGCAAGCTGACTGGGAATATGGCATAATACAAACGGAGTAGTCATTCCCTCCACAATGTAATCAAACAGGCAAAACGTCAGTATAGAGACAAGGTGGAGTTGCAATTCAACGGCTCAGACACGAGACGTATGTGGCAGGGTCTAGACAATCACAGACTACAAAAGGAAAACCAGCCACGTCGCGGTCACACCGACGTCTTGCTTCCGGACAAGCTAAACACCTTCTTTGACCGCTTTGAGGATAACACAGTGCCACCGACGCGGCCCGCTACCAAGGACTGTGGGCTCTCCTTCTTCGTGGCCGACGTGAGTAAGACATTTAAACGTGTTAACCCTCGCAAGGCTGCCAGCCCAGACTCCATCCCTAGCTGCGTCCTCAGAGCATGTGCAGACCAGCTGGCTGGTGTGTTTACGGACATATTCAATCTCTCCCTATCCCAGTCTGCTGTCCCCACATGCTTCAAGATGGCCACCATTGTTCCTGTACCCAAGAATGCAAAGGTAACTGAACTAAATGACTATCGCCCCATTGCACTCACTTCTGTCATCATGAAGTGCTTTGAGAGACTATTCAAGGATCATATCACCCCCACCTTACCTGACACCCTAGACCCGCTTCAATTTGCTTAACGCCCCAATAGGGCCATGCAATCGCCATCGCCATCACACTGCACACTGCCCTATCCCATCTGGACAAGAGGAATACCTATGTAAGAATGCTGTTCATTGATTATAGCTCAGCATTCAACACCATAGTACCCTCCAAGCTTGTCATTAAGCTTGAGGCCCTGGGTCTGAACCCCGCCCTGTGCAATTGGGTCCTGGACCTCCTGACGGGCCACATCCAGATTAGAGGTCGACCGATTATGATTTTTCAACGCCGATACCGATTATTGGAGGACCAAAAAAAGCCGATACCGATTAATCAGACGATTTTTTAAAAATGTATTTGTAATAATGACAATTACAACAACAATGAATGAACACGTATTTTAACTTAATATAATACATCAATAAAATCAATTTAGCCTCAAATAAATAATGAAACATGTTCAATTTGGTTTAAATAATGCAAAAACAAAGTGTTGGAGAAGAAAGTAAAAGTGCAATATGTGCCATGTAAGAAAGCTAACGTTTAAGTTCCTTGCTCAGAACATGAGAACATATGAAAGCTGGTGGTTCCTTTTAACATGAGTCTTCAATATTCCCAGGTAAGAAGTTTTAAATTGTAGTTATTATAGGAATTATAGGACTATTTCTCTCTATACCATTTGTATTTCATTAACCTTTGACTATTGGATGTTCTTATAGGCACTTTAGTATTGCCAGTGTAACAGTATAGCTTCCATCCCTCTCCTCGCTCCTACCTGGGCTCGAACCAGGAACACAACGACGACAGCCACCCTCGAAGCAGCGTTACCCATGCAGAGCAAGGGGAATAACTACTCCAAGTCTCAGAGCGAGTGACGTTTGAAACGCTATAAGCGCGCACCCCGCTAACTAGCTAGCCATTTCACATCGGTTACACCAGCCTAATCTCGGGAGTTGATAGGCTTGAAGCACAGCGAAGAGCTTCTGGCAAAACGCAGGAAAGTGCTGTTTGAATGAATGCTTACGAGCCTGCTGCTGCCTACCACCGCTCAGTCAGACTGCTCTATCAAATCATAGACTTAGTTATAACATAATAACACACAGAAATACGAGCGTTATGTCATTAATATGGTCGAATCCGGAAACTATCATCTCAAAAATAAGACGTTTATTCTTTCAGTGAAATCAGGAACGGGTCCGTATTTTATCTAACGGGTGGCATCCATAAGTCTAAATATTCCTGTTACATTGCACAACCTTCAATGTTATGTCATAATTATGTAAAATTCTGGCAAATTAGGCGGCCCAAACTGTTGCATATACACTGACTCTGCGTGCAATGAACGCAAGAGAAATGACACAATTTCACCTGGTTAATATTGCCTGCTAACCTGGATTTCTTTTAGCTAAATATGCAGGTTTAAAAAATATATACTTCTGTGTATTGATTTTAAGAAAGGCATTGATGTTTATGGTTAGGTACACATTGGAGCAACGATACGTACCGCATCGATTATATGCAACACAGGACACGCTAGATAAACTAGTAATATCATCAACCATGTGTAGTTAACTAGTGATTATGATTGATTGATTGTTTTTTATAAGATAAGTTTAATGCTAGCTCGCAACTTACCTTGGCTTCAACTGCATTCGCATAACAGGCAGGCTCCTCGTGGAGTGAAATGTAATCAGGTGGTTAGAGCGTTGGACTAGTTAATTGTAAGGTTGCAAGATTTAATCCCCCGAGCTGACAAGGTAAAAATCTGTCGTTCTGCCCCTGCACGAGGCAGTTAACCCACCGTTCCTAGGCCATCATTGAAAATAAGAATTTGTTCTTAACTGACTTGCCGAGTTAAATAAAGATTAAATAAAGGTGTAAAAAAATAATAATAATAATTGAAATCGGCCCTAATTAATCGGCCATTCTGATTAATCGGTCGACCTCTACTCCAGATGGTAAAGGTAGGAAACAACACCTCCACTTTGCTGATCCTCAACACTGGGGCCCCACAAGGGTGCGTGCTCAGCCCCCTCCTGTACTCCTTGTTCACCCATTACTGTGTATCACTGCCTGGTACGGCAACTGCAACGCCCACAACCGCAGGGCTCTCCAGAGGGTGGTGCAGTCTGCGCAACGCATCACTGGAGGGAAAACTACCTGCCCTCCAGAACACCTACAGCACCCGATGTCAAGAAGATCATCAAGGACAACAACCACTCGAGCCACTGCCTGTACACGCCGCTATCATCCAGAAAGCAAGGTCAGTACAGGTGCATCAAAGCGGGGACCGAGAAACTGAAAAACAGCTTCTATCTCAAGGCCATCGGACTGTTAAATAGCCATCACCAGCACAGAGAGGCTGCTGCCTAGACACACAGACTTTAAATCATTGCCCACTTTAATAAATGGAACACTAGTCACTTTAATAATGTCACTTTAGTATTGTTTACATATCTTGCATTACTCATCTCATATGTATATACTGCATTCTATACTATTCAACTGTATCTTAGTCTATGCCGCTCTGACATTGCTCGTCCATATATTGATATATTCTAAATGCCATTCCTTTCCTTAGATTTGTGTATGTTGGGTGTATGTTGTTAAATTGTTAGATATTGCTGCACTGTCGGAACTAGAAGCACAATAATTTCGCTACACCTGCAATAACATCTGCTAAACCAATAAATGTGACCAATAAAATGGGATTTGAATATAAGTATCATGATGGTAGTGACTGCCCATTTACTTCTTATCAATTATTAACCATAATTTATTCACATTACTTTAATTTAATAAAATATTTCAGTTCTGTAGCCTATATTACATTTGGTTTATTTGAAGACTATTATTTATTTCCAAATCTCATCTCTATAGAGCTGCTTCCTATGCTGTCTGACAAAATCACGATTTTGAAGTTCTTCAAAGTAAATGAGGCATACTTTTGTGACTGCTGAATACTAACTATCAATCACTTAGATCATGTGTTTTCAAGTAGAGATACCTTGAGAAGCAACAGCTGCTCTATATCACCTCACGATCATGCATTCTTCTGTCTCTTCTGTAGCAGGCGTAAAAGAAACACAGACCGGACAAGTAGATGCGCAATGGATTATGGTCATTGTAGTTAATTACCACATTGTATGCATTAAACTAGAATATTGGTCTGTTGGAAACTACATCTCACAGTTCAGACTGGATCTGATTTATCTCTAGAGAAACTGCATTGAACTCACAGAAAAAAACTCTGAATGAAATGGAATTCAAATAATTTAACCGACTTCAGTCTGGAAAAATAACTGAAATGTTGGCTAATCGCTCATGGGTGAACCGTTTAGAAATTACAGCACTTCTTGTACATAGTCCCCCATTTTAGGGGACCAAAAGTGTTGAGACAAATTAACTTATGTGTATTAAAGTAGTACAAAGTTAAGTATTTGGTACCATATTCATAGCACGCAATGACTACACAAAGTTTGTGACTACAAATTTGCTGGATGCATTTTCTGGTTGTTTTGGTTGTGTTTCAGATTATTTTGTTCCAAATAGAAATGAATGGTAAATAATGTATAATCCTGAATGGACCGTGAATAATGATGAGTGAGAAAGTTAGAGACACACAAATATCATACCCCCAAGACATGCTAACCTCTACCATTACAATAACGGGAGGTTAGAATGTTTTTGGGGGGGATGATATTTGTGCATCGGTAACTTTCTCACTCTAGAAACATTATATTCTTATTTAAAATATGTAATTACACAATACATTATTTACCATTCATTTCTATTCTAAATAATCTGAAACACAACCAAAACAAACAGCATATGCATCCAACAAATGTGTAGAGTCACAAGCTTGATGTAGTCATTGCATGCTATGAATATGGGACCAAATACTTAACTTTTTACTACTTTAATACACATAACTTAATTTGTCCCAATTTTGGTCCCCTAAAATTTTGGTCTTCTAAAATGGGGGGAATATGTTCAAAAAGTGCAGTAATTTCACCTGATATGGATGAAAATACCCTCATATTAAAGCTGACAGTCTGCACTTTATAACCCCATAGTCATTTTATCATATCAAATCCAAAGTGCTGGAGTACAGATCCAAAATAACAAAAACTGTGTCGCTGGCTCAATACTTTTGGAGACCACTGTATTTTATAGTAAACATTTTATGAATGGATAAGGTTTTCAGTTTTCAAATGCCTGTACAGATGCACTGAATTCATTTTGGACTACTGTATTTTCAGATGCTCGGAGTGAGGACCATATCTGCCAGTGTGTCCGTAAAGGCGATCGTCCGGATGAATACCTCATCCCTGATTATACTCCTGTAGAGATCATAGAGCTAATGAAGAGATGCTGGCATCAGGATCCACAACTACGGCCAACATTCGGAGGTGTGTGTGCATATGTGTGGTGAGATTGAGGTACAGGAATTTCAAATAATGTATTACAGTATACGCACAATGGCAATCAATCAAATTGTAGTTGTATAGCAAGTAATATCACAGCACAATTCACGAAACCCAGACCTAAATAGCAAGTTCAGGGCAACAGGAGCTTGATATAACTATTTACGGGGGTGAAGAAGAAATCTTGAGAGGAACCAGACCCTTCAGGGGTCTCCATACACCTGTGACTAACTGGATATACACTACCGTTCAAAAGTTTGGGGTCACTTAGAAATGTCCTTGTTTTTGAAAGAAAAGTATTTTTTTGTCCATTAAAATAACATCAAAATGATCAGAAATACAGTGTAGACATTGTTAATGTTGTAAATGACTATTGTAGCTGGAAACGGCAGATTTTTTATGGAATATCTACATAGGCGTACAGAGGCCCATTATCAGAAACCATCACTCCTGTGTTCCAATGGCACGTTGTGTTAGCTAATTCAAGTTTATCATTTTAAAAGGCTAATTGATCATTAGAAAACCCTTTTACAATTATGTTAGCACAGCTGAAAACTGTTGTTCTAATTAAAGAAGCAACAAAACTGTCCTTCTTTAGACTAGTTGAGTATCTGGAGCATCAGCATTTGTGGGTTCAATTACAGGCTCAAAATGGCCAGTAACAAATAACTTTCTTCTGAACCTCATCAGTCTATTCTTGTTCTGAGAAATGAAGGCTATTCCATGCAAGAAATTTCCAAGAAACTGAAGATCTCGTACAACACTGTGTACTACTCCCTTCACAGAACAGAACAGCAAACTGTCTCTAACCAGAATAGAAAGAGGAGTGGAAGGCCCCGGTGCACCACTGAGCAAGAGGACAATTACATTAGTGTCTAGTTTGAGAAACAGACTCCTCACAAGTCCTCAACTGGCAGCTTCATTAAATAGTACCCGCAAAACACCAGTCTCAATGTCAGCAGTGAAGAGGCGACTCCTGGATGTTCCTCTATCCAGTATCTGTGTTCTTTTGCTCATCTTAATCTTTTATTTTTATTGGCCAGTCTGAGATATGGCTTTTTCTTTGCAACTCTGCCTAGCAGGTCAGCATCCCGGAGTTGCCTCTTCACTGCTGTTTCCAGCTACAATAGTAATTTACAGCATTACCAATGTATACACTGTATTTCTGATCAATTTGATGTTATTTTAATGGACCAAAAAAATTGTGTTGGAATGTACAAGTTGTAAATGCTCTGTAATACACCATTTAATACCATGTCTGTACACGTGTGTATATATATATACACACACGTGTACAGACATATATATGTTGACTTGTGATGATGACACAGCATATTGGTTAAATATTGCACTTGTTTTGCACTCGTGTTGGAATGTACAAGTTGTAAATGCTCTGTAATACACCATTTAATACCATGTCTGTATGTCTGGTGTATTACTGGTGTATTACAGAGCATTTACAACTTGTACATTCCAACACCAGTGCAAAACAAGTACAATATTTAACCAATATGCTGTGTCATCATCACAAGTCAACATTGGACCTAATGGATAAATGAGTACTTCAACGAGCATCAATTCAAGTGATCCCTTGGTATTCATGAGTCTAATACACACTCTTATGTGGCTATGTTAGTAATATGACTGCTCTAATTGCTTTCTCTTTCTCTCTCTTTTTCTCGACAAGAGGGCTACAACTTCTTCCTGCCCGTCTACAGGGAGAAGTTGGAGCCAGATGTAGAAAGGGACTCACTTGGTCTCAGAGTAAGTTAAATGCGTGAACAAAGTGATAGCATTGTCATGAGTACATAATTTAATTAATCAAGTGTGCCACAAAACATTGTCGAAACAAATACAGTAACTTAGTGAAAGATATTGATGGGTGCATTGTTTGTGGCGATTCACTAAGTTGTAGATGACTCTTGAAAACACTATCACCTCTGCGAGTGTGTGATTACCTCATTATATTACCACGATATTACCTCATCTGTCATAAAAGGTCCACAACACATTTTTGAACTATGTTATGCGTCATGTGTTCTGTTTCATTGGCATGTAGGACTTGTACGAGGGGCCTGAGGAGATGGTGGAGAAGATGAAGTCTTTATCGATGCCTCCTGAGAGCCTTACAGCAGGTGAGTGGTCTGAGCACCACGGGAGGCGGGCTTCAAGGCCCTGACCCTTTATAGCTCTCCGCCTTACAACTCCAGACTGCTCGCTTCCTCTTTATACTTGTTAGACTTCAGTGCAGCTTTTGACATTATCAATCATAGTCTGCTGCTGGAAAGACATAAGTGTTATAGCTTTACACCCCCTGCTATAATGTGGATAAATAGTTACTTGTCTAACAGAACACAGAGGGTGATCTTTAATGGAAGCCTCTCAAACATAATTCAGGTAGAATCAGGAATTCCCCAGGGAAGCTTTTTAGGCCCCTTGCTTTTTCAATCTTTACTAATGACATGCCACTGGTTTTGAGTAAGGCCAGTGTGTATATGTATGCAGATGACTCAACACTATACACGTCAGCTACTACAGCGACTGAAATAACTGCAACACTTAACAAATAGTTCAGACAGCCATGCATACCCCACAAGCCACCAGAGGTCTCTTCACAGTCCCCAAGTCCAGAACAGACTATGGGAGGCACACAGTACTTCATAGAGCCATGACTACATGGAACTCTATTCCACATCAGGTAACTAATGCAAGCAGTAGAATCAGATTTAAAAAGCAGGTAAAAATACACCTTATGGAACAAAGGGAACTGTGAAGAGACACACAAAGGTACAGACACATGCATACGCACACATTGTGATATTGTTGTATGGTGGTATTGAATATTTTGTGTTGTGGATATGTGGTGGAGTAGGGATGTTATATGATGTACCGTTTTCTCTTTAGCTCATTCAGTACAAACATAGTTCACTGTTTTATCTTTTGTTTTATATGGGCTTAGACTGAGTAATGTAATGTGGCCGCTTTGGTGTGGTCCGACCTCAGGAAGAGTAGTTGATGCCCTGGCCGTATACCTCCAGACCACTCACAGCCTTATGTCTTACAACTCTACACCGCACACTGTCTACAGTCTCAGCATGGTGTAGACTTGTGTCAAGTTTAATATTTGATATACTCAGCCTAAGCCCACTGATCCAAAAGTTTGGTCAAAGTCCACTGAACTATTTGGCATGACAGAAGAATATTGTTTTTCAAATCTAACGAGACGGGATGCACTAAGACTAGAGCTGTGGCGGTCATGACATTTAAATCAAGTCAAATAAATCCAAGAAATATAGCCTACACCATCACAATAAATCCATGATTTATTTTAAGACAGGTCTGAAGAAACATGAAATGAAGAAAATGTAGTCTATTTCAGAAGAACAGAATAGCATACTCTGAGTTGTCCTTATGTTAGGCCCTGATCTGACTATGACATATGGCTGTGGGCTACACTAGTTAATTTAGCAGACAAGGTTTGCTTAGAAGTCTGTGGCATTATTTTATAGTATTAAGAATACAGTTGAACATAGCTGAATAAAATAGAAAGGATATTTTCTCCAAACGATTTGAAGGAGTGCGCACATGCGGCTATTCTGGGGTGAGCGGTTAAGAAACAGGTATTCCTATATGCTTAATTTACAGTTATTTATGTAACTTTAGTTGTGATACAAATGTTGGGCTATATATTTAGATTTTTAATACATTCTAAGTCTGCATGATGCGACTAATGCTGATTTGAAAAAAGTTGCATGAAAGGCATGAGCTCTGCTTTGATTTTTGTGCAGTCTGTACATACTTCATCAGTCTCTCATTCACAATTTGACAAGCATTTGATAATACCTTGAATTTCCCAGCTGCATCCCCTTTGTGTGGCTGTAATACCCCCTAAAAACATCCATGCCTTTTGCGGCCAGTGGCTATTGTGCCCTTGGGCTGAATATAATAATTATAAATCCCTTCTCCCAGCTGCGTGCCGAAGCACCTCTCACTCACTTGGCTCTTTGTCACGTGATTGGGTCTTTCTCACAGGCTACAAGCGAAGACAGACACATCGGGGACGTAACTGCCTGGATCCTTATTCAAGGCGCATATTGAAGATTTTGGAAGAACTGTCCACATTTACAGATACTTTTCGTCAGCCACCAAGATGAGTAGTCTTAACGAACAGCAAAAGCAGTAGTCTATGTCAATTTACTATCCCCCATAGTACAAAAGTCAACCTATTCTATTCTGTGTGAGAAATAAATATTCCAAACATAGTCTGGGACAGTTGTGGGATGCGATAGATCCCAAATTAATACAACCAATAGCATCTGTACATTTAGCTTAAAACTGTACGTTTAGCTTAAAATGTTAATAAACTATTATGCTATTTCTTCATATTATAAGCGTAGCAATGCGCACACGGCAGTAGGCTATAAGCGCAAATGTCCCATTAGCACAAATGCAATTATGCTTTAATTATAAAGGTGCATTTTTATGGTGAAAATTATCTTCCCCAAACTTGAAACTCGCATGTATGCCAGTTAGGCTCTACACCAGTTGTAAAGCGGATTAATGTGCTTAATTTTAAGAAGTTATTTGACCACTTTAGTTTTGATGCAAGCCTTATCAAAACATATAGGCCTATGGGCTAGGCTACATGAGGTGTGCGACTATGATTTCTTGCCTTAAGCTGGGGATCATTCACAAGTGATAGGCTAATATTGTCACACTATTCTTGATTTTAATCTTGTCTTTACATATTCTAAATAATATGTGAAATTTGTTTTGATTTAGAATGGAATATGTTTTGATTTAGAATGGACCATTATCATGCACCTGTCTCGAAACATGCAGCAGAAAAAAATGCTTGTAATCTATGCACTTAAATAGCGAATGGAAGACACTTTTCCCATGGTTCATTTTCATGCCAGCCAGGTAGGCTATACTCCATTTGTAAAGAGAAGCAATGTGCTTAATATTAGCAATGTTGAGAGAAATAAATAGTAGGCCTAGCCTATAGAAAGCTGATGGGATCCTCCTCTTTTTAATAGAGGCCATCACTCCTTTTTCTCAAGCATATTGCAGAGCCTATAGAAATGTTGCTCAACATGAGCTCATGGACTCTCATGAAGTGTTTGATTAGATTTTGGATTAGATTTGCATTGATGTCAGATTGATTAGAGCAGTGGTTCCCAAACTTTTTTTATAGTCCCGTACCCCTTAAAACATTCAACCTCCAGCTGCGTACCAGGGTCAGCGCACTCTCAAATGTTGTTTTTTGTTGCAAAAAACAAATGTTGTTTTTTGCCATCATTGTAAGCCTGCCACACACACACTATACGATACATTTATTAAACATAAGAATGAGTTGAGTTTTTGTTACAACCCAGCTCGTGGGAAGTGACAAAGAGCTCTTCTTATAGGACCAGGGCACAAATAATAATATAATAATAATCAATAATTGTGCTTTTTATTTAGCTATCTTACATATAAAACTTTATTTGGTCATCAAAAATTGTGACTTAACTCACTGCAGGTTAATGAGAAGGGTGTGCTTGCACATAACTCTGTTATGGTGGGTTGTATTGGAGAGAGTCTGTCTTAAATCATTTTCCACACACAGTCTGTGCCTGTATTTAGTTTTCATGCTAGTGAGGGCCGAGAATCCCCTCTCACATAGGTACGTGGTTGCAAAGGGCATTGGTGTCTTAACAGCGCGAATTGCCAAGGCAGGATACTCTGAGTGCAGGCCAATCCAGATATCTGGCAGTGGCTTCTGATAAAATTCAATTTTCAGAGAACCGTTTGTTACAATCTCAATGAGGCTCTCTTGTTCAAATATCGATAAGTGGACTGTAGGCAGGGCATGAAAGGGACAATGAATCCAGTTGTTTGTCTTATCCGTTTTGGGAAAGTACCTGCATAATTCCGCACCCAACTCACTCAGGTGCTTCGCTATATCACATTTGACATTGTCCGTAAACTTGAGTTCATTTGCACACAGAAAATCATACAATGATGGAAAGACCTGTGTGTTTTCCTTGTTATTGCAGACAGAGAAGAGCTCCAACTTCTTAATCATAGCCTCAATTTTGTCCAGCACATTGAATATAGTTGCGGAGAGTCCCTGTAATCCTAGATTCAGATCATTCAGTTGAGAAAAAACATTACCCAGAAAGGCCAGTCGTGTGAGAACTCGTCATCATGCAAGCGGTCGAGACAAGTGAAAATGATGGTCAGTAAACAGAACTTTAAGCTCGTCTCTCAATTAAAAAAAAAAACATGTCAATACTTTGCCCATTGATAACCAGCGCACTTCTGTATGTTGTAAAAGCGTTACATGGTCGCTGCACATATTGTTGCACAGTGCAGAAAATACACAAGAGTTCAGGGACCTTGCTTTAACAAAGTTAAGCATTTTCACTGTCGTGTCCAAAACGTCTTTCAAGCTGTCAGGCATTCCCTTGGCAGCAAGAGCCTCTCGGTGGATGCTGCAGTGTACCCAAGTGGCGTCGGGGGCAACTGCTTGCACACGCGTTACCACTCCACTATGTCTCCCTGTCATGGCTTTTGCGGAATCAGTACAGACACCAACACATCTTTACCACCAAAGTCCATTTGATGTCACAAAGCTGTCCAGTACTTTAAAAATATCCTCTCCTGTTGTCCTGGTTTCTAGTGGTTTGCAGAAGAGGATTTATTATTTAATTGACCCCCCATAAACGTAACAGACATATACCAGGAGCTGTGCCAGTCCCACCACGTCTGTTGACTCACCCAGCTGTAACGCATAGAATTCACCGTCTTGTATGCGAAGCAGTAATTGTTTCAAAACATCTACTTCCATGTCACTGATGCATCGTGAAACAGTGTTGTTTGTTAAAGGCATTGTCTACATAGTTTTTTGGGCCTTTTCCCCCAGCATTGGCCCAGCCATATCTGTGGCAGCAGGAATAATTAAGTCCTCCACAATAGTATGGGGCTTGCCTGTCCTAGCCACTCCGTAGCTCACCATATAATACTTTTCTAGCCCCTTCTTATTAATGGTATCTGTTGCTTTTATATACGTTTTACTACACAAAAGTCATCTTAATTCTCGCTCAAAACAACTCCCGTGGCTTATTTTTCAAATTGGCATGTTTTGTTTCTAAATGACTGTGCAGGAGTGAATGTTTAATTGAGTTGTGAGATAGTACTTTTGCACATATAACACACTGTGGCTGAGGAAAGGCACTATTCCCAATATATGTGTAGCTCTCATCATATTTGTGCCTCTTCGATGGTCCAACGTCCCTGTCTTTTGTTCGGTGCTTTCCCGGGTAAGGGGGCAGAAATATGAAGAAAAAAAATGTATGGATGGAATTCGACTGCAGTCATGACTCGTAACCGCCAGTGTTGCGGTAATACGGTCACCGTAACAGCCCTAACTAAGACCCGAACTTGAGATCTTTGCACATATTTAGGTTTTTCGTTCAAATCTCTCATTCTCACCAGTAAACCATTTATACGAAGTTAACAAGTAATGCACATGGATCTCAATTTAGAATTCATCTTTTAAAAATGAACACTCTCCCTCTTCTCACTATAGACCGGCCAGCTCCCTTGCTGAGCTCAGACAGTGCTGGGGCTGTCCGTATAGAAGCTGGTCCAGTGGAGGCCAGCATTGAGGACCTTAACCTCTTCCTTCCCTGTGAGCCTTCCCTAATCCAGCCAGATGCCCGGGCCCTCGGCCCCATCAGCACCCCCTCGGGTATGGAGCTCAACCTGGTCAGTAGTTGGAGGTCAAACCTGGATGTCAAATTAGCCCAGGAGTTGGAGTACCACAAATTCGGCAGCTACTGCCGGATGGACCAGCCTGACTTCAGCCCCTACCCTCACCATGCCACCCCACAGCGCCTCTCCTCACAGGACCTCACTACCACCAGAGGCCTCCCAGACCTCAGGCCCTCTCCGCCCCCAGTGTCCTCTGTCCAGTCTTGGACCAAAACCCAGGCCGTCCAGCCCAGCAGCGTGGAGGTGGACCCCCTCCTCAATCTCTCTGACCTAGGCCTGTACGAGTCAGCGGCCCCCTCCGGTACTACCACACCAAGACACCAGCTGTCAAGCCACATCCCTGAGTCCACCAGCAGCCCATCTCTGAGCCAGGGCAAGTACTCCCCCCAGCAGCAATATCCCTACGCCCAGTATGACCGCCTCCAGTCCTGGCCAGCCTACCCAGTGCCAGAGTCAGCTGCCCCAGACCTCACTGCAGGGCTGCGCCTGAACTCGGGTGCCAAGGTTGGACCTTCACAAGACCCAGGTAGGGATGATGCACAAAGGTTACAGTGCTGATACCAGTATCACCATTACTACAGCTAGTCTACAGCTGATGTACATTCCACAGTCAACATGACAGCTATCTAGCAATTCAATCAGGAAGCCATTTATGAGAAACGTTGTATTTGTGTGTACATGTGCGTGTGTGTTGCAGCAGGCCTGTTTATCCAGAACGCCAGTGGGATCCAGATAGGCAGCAACAACACACTCAGCATCAGGGGTCATGAGTCCTACAGCAGCTTAGCCAGCTCTCTCTCCAACGGAGCCAACTCACTCTCTCTGCTCAAAGAAAACCTGCCGATGTACGGTAAGAGTAGACTACATCCTGCAAAGAGGAGCCTACTTCCTGAAAATAGACATCAGCTTCCTATTTGTCTATGTCATGTTTTCTACTAGTCACAGATTTTGCATTTGGCCACAATAGAGGGGTTCTATGCTCATCTGGTTAAGGAAGGGAACCACAAAATGTACCATAAAACCATTAATTTATGCATTGTTTGTTTACAAATTTACACTGAACAAAATTATTAACGCAACATGTAAAGTCTGAGTCCCATGTTTCATGAGCTGAAATAAAAGATCCCAGAAATGTTCCATATGCACAAAAAGTGTATTTCTCTCAAATGTTGTGCACAAATTTGTTTACATCCCTGTTAGTGAACATTTCTCCTTTGCCAAAATAATCCATCCACCTGACAGGTGTGGCATATCAAGAAGCTGATTAAACAGCATGATCATTACAAAGGTGCATCTTGTGCTGGCCACGATAAAAGGCCACTCTAAAATGTGCAGTTTTGTCACACAACCACAATGCCACAGATGTCTCAAGTTTTGAGGAAGTGTGCAATTGGCATGCTGACTGCAGGAATGTCCACCAGAACTATTCCCAGAGAATGTAATGTTTATTTCTCAACCATAAGCCGCCTTAGAGAATTTGGCAGTATGTCCAACCGGCCTCACAACCGCCGACCATGTGCATGGTGTCGTGTGGCCGAGCGGTTTGCTAATATCAACGTTGTGAATAGAGTGCCCCATGGTGGCGGTGGGGTTATGGTATGGGCAGGCATAAGCTACGGACAACGAACACAATTGCATTTTATCGATGGCAATTTGAATGCGCAAAAAATACAGTGATGAGATCCTGTTGCCAATTAAAGAGGCCCATTTTTTATAAGGTATCTGTGACCAACAGATGCATATCTGTATTCCCAGTCGTGAAATCCATAGATTAGTGCCGAATGAATTTATTTAAATTGACTGATTTCCTCATTTGAACTGTAACTCAGTAAAATCTTTGAAATTGTTGTATGTTCCGTTTATATTTTTGTTCAGTATATATTTGGGGTTATAATTTGGTTGGATTGTTAAACTATGACCATGGGGAATTTATAAATTATATTATTCAACAGTCAATGGGTATGTATCATTAATTGACAGTAAATTATCAAAATCCCTTGTTAATATCACAGAAAAGGGCTTTAACTAACTTTCATGTTATACAATATGTTCTGTTGTGTCCTTTCCCGTGTTCAGAGGACCAGGCTGTGACTGAGGAGCACCTGGATCTCCTGAGAGATAACATCGGGAAGGACTGGAAGCGCTGCGCCCGTCGTCTGGGCCTGAGCGAGGTGGAGGTGGAGACCATCGACCATGACTACCAACGTGACGGGCTGCCTGAAAAGGTGCACCAGATGCTGGAGCGCTGGAGGATGAAGGAGGGCTGTGTGGGCTGCACCGTGGGCCGGCTCTGCAGAGCCCTGGAGAGCTGTGTTAAAGTCGACCTGTTGAAGAGGCTTCTGCACTCCAGCGGGACCAACAGTTCTCTGTAGGTACAGTAGCCTGTATCAACTGTATTCAATTCCCCCTACACCAGAGGAATTGCTATTGACTCCAGCCCCCCACCCTCACCCTTACATTCCTACCAACCAATCTAACGTCTAATGATTGTGGGTTGAGTTGTTAGTATTGACTTTGAACCACTTACAGTAAGTAAGGTATTTTCTTGCCATATGATACGGATATGAGTGTAGCAGCCCAAATACGCCATTCCAATCTGGGGGAAATCTGCAGTTGCTACATCCATTTTTGGGCTTAAGTTAACAATATATACCCATTTGATTCTTGAAGAAAGAACTTATAAATGCCTCATGAGTTTAGTTCAATTGTTGTGCCACTTCAGAGCCCTATACTACAAATCAGGTTTGAGGAGTTGGCGAGGTAACCTTGGTCAAATCCTCGGGATAATCGGCAACAAATTATATCCTGAATGAAGTGTCTGAGCCAAAAGTTGGCCAAAAGTTTGAGGAAGCCGACTGATTTAAATATTTGTATTAATCAAATGTTTTTTTGTGTGTCATTTTTTACTTTTTTAAATACCTATCATATTACACATACAGTAGTAATGACAGCATTCGCTTTGCAAACTTGGGATTGTATTTTCACATTTGCAACAGCCGCAACCATAGACGTACAGTGCATTCGGAATGTATTCAGAACCCTTGACTTTTTTCACATTTTGTTACGTTACAGCCTTATTCTAATATAGGAATGTATCCTCACCAATCTACACACAATACCCCATAATGACAAAGCAAATTTTTAAGTAAAAATATCACATTTACATAAGTATTCAGACCCTTTACTGAGTATTTTGTTGAAGCACCTTCGCCAGCGATTACAGCCTTGAGTCTTGTTGGGTATGACGCTACTCAAGGACATTCAGAGACTTGTCCCGAAGCCACCTCTGCATTGTCTTGGCTTTGTGCTTAGGGTCGTTGTCCTGTTGGAAGGTGAACCTTCACCCCAGTCTGAGGTCCTGAGCACTCTGGAGCAGGTTTTCATCAAGGATCTCTTTGCTCCGTTCATTTTTCACACAATCCTGACTGGTCTCCCAGTCCCTGCCGCTGAAAAACATCCCCACGGCATAATGCTGCCACCACCATGCTTCACAGTAAGGATGGTGCCAAGTTTCCTCCAGACGTGACGCTTGGCATTCAGGCCAAATAGTTCAATATTGGTTACATCAGACTAGATAATCTTGTTTCTCATGGTCTAAGTCCTTTAGGTACCTTTTGGCAAATTCCAAGCGGGCCGTCGTGTGCCTTTTACTGAGGAGTGGCTTCCGTCTAGCCACCTTACCATAAAGGCCTGATTGGTGGAATGCTGGATGGTTGTCCTTCTGGAAGGTTCTCCCATCTCCACAATCGGGTTCTTGTTCACCTCCCTGACCAAGGCCCTTCTTCCACGATTGCTCAGTTTGGCCGGGCGACCAGCTCTAGGAAGAGTCTTGGTGGTTCCAAACTTCTTCCATTTAAGAATGATAGAGGCCACTGTGTTCTTGGGGACCTTCAATGCTGCAGACATATTTTGGTAGCCTTCCCAGATCTGTGCCTCGACACAATCTTGTCTCGGAGCTGTGCGGACAATTCCTTTGACATCATAGCTTGGTTTTTGCTCTGACATGAACCGTCAATGGTGGGACCTTATATAGACAGGTGTGTGCCTTTCCAATTGATTTTACCACAGGTGGACTCCAATCAAGTTGCGGAAACATCTCAAGGATGATCATTGGAAACAGGATGCACCTGAGCTCAATTTCGAGTACCATAGCAAAGGGTCTGAATACTTAAGGTATTAAGGTATTTCTGTTTTTTATTTTGATTAAATTTGCTAAAATATTTTTTACAACTTTTCACTTTGTCATTATGGGGTATGATGAGGAACATTTTTATTTAATACATTTTAGAATAAGGCTGTAATGTAACAAAATGTGGAAAAAGGGAAGGGTCTGAATACTTTCCAAATACAGTGTATATATTCATATTTATAATAAAATAATGATTAATAATAACAGTCAGGATTTTGTGTCCAATGGGATGAATGCAGATGGAGAAACCAGAATGTCCTTTTAAAAAGTTACCAGAACTGAGCTTTTATTCCTTCTACATAAAAATGTTCCCAGGGAGGACTCCCAATCCCCTAAGCAAGGGGACTGGAATTGGTTAAACTCGCAGTTTACTAAATGTACCAAATGATCCTCTTTCCATAAAAGCATGATGGTCATGACTTTCTAACATGAAAGGGGAAGTTAGACAATCGATCCGAGATCGACGTAAGTTTCAGTCATGGAATTTCTACCTTTTTTTTTACCCCTGGATAAGCACACGAAAGACGACATTAACGATACGAAATAAAATAAAGACTGCACTTCTAAAAGCCTATTTCACACCATAGCCTGTTGAATTTGCTAAATAACTTTTCTTTCATTTAGATTTCCTCACAAATTAAAATATGGCGCTGATTCGCATGGATTAATGTTTCAGCATTGTCTCAGTGAAGAGTTCGGCCTTTGACTAGACATGTGTGACATGCACACGCAGTTAAAGCCTGCTAGAGTTAGCAGCAGGCAGACAAGTAATATCCACCATCGTAGTACAGATGAAGGCTGAGCTGGAATGTGAAGTTGGCTAGCTTTATAAAAGTCTAGCTTGCTTCGTAATATACCACTCAGAACTCTAAATATTAGTTTGTTTTACTCCAATGTTTGTAAACAAAGTAAATGTAAGCAAACACTATATAGCCTCAAAACATGGTTAAAACTATAATTTTGATATTGTGGATGGTCAGTCCTTACATCCATAAGAACACATTCCAAACCTGTCACTACACCCTCGTAAACTCCCAATTTAATTGACAGTGTCATCTTCTTCACTTCCACTACCTGTCAGTCTTTCAAAAGGTTAATCACTTGGATAAAACAAGCCTTTGGACTGGAAACATCTGCTGTGAACTCAGAGACTAATTTTATGTGTCACAGTACGTTCTAAAATCCAGTACACCCACAATCAGAAAGATGTTTTTATTCATTTTTTATTTTGGTTGATTTTTATATTTTTATCAGCACCAAAGAAAAACGGAAGTGAACATTTAAAAATAATAATAATAATAATAAATCCTTCCAGTATAACGAACCTTGGTCTAGGCGAGCTACATGGTGTGCAGTCAGTGCACATAGAAATATAATGAACTCATTCTAATTCTATGGCTGTGCAGCACCAACATACCCTGATTCAACCAATCATTCAATCATCAACATTCGAGACCTTGATTATTTAGGTCAGCAGTAGTACAAAAGCACACCATGTACAGTAGCTTCCAAGAACAGAACAGAGATACATGTTTCCTGTGGACAACAAACATGTGACTTGACCAACATAGACGTTGTTGCTCACCTGCTCTCCGCTAGAGGGCAGCAGAATGTATGTATTCCTTGTCAGGTTCGTCTCATAATCATGGGGAACCAGCCTCTTCGAAGGGCTCTAACCGTACACTATTTATCCCGTACAGCTGCCAGGCAGGAATTTCCTCCTCCATGCATGACAATTAGTTACCCCAGTGTACGGCAAATGAAACATGAATGCATATGAATGTGTTTGAGGCAATTACCTATTTGACAGATTAGAGGTCCGCTGATATTGAAACTTCTTGTCTCTAGGCTAGTTTAAATGAACTATTGTAGTGTTTTGTGATACAGAACAGCAGTCATGCACTGCAAGTCTATTTTCCGTCATAATGTCTGCTCTTGGACATGACCCTGATTGTACGTCAATGAATGTGCTTTGGTGCGTGCTTGTATGTTATTTTGACGCTTGGCAGTAGCAGTTAATAGTGTGTGTGCGTGCATGTGTGTGTGCACGCTTAAATGTGTGTGTGTGTATGCTCATATGTGGGTGTGTGTATGCTCATATGTGGGTGAGAGAGGCATCTCAAAATTAGCTGGTGTTGTCACTTCACTGTGTTTTTAAATAAAGTCTGTTTCAAGAAAAGTGAATTTTGTCATAATTGTTGAGAAGCGATCTAATTGTTTGTAGTCAATGACTCACTAGGTGCATAGTCATGCTAGGTGCATAGCCGAAAGGGGGCAATCGGATTGATTCTAGTCCATACAAATCTTCTGAATGTGGATATACCGTTCTCCGTTGAAGCACCAAGAAACATTACATGGGGCCAATAGTGTTGTTCCCATAGAGATCCTATTAAATTAATGATTAGTCTTCTTAATTCCAATTCTATGGTTTTTCCTGACCAGGACAAACTCCTGGCCCGGCCCCAGATGGTGTACTAGTGTACCCAGACAGCAACAACAGGACTTGGGTACTCACTTGTCATCATGAAGTGCTTTGAGAGGCTAAGGATCATATCACCTCCACCTTACCTGACACCCTGGACCTACTACAATTTGCATACCGCCCCAACATCCACAGATGACGCAATCGCCATTGCACTGCACACTGCCTTATCCCAACTGGACAAGAGGAATACCTATATAAGAATGCTGTTCGTTGACTACAGCTCAGCCTTCAACACCATGGTGCCCTCCAAGCTCATCACTAAACCCGGGGCCCTGGGTCGGAACCCCGCCGATGCAACTGGGTTCTGGACTTCCTGACAGGCCGACCCCAGGTGGTGAAGGTAGGCAACAATACCTGACACGGTCGCCAGGTGTATGGTGTTTCCTCCGACACATTGGTGTGGCTGGCTTCCAGGTTAAGTGGGCATTGTGTCAAGAAGCAGTGCGGCTTGGTTGGGTCGTGTTTCGTATGGCTCTCGACCTTCGCCTCTCCTGAGTCCGTACAGGAGTTGCAGCGATGAGACAAGACTGTAACTACCAATTGGATACAACGAAATTGGGGAGAAAAAGGGGTAAAAGTAAATAAATAAAAGTTTGCAAATGACACAACAGTAGTAGGCCTGATTACCAACAACGATGAGACAGCTTACCGGGAGGAGGTGAGGGCCCTGGCAGAGTGGTGCCAGGAAACTAACCTCTGCCTCAACGTCAACAAAACAAATGAGCTGATCGTGGACTTCAGGAGAGAGAGGGAGCACACTCCCATCCACATCGACCGGGCCACAGTGACTAGGATGAAAAGCTTCAAGGTCCTTTGTGTGCACATCACTGACAAATGGTCCATCCACACAGACATTGTGGTGAAGAAGGCACAACAGCGCCTCTTCAACCTCAGGAGGCTGAAGAAATGTGGCTTGGCCCCTAATACTCTCACAAACTTCTACAGATGCACCATTGTGAGCATCCTATCGGGCTATATCACTGCCTGGTACGGCAACTGCACCCGTTGTTACCGGAAGGCCAAGAAGATCAAGGACCTCAGCCACCCGAGACACAGCCTGTTCACCCCACTACTATCTAAAAGGCAGATACAGTACAGGTGCATCAAAGAGACAAAAAAAAAAGCTTTGATCTCCAGGCCATCGCTGTTAAAAAGTCACCACTAGTTGGCCTCTGCTCAGTACCCTGCCCTGAACTTTAGTCACTGTTACTAGCCGGCTACCACCCGGTACTCAACGCTGCACCTTAGAGACTGCTGCCCTATGTACATAGTCATTGAACACTGGTCTACAGTTGAAGTCAGAAGTTTACATACACCTTAGCCAAAGACATTTAAACTCAGTTTTTCACAATTCCTGACATCCTAGTAAATATTCCCTGTCTTAGGTCAGTTAGGATCACCACTTCACTTTAAGATTGTGAAATGTCAGAATAATAGTAGAGAGAATGATTTATTTCAGCTTTTATTTCTTTCATCACATTACCAGTGGGTCAGAAGTTTACATACACTCAATTAGTATTTGGTAGCATTGCCTTTAAATTGTTTAACTTGGGTCAAACGTTTTGGGTAGCCTTCCACAAGCTTCCCACAATAAGTAGGGTGAATTCTGTCCCCTTCCTCCTGACAGAGCTGGTGTAACTGAGTCAGGTTTGTAGGCCTCCTTGCTCGCACACGCTTTTTCATTTTCTGCCCACAAATGTTCTATAGGATTGAGGTCAGGGATTTGTGATGGCCACTCCAATACCTTGACTTTGTTGTCCTTAAGCCATTTTGCCACAACTTTGGAAGTATGCTTGGGGTCATTGTCCATTTGGAAGACCCATTTGCGACCAAGCTTCAACCTCCTGACTGATGTCTTGAGTTGTTGCTTCAATATATCCACATAATTTTACTTCCTCAAGGATCCTACAAACCTGACTCAGTTACACCAGCTCTGTCAGGAGGAGTGGGACAAAATTCACCCTACTTATTGTGGGAAGCTTGTGGAAGGCTACCTGAAATGTTTGACCCAAGTTAAACAATTTAAAGGCAATGCTACCAAATACTAATTGAGTGTATGTAAACTTCTGACCCACTGGGAATGTGATGAAAGAAATAAAAGCTGAAATAAATCACTCTACTATTATTCTGACATTTCACATTCTTAAAATAAAGTGGTGATCCTAGCTGACCTAAGACAGGGAATTTTTACTAGGATTAAATGTCAGGAATTGTGAAAAACTGAGTTTAAATGTCTTTGGCTAAGGTATATGTAAACTTCCGACTTCAACTGTATACAGTGGGGCAAAAAGGTATTTAGTCAGCCACCAATTGTGCAAGTTCTCCCACTTAAAAAGATGAGAGAGGCCTGTAATTTTCATCATAGGTACACTTCAACTATGACAGACAAAATGAGGGGGAAAAAATCCAGAAAATCACATTTTTAATGAATTTATTTGCAAATTATGGTGGAAAATAAGTATTTGGTCACCTACAAACAAGCAAGATTTCTGGCTCTCACAGACCTGTAACTTCTTCTTTAAGAGGCTCCTCTGTCCTCCACTCGTTACCTGTATTAATGGCACCTGTTTGAACTTGTTATCAGTATAAAAGACACCTGTCCACAACCTCAAACAGTCACACTCCAAACTCCACTATGGCCAAGACCAAAGAGCTGTCAAAGGACACCAGAAACAAAATTTTAGACCTGCACCAGGCTGGGAAGACTGAATCTGCAATAGGTAAGCAGCTTGGTTTGAAGAAATCAACTGTGGGAGCAATTATTAGGAAATGGAAGACATACAACACCACTGATAATCTCCCTTGATCTGGGGCTCCACGCAAGATCTCACCCCGTGGGGTCAAAATGATCACAAGAACGGTGAGCAAAAATCCCAGAACCACACGGGGGGACCTAGTGAATGACCTGCAGAGAGCTGGGACCAAAGTAACAAAGCCTACCATCAGCAAGGGCATTGAAGATGAAACGTGGCTGGGTCTTTCAGCATGACAATGATCCCAAACACACTGCCCGGGCAATGAAGGAGTGGCTTCGTAAGAAGCATTTCAAGGTCCTGGAGTGGCCTAGCCAGTCTCCAGATCTCAACCCCATAGAAAATCTTTGGAGGGAGTTGAAAGTCCGTGTTGCCCAGCAACAGCCCCAAAACATCACTGCTCTAGAGGAGATCTGCATGGAGGAATGGGCCAAAATACCAGCAACAGTGTGTGAAAACCTTGTGAAGACTTACAGAAAACGTTTGACCTCTGTCATTGCCAACAAAGGGTATATAACAAAGTATTGAGATAAACTTTTGTTATTGACCAAATACTTATTTTCCACCATAAATAAATTCATTAAAAATCCTACAATGTGATTTTCTGGATTTTTTTTTCATATTTTGTCTGTCATAGTTGAAGTGTACATATGATGAAAATTACAGGCCTCTCTCATCTTTTTAAGTGGGAGAACTTGCACAATTGGTGGCTGACTAAATACTTTTTTGCCCCACTGTATGAGCCATATATTCCATACTCTGACATTGCTCGTTCTAATATTTCTTAATTCCTTTTTATTTTTGGGATTTGTGTGTATTGTTAGGTATTATTGCACTGTTGGAGCTAGGAACATAAGCATTTCTCTACACCCATGATAACATCTGCAAGATATGTGTACATGACCAATTCAATTTAATTTGGCTGGTGCCCAGATTTCATTTGGCCAGGCAGTAGGCAATAACTTCTCCTCGGAGTGGGACCCATCCGATCCCAGATCCAACCCCAGCGGTCCATCTCTATCTGACTACCACACGGCTGATGGGCTGCTGCGAAACACTGTTTTAATTGCCTGTTTTAAAAAGGATCAGGGATGAAGAAGAGATAAGCTCGACATTTTTTAAAGGCATTGATTCATGTTTTTTGTGAACCTTCCCATATCGTGATACTAACATTCTTATCGAGGCTGGAGCCTGTTAATCCCCTTCGCAAACAGGAGAAAATGTATCTGCATGTATGATTAATGAATAAATCAGCGAGTGCAAATGTTGATTAGCGTCTGTTTTCCACACAATAATTACATTATATCAGATTTATGGATGTTTAAATTAACTTTGTTCCAATTGACTCCCCATAATTCAATCTAATTAAGTACCAATATTTACTTTAACCAAGACTACAAAAAAATCTTTGCTCATTAGTTTCTCATATAGGCAGTTGGTATTTAAATTAATGATTAAATCAACAGATTGCAATACAGCTACCCAGAGAGACAAGGTGCATGGCAAAGTGCTACAGTGCTGTTAGTTCAGCTGTGGAAAACAGGAGGAAGATTTAATGGCTTGTAACATGATTGGAAGGAATCAACAGTTTGTAGATTTGGTCAAATAATTTTTTGAACCTTGCAACGGAGGACATTCCATGCCGATGACTGCCATGCATATTTTACACAGTTTTCACACACAAAACGGTTCACAATGTGTCAATACCACACAACACAAATCTGTTTTGTCTTGTTGTGTTTTTAACCCTTTCTTCTCTCTCACTCTCTGAATTTGACTATCTATAGTTGCTCAATTTATACTTGGTTATTTGCCTTGCTCGCCCTTTCTCCTCTCCCTGTTGCGCTTATATACACAGTATACTGTAGTGCTTATTGTTGAGTGAATATCAGTATCTTCAGCTGTTTGATTATGACTTTGGTTGATTCTATCGCTGTCTCTCTCATCGATCTCCTTTATACATAAAGTCAACAGTTTCATGTTGAGTTAAACCATGCTGTACTGAACCAACAAAACAATCCAGCACCTACTGTATATGTACCTGTATTAGACAACTGTAAACACTGGATGGAAATGGGATTGTAGAGGAAGCGGAACTGATGTCAAAGTGGGTTTCGCTTTCCATCGTCCATGTGTCAAACTGTTTATTGCCGCAAACAGTATTGTACCTTGGTTTCTGTCCCGATCCTTCCGAGGATGATGGGGTTCCATTTTGTTCCACTGTGTTCTCCTCCAGCCCACACGAATCCCTGAAGGACAACCTAGGTTTTTACTAAGCGCATTTCAACAAAGTCACTGTCTATCTTGACAGATAAATAAATAAAGTCATTTTAAATATCAACTGAAAAATATATATCAGAGATGTAAAAAATATAAAACCAGAGAATGCATATATCACATTCTATGGCCAGGCAAATTTAGCGTGTCCCGGCACCATCTCCAAGGTGATCTGTAGGTTGTCGATCTCCGAGGTCCTTTTGCTGCTCATGGTGGCTCGCAGGGACTTCTTGTGACAGGCCTCCTGTTTTTTATGCTTCTGCCTCTGCTTCCATGTTGGTTTCTGTGTCAGTGGCTGCAGCTTGGGCTGGGGCTCTGTTGAGAGCTGATCCTGAGGTGCGTTAGTGTTGATTGAGGAGCTGGGGGGGTTGGTGCCACCATGGCAATCTCTGGGGTAGTGTCTGAAGCACTCGAAGGCGTCGCTGCACTTCTCGCAGGTGCTGCTACAACCTCTGTACCCGGCGAGGGCTTGGTTGGCAGATGAGTTGGTGGAACAGGACTGGTCGTGTCCTGGTGGTCTGCGGAGCGACCGGAGGCTAACCTGGACCACAGAGCCGGAGCGGCACTTCCCCACAGCGCCTTGGGAGCAGGAGCACAGGCAGCCCTTCAGACAGGCCCTGTGAAAGCTCACCAGGTCCCGGTACATCACCCTGCGGAAGTTGGGCCTGAGCAGCAGGTAGATGATGGGGTTGTATATGGTGGAGGACTTGGCAAACATTGCGAGTATGGCGAACGTCAACGGTGGGATGTTCTCCATGTGTCCAAACGCTGCCCACATCGACACCACGGCATAAGGGCTCCACGCTGTGAAGAAACCGATACAGACAGCAACACTCAGCTGGAGGAGAAAAATAAACAATAGGACAGAAAAGGGGGGAAGGAAAGAGTGCGAGAGAGAGAGAGCAAATGTTATTTAACAGTTTAACAAGATCTATTGGCAGATGGCGTTTTAGTGCACTAGGCACTTCATTCATAACTGACTGACTACCGAGGATTGAATGATTGAAATAGGCCATTGAGGTTCTTTTAACAACACGGTTAGAGCGAGGGACATTAGAGCCTATCTGACTGCCTCTGATTGGATGAAGAGAGTAAAAAGGTATAGGTGAAGCGTTCTCGTATGGATCATGAGCCAAACTTATAGCAGGGAAGACTGTGGCTGATGATGCCCACTAAGCTGCGGGTGCAGCAGGCCCCCGACTCCACATCCATCATAATGTATTCCTGTATAACTAGCCAAATCCCTCTGAGAACCTCCCATCACTAGGGGATTTATTGAGGTCACTTCCAATCTCAGGGAGAGAGACGGATGAAGAGAGAGAGAGATGGAGCTGAGCTTTAGAGAGTCACCTGTCTCTGAAGCGAGGCTTTTGATATAAAAAGATATATATTTCACCCGTCGCTTCGTTCCTCTCAATTCGTTTAATTCTGACCCCCAGGCCCTCTCTTTTCAATATGGCGGATGACATTGGAATCACACCTCAGAGAAGAGTCCCCAACCAGAGTGGGTTTCCTGATAATAAGATTTGCATCAATCTCAGGTATGAGTGGGGGAGGGGGGACCATCACCCCTGGATTGGGGCTGGTAGCAGGGAGAGATGTGTGTGTTTGTTGCGTTGCGTTCACGCACATACTGTACTGTACATGACTGGGAGAGGATGAGTGCTTTAATAAAGCCCCTATACAGGAACAGTAATAAAGGAGAGCGAGTGAAAGAGAGAGACCGGAAGAGAGCAAAAGGGAAGGTCTACATAAAGCAAAGAAATGGAGACAGGTATTTACTAATCCTAATCTATTTCCTGCACTGATCTTGCCTGACGACTCAAACTGAATTCTTCTCGCTGGTCTATGTTCGCTATATACAGTACTTCAGTCTGAGACTGCCATCGTTGAAGCCGTTTGTGGGGATGTCAAAATGACGGGTGTTGTACAAAACAAAGTCATCAGCGATTGGATCATCTCTAACCAATCAGAGTATCAAAGCCAATGACGAATTTTCAAAACGCTGTTTTACCTATGTGTGTTCTGGATCTGGCCCAACCCATAGGTTTCTGGGACCAGTCAATGTGGTTGCGTTCTAGAACTCGTCGGGGAAGTACTCAAATCCAGACTCATTGCGGAGAAGAAACTAATGTCCGTGGGTGGGGCGTAGCGTTTGGCCGGAGCAAGGACTTTGGGTAGCCAGGCAAGCTCTGAGCATCCTGTTCATGACATTAAACTATACAAACCCCCTATTATGTGAAGTGGCCTTAGTAGTGACTATACAATACTCAATTGAATTTTGAATTAACGAATCATCCAATCAAATACAGTACCAGTCAAAAGTTTGGACACACCTACTCATTCCAGGGTTTTTCTTTATTTTTATTAATTTCTACAGTACATTGTTGAATAATAGTGAAGACATCAAAACTATGAAATAACACATATGGAATCATGTAGTAACCAAAAAAGTGTTAAACAAATCAAAATATATTTTATATTTGAGTTTCTTCATAGGAACCACCCTTTTTGCCTTGATGACAGCTTTGCACACTCTTGGCATTCTCTCAACCGGCCTTATGAGGTAGTCACCTGTAATGCATTTCAATGAACAGGTGTGCCTTGTCAAAAGTACATTTTTGACTCACCACCTGGATTCGGTCTTATGTAGCAAAATGTGAAATGGTGTTTTTTACATTGGATAAAAGTAGAGACTCAGAACTACGAAATGGTATATCATACACTGTATTTGAGGAACAATGGGAAAGTCGTTCTGCTTTGAAAGTTGATCAACTTGTAAACTCACTTTTGAGAAAATCGCCTTTGAATGTTTTGGTATCTAGTGAAGAGCTCTGCTTTGTTTACACCCATTCAGCATGGTTCACACCCTCTTAAGCTTTAGCACCACCCATCTCATTTCGCTCTCTGAGTGCACACTCTGGCCAATGATTTGTTTACCTCTGGATAACATGAAAACAGCCTAACCAGCTCTGCTGGCAACAATTTCATTACCATTTTTTACAGACGTTTACTGACACCGGCCATATTCAACGGGTGTTCTACACACATCACTTAACGTTAGCTAACGAGCCAGCCAACTAACGTTAGCTAGTTAAACAACAATGAACAAAGTGCCAACACTGCCTATCATTAGGCTCTAACTAGAAAAGCAAACAGCTATGCGAAACGAATAATAACGTCCGCTAGGGAGCCAGCTAACGTTAGCTAGCTAGCTAACGGTACATTTTATCTTAAGACATATAGCTAGCTAGCTAAACAATTAACCTAGCTAGGTAAACAACGTTTAAGATCACCCCCGACATGTAACGTTCGCTAACGAGCCAGCCAGCTAACGTTAGCTAGTTAAACAACAATGAACAAAGTGCCAACAATGCCTAACATTAGGCTCTAACTAGAAAAGCAAACTGCCCTAGGAAACTAATAATAACGTCCACTAGGGAGCCAGCTAACATTAGCTATCTAGCTAACAGAACACTTTAGCTTGAAATTAAACCACTTTCTGTCAAAATTAGAAATGTGTAATATCTGAAAATGGAGCTAGCTAATGCTAGACTATCTTACCATCAACATGCATGATGGATGCGTCTCCCTGTCAGGAATGCCATAGCACGGTTGCCCTTAGTTTGAAGATGTAATCTGGAGACAGGTGTTTTCTCCATCTCTTTATCTATCATACTCTAATTCCACTGATTTCAAAACTTGATCCTCCAGAAAGTGGAGAGCAACACTTATGCAGCTCCACTACAGAATACATTTTTTTTAAAGCCGTGTTTGACAGGATTACCGACACAGACTGACGAGCTCAAATAGACAGACGCCTTCAATATGGCAGACCAATCCGAACTTCTCTCTGGGCATGTCCAACCCACTCATTATCTCAGCCAATCATGGCTAGTGGGAAGGTTAATATATTTTTTCTGCGGCTTAACCAACAAGGCTTGTAATTGAACAATTGTATTCGTATTTACAGATGGCATACAAGTTTGTTATTAAGGCATATGAAAGTTCACATGGTCCAGAAGGCATTTCTGCCCAAAAAAACACATTTCTATAAAAAATTTAATAAATTGAATTGAAACGGCTCTCCTGTGAAGTCGTGTCAGTTTGAGCCAATCGATTGTGCTGTGACAAGGTAGGGTTGGTAAACAAAAGATGGCCCTATTTGGTAAAAGACGAAGTCCATATTATGGCAAGAACAGCTCAAATAAGCAAAGAGAAACTAAATCTGTCATTACTTTAAGACATGAAGGTCCGTCAATCCGGAAAATGTCAAGAACTTTGAATGTTTCTTCAAGTGCAGTCGCAAAAACCATCAAGCGCTATGTTGAAACTGGCTCTCATGAGGACCACCACAGGAAAGTAAGATCCAGAGTTACCTCTGTTGCAGAGGATACGTTCATTAGAGTTACCAGCTTCAGAAATTGCAGCCCAAATAAATGCTTCACATAGTTCAAGTAACAGACACATCTCAACATCAACTATTTAGAGGAGACTGCGTGAATCAGGCCTTCATGGTCGAATTGCTGCAAAGAAACCACTACTGAAGGACACCAATAATAAGAAGAGACTTGCTTGGGGCAAGAAACACTAGCAAATCACATTAGACTGGTGGAAATCCACATTTGTGAGACGCAGAGTAGGAGAACGGATGATCTCCACATGTGTGGTTCCCACCATGGAGGTGTGATTATGTGGGGGTGCTTGCCTGGTGACACTGTCAGTGATTTATTTAGAATTCAAGGCATATTTAACCAGCATGGCTACCCCAGCATTCTGCAGCGATACGTCATCCCATCTGGTTTGTGAGTAGTGGGACTATCATTTGTTTTTCAACAGGACAATGACCCACCACCCCTCCAGGCTGTGTAAGTGCTATTTGACCAAGAAGGAGAGTGATGGAGTGCTGCATCAAATGACCTGGCCTCCACAAACACCGGACCTCAACCCAATTGAGATGGCTTGGGATGAGTCGGACCGCAGCCAACAAGTGCTCAGCATATGTGGGAACTCCTTCAAGACTGTTGGAAAAGCATTCCAGGTGAAGCCAAGAGTGTGCAAAGCTGTCAACAAGGCAAAGGGGGGCTACTTTGAAGAATATAAAATATATTTTGATTTGATTTGTTTATCACTTTTTTGGTTACTACATGATTCCATATGTGTTATTTCATTGTTTTGATGTATTCACTGTTATTCTACAATATAGTATATATAAAGAAAAACCCTTGAATGAGTAGGTGTGTCCAGACTTTTGACTACTACTGTATATTTATACTTTTTTTAAATCAACAGTTGTCAGAACATGCTTTACGGTACAGTACCCCTGTTAGACTCTGTTCAGTGCTCACCTTCACAATAACAGTATGGATGTTGCTCATCTTGGCCGGCCGGGCCTCATGATGTTCCATGGCCTTACGAGAGGCTCGAACCGTCATCAGAATGCCCGTGTAGGATACTGTGATGATGCAGCAGGGCACGATGTAGCACAAGATAAAGAGCGCCATTGTGTAGGAGCGGGCCACGGGGTGCAGGTTGGACAGGCGCCAGTCGATGCAGCAGGCTGTGCCATATGGCTCTGGACCATACTCACCCCAGTGGGCCAGAGGGGAGAAGGCGAACACCAGGGCCCAGACCCACGCACAGGCTATCAGCAGACGGCCATGCCCCGGGTTGAATCGGTTACCTGAATGGACGAATGGATGAGTGGAGAGATGGATGGGGGATGCATGGGGAGGTGGATGGATGGAGAGAAGGATGGATGAATGGATGGATGGATGGATGGATGGATGGATGGATGGATGGATGGATGGATGGATGGATGGATGGTCATTTTAATAGGATAGCATGGTCATCATTAAAGATTCTGATAAGCACAGGTGGGGATTTCTAAAACTGAAAATGCCATAGGGGATTATTTTGACAGGTTGTCACGCCCTGACCATAGAGAGCCTTTTTATTCTCTATTTTGGTTAGGTCGGGGTGTGACTAGGGTGGGTAATCTAGGTGGTGGGTAATCTAGGTTGTTTTATTTCTATGGTGGCCTGGTATGGTTCCCAATCAGAGGCAGCTGTTTATCGTTGTCTCTGATTGGGGATCATATTTAGGCAGCCATTTCCCCACTGTGTTTTGTGGGATCTTGTTTTTGTGTTGTTGCCTGTGAGCACTCCAGAGCTTCACGTATCGTTTGCTGTTTTTTAAATTGTTTTGTGCGTTTCACGAATAAAAAGATGTGGAACCCATATCACGCTGCGCCTGTTCCGAATGTTATTTCGACGATCATGACAGAAGATCCCACCACACCAGGACCAAGCAGCGTGCCCAGGAGGAGAAGGTATCCTGGACTTGGGAGGAGATCTTGGATGGGAAGGGATCCTGGACTTGGGAGGAAATCCTGGCAGGACAGGATCGCCTTCCTTGGCGGCAGATGCAAGGAGAGAAGGCGCCGGGGTTTGCGGCCACAACGGAAGCCCAAAGGACAGCCCCCCCAAAAAATTGGGGGGGGGGGGCACACGGGTGGTCGGCGGAGCCGAGGAGCCAACCAGAGCCCATCTGGGAGAAGATGGAGAAATTGGAGGAGAGTGAACGGAGAAAGCCAGAGACCACCTGGCAGGAGATAGAGAGGTGGTCGGTCGACCCAAGGAGAGTACCAGAGCCCACCTGGGATTCGTTGGAACAGTGTGAGGAGGGATACCGGAGAATGGAGTTGGCTAGGAGTATGCGGCAACGCAGGCGTTTTGGAGGAACGTGTCATCAGTCCGGTGAAACCTGGGCCGGCTCCACGTATCTGGCCTCCAGTGCGCCTCCCCAGTCCGGTACGTCCTGTGTCTCCTCCTTGCACTTGCCCTGAAGTGTGTGTCACCAGTCCGGTACCACCTGTGCCGGCTCCACGCACTAGGCCTCCAGTGCGCCTCCCCTGTCCGGTACGTCCTGTGCCTGCTCCTCGCACGCGCCCTGAAGTGCGTGTCACCAGTCCAGAGCTTCCGGCGACGGTCCCTGGTCCGGAGCTTCCGGCGACGGTCAACGGTCCGGAGCTACCGGCGACGGTCCACGGTCCGGAACCTCCTGCGACGGTCCACGGTCCGGAACCTCCTGCGACGGTCCACGGTCCGGAGCCTCCTGCGACGGTCCACGGTCCGGAACCTCCTTCTGCGCCGGTGCCCAGTCCAGGCACGGTGTCCAGTCCCGCTCCATGGCAGGAGCCTTCATCTGCGCCGGTGCCCAGTCCAGGCACGGCGTACAGTCCTGCTCCAGGGCCGGAGCCTTCCTCTGCGCCGGTGCCCAGTCCAGGCACGGCTTCCAGTCCAGCTCCAAGGCCAGAGCCTTCCTCTGCGCCGATGTCCAGTCCAGGCACGGTGTCCAGTCCCGCGCCAAGGCCGGAGCCTTCCTCTGCGCCAGTGCCCAGTCCAGGCTTTTTATTCTCTATTTTGGTTAGGTCGGAGTGTGACTAGGGTGGGTAATCTAGGTTGTTTAATTTCTATGTTGGCCTGGTATGGTTCCCAATCAGAGGCAGCTGTTTATCGTTGGGATCTTGTTTTTGTGTTGTTGCCTGTGAGAACTCCAGAGCTTCACGTATCGTTTGCTGTTTTTTTTAATTGTTTTGTGCGTTTCACGAATAAAAGGATGTGGAACCCATATCACGCTGCGCCTTGGTCCGAATGTTATTTTGACGATCGTGACACAGGTACACATTTTTCGGGACTGTTTTGAATGCTCCCAGAGTTATTTTCTCAATTTACAGCCCTGGGTATGTTATGGCGCACATACTAAATACATGGATAACTGATCCATTATGTACTAGACCACATTTAAAAAGAACAGCAATAAGAGAATAGACTAATAACTAATTTGTTTAAGTTGGTAGAGCGTGCCTCAGCTGGTTGGCACAATTTTTGCCAACATCACAAGCCATACTAATTGAGTGTTGGTTAGTCAGTTGCAAGTGGACTTGTCAGCCATCAAAGCAGTGGCTGATGTTTGTTCGGTCACTGAGGATTTATCTACTTCTTTTGATTATCTAGTTCCTTTGAACTGTAGATTTTCGCCCCATCAATAAATCAACAGTCAACTACTTAGTGTCGACTTTTACTAATCCTCTGTCAATTCCATGGGCAAGACTAGGGCCAGGCTCTTTGATGACTTACCGTAGAGAGGATAACATACTTTCACAAAACACACCATGCTCAACAGGGTGAGAGTGGTCAGACTGCAGATCCCAAACAACACGCTACAGAACGCGTAGATCAAACACACCGTTTTCCCAAACAGCCACCTGAGGGAGAGGGGGAGGAACAGAAAGAGAGGGAACAAGAGAGAGAGGGAGAGCGGGAGGGTTCAGAAAGGCCATAGAGGGAGAGAGAAAGAGAGAATTAGAGGGATAAATAGAGCGGGAGAGAGAAATACTGAAAGAAAGAGAGAGTGAGAACACACTGACCATTCAATGTACAATATAAAGCAGGACCTGTCACCACACAACCAAACTAGAAAGGTAATTGAACCATGACAATTGGAGAGGATAGTTTTTAATCCAAACCCAACAGGTTTACTAATCTGCATTTACACAGTGTGATGGCATAAGGCCAACGTTAGACATCAATACCTTTAGTCAAAACACTACAGTTTCCTGCACTGTAAAAAAAAAAAATCCTTTTGGTTTTTACATTAACTTAATATACCTTTATTTACAGTAATGTACAGGCAATTGGCTGCCAGTAAGTTACTGTAACAAAACTACAGGATTTCTTTACAGTGTGTCTGTGAAGTATAGGAGCCAGTCACATGTGAGGTGAAGCATTTCCTCTCCTCTCCAATGGGCTGCTACTGTGGCTTGGGAAGTCTGTGTATGGGGTCTTTCATACTATCCTGCTGAACCGAACTGCACTGTGCTGGCCTGGAAATGTACTTTTCACATGATCCTTTCCAGGAGGATCCAGTGGATGAGTAACCAGGTCAGACAGCACAGTACAGCTTGGCTTGGCACTGTAAAATAGTATACAGTGCCAGACCTGGGTACTCCCTTATTTCACTATTATTTGATGGTTTGTACAGCTCCTGTGGTAGATATTTGCTAGGCTTGGCTCTGTGGTGTAAACCTGGGTGTACAGTACTTGTGGTAGATGCTGGAGGTGATGGCCATGGGGTAGAGGGACAGAGTCAGACCCATGTCGCTGATGGCCAGGTTGATAATGAACATCTCAGCTGGTTTGAGCAGGTGCTTCTTCTTGTAGGAGACGTAGAGCAGTGTGCTGTTGCCAAACAGAGAGCACACACCTGCAGACCAGAGAGAGAGACAGAGACACCACTCAGTACTCTGCTGTGATAATTACCACAGAGACAGACACACCTCAGGACAACAACTGGAGGGGTATATAAATATGCAGAAATATAAACACTAGAACGGGCACGGCTGTACTGTCGAATGGCCGTGTTCTGTTGGGTATGTCCGTTCTAGTAATTCTACGTCTATGCCTGTAATCAGCATAGTTAAAGAACATGTTTGAAATAAATTACGTCCCAATGGGGCTGTGTCCCAAAGGAATATTAAGGGCAGTGTTCAGAGTCAATGAATATGGTATATTATTTCCCCAGACCTTTCCTATCAATGGAGCGTAATTACACATTGATGTAACTAATGAACAAGGACACTCCATAAATCTACACTGAACAAAAATATAAATTCAACATGCAACAATTTCAAAGATGTTACTGTTCATATAAGGAAAATTGATTAGGCCCTAATCTATGGATTTCACATGACTAGGAATACAGATATGCATCTGTTGGTCACAGTAGTGGCGTGGATCAGAAAACTAGTCAGTATCTGGTGTGACCACCATTTGCCTCATGCAGAGCGACATCTCCTTTGCATATAATATATTTAACTCATTGATCAGGCTGTTGATTGTGGCCTGTGGAATGTTGTCCCACTGCTCTTCAATGGCTGTGCCAAGTTGCTGGAAATTGTGTTTGTTGTCCATAGCTCATGCATGACCATACCATAACCCCATGGGGCACTCTGTTACCCAATGTTGACAACAGCAAACCGCTCACCCACGCAACGCCAAACACGTTGTCTGCCATCTGCCCAGTACAGTTGACACTGGGATTCATCCGTAAAGAGCACACTTCTCCAACATGCCAGTGGCCATCGAAGGTGAGCATTTGCCCACTGAAATTGGTTACGATGCTGAAATGCAGTCAGGTCAAGACCCTGGTGTGGATGACGAGCACGCAGATGAGCTTCCCTGAGACGGTTTCTGACAGTTTGTGCAGAAATTATTCAGTTGTGCAAACCCACCCATCAGCTGTCCGGGTGGCATGTCTCAGACGATCACGCAGGTGAAGAAACCGGATGTGACATTCCTGGGCTGGCGTGGTTTCATGTGATCTACGGTTATGAGGCTGGTTGGACGTACTGCCAAATTCTCTTATGGTAGAGAAATTAACATTAAATTATCTTGCAACAGCTCTGGTGGACATTCCTGCAGTCAGCATTCCAATTGCACGCTCCCTCAACTTGAGACATCTGTGGTATTGTGTTGTGTGACAAAACAACATTTTAGAGTGGCCTTTTATGTCCCCAGCACAAGGTGCACCTGTGTAATGATCATGCTGTTTAATCAGCTTCTTGATATGCCAAATCTGTCAGGTGGATGGATTATGTTGGCAAAGGAGAAATGCTCACTAACAGGGATGTAAACAAATTTGTGCACAGAATTTGAGAGAATCTGTGCGTGTGGAATATTCTGGGATCTTTTATTTCAGCTCATGAAACAAGGGACCAACACCTTACATGTTGCTTTTATATTTTTGTTCAGTATAGAAGTACAAAGAAAGTTATAAAATATTGCGTTGTTTAGGAGTGCAAGGGCGAATTTAGTTATTGTACACGCGCACTTCACAGAGCGCGTGTGTCCCAAACAGAAATATGCGAATACATGCTAGAACACGCCAATAGGCTCTTGCTAGCTCGTGCTTGGCTTTGCTCACCTCCTTTATTGTTCTGCCCACTAGGATTAATTTTCTCCCACTGGAAATGACAAGCTGTGGTCTATTTTGGGTTAGTTATAAAAATATTTTTTCCCCGTGTCACAGTACACCGCAAGACGCCTCCTCCACCCAGGGTTGCCAGGTCTAACTAAAATTTCAAAGACAATGACCACTCAAAACCAGCCCAAAATGTCTGAAACTAGCCCACTTTTTTTCTCTAGCAAGAGAGTAATTGCCACATTTATACAATAAACCCTTTTTCCATAATGTTATCGAGTCAATTAAAACTTCTTAAGAATCGGTGTCCTGCTATCGGGACAACTTCCGGTGAAACTGGAGGACGGGCAATTCAAATAAATAATCATAAATATTATGGATTTTAAACATTTAGGTACATATAAGTATCTTATATCGGCTGAAAACTTAAATTATTGTTAATCTAACTGCACTGTCCAATTCACAGTAGCCATTACAGTGAAAACATGCCATGCGATTGTTTGAGGACGGCGCCCCACATCAAAATATTTTTCCACCAACACAGGTTTCATACATTCACATATAACGATTAAATATTCACTTACTTTTTGAAAATCTTCCTCTGATATGTCATCCAAAGGGTCCCAGCTATAGCATGTAGTGTTGTTTTGTTAGATAAAATCCTTCTGTATATCCCAAAAAGTATGTTTAGTTGGCGCCATCGATTTGAGTAATCCACTCGTTTAACTTGCAGAGAAAGGAATCTGAAAATCTACCTCTAAACTTTGTTTCAACAAGTCAAAATACGTTTCTATTTCATCCTCAGATGTCCTAAAATATAATCAAACTATAACATTTATTTCGGAAAGAAGTATGTTCAATAGGAAACCGATTTTAGCAGGTGCGTAATGTCTTCATGGCACACGCAAACACGAATTTCCAAGACTGTGTCCTTCTACTAAAACTGATATTTCTTATTTGTTTTTGAAGTTACAAGCCTGAAACCTTGAACATAGATTGCTGACACCCTGTGGAAGCCATAGTAATTGCATCCAGGGAGCTAATTTCCAATATGACCTTTCTCTTGCATTTCTAAGAGGATTGTCTCTCTCAACAAAAAAAATTCAGGTTGGTTTGTCTTTGGATTTTCTCCTACCATATCTATTGTGTTATATTCTCCTACATTATTTTAACATTTCCACAAACTTCAAAGTGTTTTCTTTCCAATGGTACCAATTATATGCATATCCTGACTTCAGAGCCTGAGCTACAGGCAGTTTACTTTGGGCACATCATTCAGGCAGGAAGAGGAGAAAAAAGGGGTCTAGCCCTAAAATTAAGAAGGAATATCCTAGTAACTTGTTACGACGTTAGAAGCAAAATTCAGTTGTCATCAAAATAACAATTATTGTAAGCTAGGACATGACATAATAAAGGAATTTGAATATGTCTCAAGATTAAAGATAATTTGCCCTTAAACTCGTCAGATCAATTTCCATCAATGGACGTCAATTTAACTCATTTGTCTCCTATGGTTAAGCAATAAGGCACCAGGGGGTGTGGTATATGGCTAATATACCACGGCAGAGGGCTGTTCTTAAGCATGACCCAAAGCGGAATGCCTGGATACAACCATATACCACAAACCCCAGGGGTGTCTTATTGCTATTATAAACTGGTTACCAATGTAATTAAAACAGCAAAAATACGTTTTTTGTCATACCCCTGGTAAAGAGTCTGAAACTTTCAGCCAAATCGGCATTCAGGGCTCGAACCCAGTTTATAATTAAGCAATAAGGCGTTGCGTCGTGCATAAGAACAGCCCTTAGCCGTGCTATATTGGCCATATATCACAAACCCCCGAGCTGCCTCATTGGTATTATAAACAGGTTACCAACGTAATTACAGGAGTAGTAAAAATAAATATTTTGTCATACCAGCTGTCAGCCAATCAGCATTCAGGGCTCGAACCACCCAGTTTATATTTGTACATAAATCTCTTTTGCGCATCTGCATAACTACAGATCAATCCGACAGGAGAGTGTGAGTGATGAAAGTTGGACAGATGTTCTCGAAATTTCTGAGCAAGAAATACTTGTACCAAAAAAGCAAAAAAACAAGAAAAATATTTTCTGGCAATTATTATTAAATCAAATTGTATTTGTCACATGCCCCGAATACAACAGGTGTAGACCTTACAGTGAAATGCTTACTTACAAGCCCTTAACCAACAATGCAGTTGTTGTGTACAAAAAAGTAAGAGATGAGAATAGCAAATAAGAGCAGAAGTAAATAACAATAGCGGCGCTATATACAGGGGGTACCGGTACAGAGTCAATGTGCGGGGCACCGGTGTCGAGGTAATTGCATAGATAATAACAGATAGTAGCAGCATCGTAAAGGAGGGGAGCAATGTAAACAGTCTGGGTAGCCATTTGATTAGCTGTTCAGGAGTCTTATGGCTTGGTAGTAGAAGCTGTTTAGAAGCCTCTTAGACCTAGACTTGGTGCTCCGGTACCGCTTGCCGTGCGGTAGCAGAGAGAACAGTCTATGACTAGGGTGGCTGGAGTCTTTGACAATTTTTAGGGCCTTCCTCTGACACCACCTGTTATAGAGGTACTGGATGGCAGAAAGCTTGGCCCGGTGATGTACTGGGCCGTACGCACTACCCTTTGTAGTGCCTTGCAGTCGGAGGCCGAGCAGTTGCCATACCAGGCAGTGATGAAACCCGTCAGGCTGCTCTCGATGGTGCAGCTGTAAAACCTTTTGAGGATCTGAGGACCCATGCCAAATCTTTTCAGTCTCCTGAGGGGGAATAGGTTTTGTCGTGCCCTCTTCACAACTGTCTTGGTGTGCATGGACCATGTTAGTTTGTTGGTGATGTGGACGCCAAGGAACTTGAAGCTCTCAACCTGCTCCACTACAGCCCTGTCGATGAGAATGGGGGCGTGTTCGGTCCTCCTTTCCTGTAGTGCACAATCCTCTCCTATGTGCCAGCTATTAAGACTACAACCCGTTATAAATGGCATATTTGACAGATTGACATGTCATTTTAATAAGCATATACTACTGACTAAAATCTGGGTTTATGATTGTAATTCAACTTTGCCATGGTTTGCTTAGCAAGATGCAGGTAGCCTATAGCCCCTGATAGGCTTACATCTAATTTCCGATGGGCTACAGTAGACTAGGCAAGATGTAAACTGAACGATTTAGCAGCTTGCTTAGTTCAAATTGACAGACTAATTGATTCAACATGAATAGCAAGGCGATTTCGAGGTAAGAAGTGCTTGTGTTTCCCAATAGCCTGCTGGAATAGACTACTGAGGATGTGGTCGTAATTTTAATCATATTAATAATGTGTATATGAACTGAATATGCTTGTCAACAATAGCCAGTGTTTATTTTATTTACCTGTAGCCTAATCTGACTGCCTGTTACCGTAAATTTTATGCTAGAATGGCAATTGCAATAGAGTTTTGATAACTTCCAATTGAATTAACTGAACATGGCCATTAATAATGGCATAATAACACAAGGCTACAACAACAATAAGCTGTTATAGGCTATTTATTACATCTGTTTACCAGATCCCGGTAGGCTACACAAGAGGCACAGATTAATGTGCGATGACTTTCAACATATTTATTGTATCAAATGGTAGCCTACAATGGCATATACATTAATAGGCTACTTGATGGCCAACAGATGCAAATGTATCATTATCCACATCTAAGTTTCATTGAGGACTTTTCCCCATAACAGAAGCACACGAGGGAGTTCCATAACTTACATTTGAAATTTCCACTCACGAGACCCAAGAACTGAGCATCCCTAAAACACATCAGTTCTAGCTGTTAATATGTTTTATGGGAAAATGGTTTGAAAAAAGGTGTCTATATAATGAGAATCTAAATAGCCTACCTACAACTGGTAAACAGTTGTCACAACGTGCGCGCGTGCTGCTCTGTCTCCTCTCACTCACATGACTCAGCCAGTAGTGGACTAAGCTTTTTGCACACACACCCCGTAGGCCCTCCCCAGCCCCCCACTCACTCACTCAGCACAGGGGCGCCGCCAGGGATTTTGAGCCCCATGAAAAGATATCACATTGGGCCGCACCACCACAGGCCACACCAACCCTGCGCAATTGCTGTAACCACACACCTCCAGAACCCAATCGACCCATTCAAAGCTTTAAATAACTCTACCTTTGCAGGCTTACAACTCACTTGTAGTCCAATATTTACTGTGCGATATTACTGACAGTGAGCTGTGAAAATATAACTCTGTGCAGACATGGATGCAACATTCTGCGTACAGTGGAATTCACTGTTTGATGCAAGACTGATACCCTCTATAAGAAATGTGCTAAAGGGCATCGTTTACAGTCTAAATGTCATTTTAATGGTAAAATTCTTGAATGGAAAATTGTCTTAACATTAATGAATAACTTAAAATAAAAACTTAAATATACATTAACCTCTTCAATTAAAAATAAATTAACATTATCATCTATAGAATGATAGAAAAAACAAAATAATAAAATCAGCAGCAGATTTTTGAACTAAGTTTACATAACTAGAAAATAAGCAGCTGTAAAAGTGGAAATGGAAAACAACATTGAAATGAAAAGGCCTGATGGTGGCGCTAGAGGAAAGGTCAAGTGGTCACCAAATCAATAGGTTTCTTCCACTTGGGGTCTTGATTGTGCACAACAAATTCTATGGCAATCCAGCCATTACTTTGCGATATATCTTGTTCTCGGTCTGTTCTCAGTCTTGTTCTCAGCCTGTGGGCATCATGTGTGTAGTGATCCAATATCCATAGCCATGTCATTTAACAGTTGTCACTGGCCCTTGCTCAGCCTTACTCACCAAGAGCCCAGCACCGAGCCTTCTTGCTAGCAAAGTCACTGATCAAGTCTTTGAAGTCCAGCTTTCTAGTTAACTGACTTTCAATGGACGGCATGGCAAGACTGCAAAGCCTGTCCTGGGACATAGTGGACCTCAAATAGTTTTTTATCCATTTTAGCTTGCTGAAAGCGCTCTCGCCACGGGCAACAGTCACAGGCAGTGTGCAAAATATACGTAAAGCAATACACACTTCACCAAAAATGCTTTGCAGCTGCATCTTACAAATTGCATTCAGGAGGGGGGACAAGAGGGGACAAGTTAGGGGGGAAGTAGCAGCATATACAGTGTTCATGTGTCTTACTTCATTTTGAACCTCAGGTGTAAGATCTCTGGAATACTTCATGATCAGTGGATGGCACACAGAAGAGACTTTATCATCACTATTCTGCCCAACTTTCAGAACAGCAGAAAATTATTCTAAAATGTTTGTAGTGGTATGGAACCTAGTGTCCAAGTCACTTGTTAGCAGTAAAAAAAAACACTGTGTTCCAAAACACCGTTGCTGCACTGTCCTGAGCTGTCTTTTGAGAGGTCTCATCATGGAATCTCTTCCTTTTCCTCTGGCGGTTGTGTTCCTTGCTAAATTGAGGTGCAGCATCCATTTGCGTAGCAATCAGTGTTGCCTCAGAAAGGACGGACTCCCATCCATCTCTAAGAGCCTGCATCTCTTCCTTTAAGGCTCTGATATTGGCTGCCTCTGTGTCAAGTGAGATTTTTCCTGACTGGAGAACCACATTCCTGTCCTCAATGCATTGCACTACCTGCAATTATGCCAACTGACATGTCATTCAACACAATGCTGCTCACAATGCTGCTCACCTCCTTCTTCAGTTGGGAGCTGAAGCTGCATCTGTTGGGCCTGGCACCAGGCAGGGGCAGGGACAACTGATTTAGTATGAATAGCTTGCTAAAAGTTTGCCCGCATTGATTAAAATGTTGGCCAAAAGAGGAACGAAATGTAAACACTCAGAATTTTCTGTGAAGATAATATCAAGATAATATCAAGTAACTAATGTTAGGAGAGCAAAAGTAGCCTATTTCACTATGGACTAAGCTAACAGGTTCATTTCCACCACTCACGGACTACACCCACCTTCCTTTGTGAAAAATTGGATGACATACTGTCGCCCTTCCTTTTCTCTCTCCTGTCTTTCTTTTCTTTCTTTTCGTTTTTGGAAGCCATATTTTCCTTTAGGAAGCTGAGGCATGATGCTCCACCGGCACTCCTCACTCTCAATTCACTGCTAGTAGTGATGGGTCATTCACGAACAAGTCGGCTCTAAGAGCTATCTATTTATAATCTATTTATAGAAATATTTAAAAAATGAAGATATGAATAATCAAAAGATTTAAATGAATAGAATTAACTAATTCAAAAAAATAAAAAATAAAAAAAATAATATAGACCTAAATGCTCAAGCGCACACACATTCTTTCTGACTGTCTGCTCAGAATAACAGCCTCACCTGTTGTTCCTGTCAATCAGACACGCAGTGTCAACCAATCAACCAAAGATGCGTGAGGGAGGGCCGAGCCAACTCACTCACAGTCACACACTTAGCAGCCGAGGAGAGAGAGGAAGGACAGCTGTGAAAACAACAGCTGGAAAATGAGTCGGAAGCACAGTAGCATTTGGATGCATTTTTATAATGTAGACAATGTTAGAGCACAGTGTAGAATTTGCCAAAACAAAATCTCATATAAAGCCGGTTCTATGACCAACTTATACCGGCATATGCGAACTGTGCACCCAATTGTGAAGCTAGCTGTAGCTGAGCTTCGAGAAACTAGCGGGCCTGCTAGTGATAGTGGTGGAGCCAGCACCTCCACACGTAGAGATGTATCCACTCAGTCAAGTAGGCCTACTCCCTGACCCACAGCAACACAGTCTTCTATGGACCAGTTTATGCCAAAGTCTATGTCTGTAGCATAACAAGGCCAAAATTGATATTGCATTGGCTAAAATGATTTCTACCGATTTCCATCCATTTTCGATCATGGAGGACAGAGGTTTTAGAAATTATAGCAATAGTCTAAATCCAATGTACACAATTCCAAGCAGAAAAACCCTTTCAAAATCACTTATTCCACAACTGTACGAGAGCACAAAGGCTTCAGTGCGGGAAAAAGTCCATAAAGCGACTGCAGTTTGCCTTACCAATGACTGCTGGACATTATTTATTTATTTATTTTATTTCACCTTTATTTAACCAGGTAGGCCAGTTGAGAACAAGTTCTCATTTACAACTGCGACCCGGCCAAGATAAAGCATAGCAGTGCGACAAGAACAACAACACGGAGTTACACTTAAACAAACGTACAGTCAATAACACAAAAGAAAATAAAAATAGAAAGATCTATGCACAGTGTGAGTAAATGTAGAAGAGTAGGGAGGTAGGCAATAAATAGGCCCTAGAGGCGAAAATAATTACAATTTAGCATTAATACTGGAGTGATAGATGTGCAGATGAGGATGTGCAAGTAGAGATACTGAGGTGCAAAAGAGCAAGAGCGTAAGTAATAATATGGGGATGAGGTAGTCGGGTGTGCTATTTACAGATTGGCTGTGTAAAGGTACAGTGATGGGTAAGCTGCTCTGACAGCTGATGCTTAAAGTTAGAGAGGGAGATATAAGACTCCAGCTTCAGAGATTTTTGCAATTCGTTCCAGTCATTGGCAGCAGAGAACTGGAAGGAAAGGTGGCCAAAGTGGCTTTGGTGATAAAACGGATGGCACTGTGGTAGACTACATCCAGTTTGCTGAGTAGAGTGTTGGGGGCTATTTTGTTAAAGACATCGGCGAAGTCAAGGATCGGTAGGATAGTTAGTTTTACGAGGGTATGTTTGGTGGCATGAATGAAGGTGGCTTTGTTGCAAAAAAGGAAGCCGATTCTAGATTTAATTTTGGATAGGAGATGCTTATTGTGAGTCTGGAAGGAGAGGTTACAGTCTAACCAGACACCTAGGTATTTGTAGTTATCCACATATTCTAGGTCAGAACCATCCAGAGTAGTGATACTAGTCGGGTGGGAGGGTGTGGGCAGCAATCGGTTGAAGAGCATGCACTTAGTTTTACTAGCATTTAAAAGCAGTTGGAGGCAGCGGGAGGAGTGTTGTATGGCGTTGAAGCTCATTTGGAGGTTTGTTAGCACAGTGTCCAAAGAAGGGCCAGATGTATACAGAATGGTGTCGTCTGCGTAGAGGTGGATCAGACAATCACCAGCAGCAAGAGCAACATCATTGATATATACAGAGAAAAGAGTCGCCCGAGAATTGAACCCTGTGGCTCCCCCATAGAGACTGCCAGAGGTCCAGACAGCAGGCCCTCCGATTTGACACACTGAACTCTATCTGAGAAGTAGTTGGTGAACCAGGGGAGGCAGTCATTTGAGAAGCCAAGGCTAATGAGTCTGCCAATAAGAATGCGGTGATTGACAGAGTCGAAAGCCTTGGCCAGGTCGATGTAGACGGCTGCACAGTACTGTATTTTATCGATGGTGGTTGTGATATTGTTTAGGACCTTGAGCGTGGCGAGGTGCACCCATGACCAGCTCGGAAACCAGATTGCATAGTGGAGAAGGTACAGTGGGATTCGAAATGGTCGGGTATCAAGGGTAACCACTTCTTACATGTCGGTTACATGTCACTTCATTGAAGATTTTTCGATGTCTAGCTGTCTTCTGGACTGCTTTGAGTTCAGCGACAGACACACCTCAGAGAACTTGGCAGAGGAACTGTTGAGAGTGGCCAGAGAATGGCAAGTAGTGGTCTGTTGTGTTAGCGACAATGCAGCTAACATAACCAAAGCCATTAACATTTTCAGAATTTCCATCATCCATGTCTTGCCCACACAATCAACCTGGTTGTAAGAGATGCTCTGAAGGTGATGAAGCCCACTGTGGACAAAGTGAAAGCAGTTGTGGAATACTTCCACAGGAGCACAGTAGGTGCTAAAAAACGTCTACACAACACCAGATGGGGATGCCTGAGCTGAGGCCTAAACAAGACCGCACTTCAAGGGGAAATTCATCATTTTATATGTTGAAGCTGTTTCTTGAGTCAAAGGATGCCATCATCTCTACCCTGGCCATTGTCAATGCACCTGTTGATGCTCTGCCCCAAGAGGAATGGGAGGTGGTGGAGGAGGTGTGCAGAGTACTGGAACCCTTTGAGCAGGTCACTGTGGAGATCAGTGGAGAGAGGTACCGTAAGCAGTTATTACTACATCATTATTTAATCCAGTATTATATATGTATATGAGCAGTAGATGAGAATGTAGTATCAGTAGACAAAACATGAACCTGAACTAATAAGTTACTGTTAACTCTTTTCAGCTATGTGACAGCCTCAAAAATTATACTGTGTAAGGGTCTGCAGCGAATCACAGCCAGCCGCCAGAGAGAAGCATATGTAACCACAGGACATGTGACAGAGTTGATGTACACCCTATGTTCATCAATGGACAGAAAGTTCCACAGAATGGAATATAATTACGTGCTATCAGAAACCGCTGCACTTGATTGATGAGGCTCTTCAAAGAATAACCTCAGCAGCAGGGAGGGCCAGCCCCAGCAGTCAGCTGGCTCAGGCACCAGGGCAACAGGAAGAAGAGGGATCAGATGGAGCAGAAGCACCAGCAGTAGTGCCTCAAAACGTCTTCTGTTTGGATGCTGTTTGACGAGAGAGCAACTGGGGATGCAGCATGAAGGAATCCCTCAGCAGATGTCATAATGGAGGTCCAATAATATTTAGAGGAGCCCCTCCTACAAAGATCTGCTGATCCTCTGAGCTGGTGGAAGAACAAGGCCTCTGTCTACCCACGGCTTACTAAAGTCATGAGAGGGAGACTCTGCATAGTGGCCACGTCCGTTCCCTCTAAGAGGGTCTTCTCGAAAACGAGAGGCTCTCTGGATGTTAACTTTTTACCAAAAACAAGAAAAGAAAATGTAACCGTTGGTTTTATTTGTACATTGCAAATAAAATATTCTATTAATGATGATAGGTTAATAATTTAATGTTGAACATTTTTTACCTAATGTTCTAATAATTTTTTAGGGGCCCTGTCAGTCACAGGCCCTTAGAATTGTCTTAACTTTTCCACCCCATACGGCACCCCTGACTCAGCAACAGCTTGCCTCAGTGCCTGATAGTCAGCGGCAGGTCACAGTGAATTCGATTTTTGTTTTTTTAAAGAGAAATGTCATGGCTGGCGGTGTGCAACTTAGAAGTAGCCCAAAAAAAACAACCAGCGACCAATACATTTTCATCCGTGACATCGTTTTCAAAGTTGCTCGATATGGTTAGAAAGTGATGGACATGGCAACCCTGCCTACTGCTAGATACTGATACTGGCAACCCTGCCTACTCCTGCTAGACACTAATACTGACAACCTAGCCTACTCCTGCTAGATACTGATACTGGCAACCCTGCCTACTCCTGCTAGATACTGATACTGCACAACTTAAACACTTGCCACCCAATCCCCTCTTCCCCAAAACATGTGTAAGTATTATTCTGTAAATTGTGCCTTCCTGTATTAGATGTATGCTAACATGTTTATTCTGTTCTACTGAGCCATTTACTTTATGTTTGTGTTCGTATCTTTTATTGTTTCTTCTTGTTGCATTGTAGAAAAGGAACCTGCAAATCAGCATTTCGTTGGACGGTATATACCATGTGTATCCTCTACATTCGACTAATAAAACTTGAAACAGACACACACATGAGAACACACACACACTCCCAGGTTAAGTCCCAGTGTGTAGTCTGGCATCATGCCGAGAACTGACTGATAGAGTTGGTCATCATGTTACAGTTCAGCAACATGCTTCATCCGCTCCTCTCTGCCTACATTCACATGTGGCTGACTGGGGGTGTAAGTGAATCCTTTTTGAAGAGAGAGCTCACTTACCAAACACAGCATACACTATGGCTACAGTTATGTCCGCCGCCACAGGTATGTTTGAATGGAATGCAATGTCCTCAATGTTGGCAATCGCCCTCATCTGAAATGGAAGAGAATAGAAAGAGATACAGTTACATATGTGTACTAAACATGATCAATGTTTATCGCCTCTCTCTCTCATTTAAGTGAACATTGCAAATACATTCAGTTGATGACATGTTGGTTTCAACAAATAAAGAAGTCTATCAACTTCCATTCATCCTCCATGAAAGGTTGAATACCTCTCACATGTCCGTTCTGTTTTCACCTTGGTGTACTTGGAGGTTTACCTTTTTTTCTGTGTTGCATGTCAGTAAATCAGATAACATCCAAGCCCCTAAGTCCACACAAGCCATCACCAAAGTGTTTTTAAGTTGCATTGTTAACAGAAAGATGAGTAAGAACTATTTTCTGCTCCAAGGCATAAAGAGGGATGGGAGCTGAGAGTACGCTTGATTTTTTGTGTGTATGTGTGTGAGTGCGTGCGTGCGTGCGTGTGTGTTTGTGTGTGTGTGTGTGTGGTGGGATATCAGAGAGAAATTAATGGGATTATACCTTATGGTAGTATATGATCCTTTCGGCTGCTCACAGCAATGATTTATGTGGTGCTTAGCACTGCAGGGTCATGTTAGCTCAGTATGAGTCTGTTTGAGTGTATGTGGTCACACATTTAAACCAATGCATGGCGCTGGGACCATCGGTGGTAGTATGAAATGGATTTCTGCATGGATATTGGCATTGCATAACTGCAATCTTTATGCATGCATCATTTACTGTAGGTTACTCTAAAGAAGATGGTGTGTGTGTGTGTGTATGAGCGAGAGACAGAAACAGATGGAGAGATGGGGGGGAATGATGTGGACTTACAGCGCAGAAGGTTGGTGACACCTTAATTGGGGAGGGTGGGATCGTGGTAATGGCTAGAGAGCAATGAGTGGAATGGTATTAAAACCATCAAACACATAGTTTCCATGTGTTGGATACCATTTAACTCACTCTGTTCCAGCCATTATTATGAGCCATCCTCCCCTCAGCAGCCTCCTGTGACTTATCCTTCAACTCTCAGCCTGTTGTTGGTTCAATGTTATTCTCCCAAAGATGAAACATCAATCATTATATGAGATGCTTTTTTCCATTTTCACTTGAAAAGTATTACAGAAATAGGATATCAAATCTGCATTGAAACTAGCAGCCTGAACTAATTACATAATAACTAAGCTGTTAAAACAATAAAGGCTGTATCTAAACTATCCTTTACAGGTGATCCATCTTAATCACCTATTTTCTTTCAGGGGATCAAGTAAAGATCTGTTAGACATCTGATACACCAATGATGTCACCAGACACAGGGGTCACAGGGGTCAATTGCTTTGGGTTGCCTAGAAAGACCAGATATTGAGCAATGGCATAACTAACATCTCCAACCAGATATGAAATCCCAATTAAAATGTCAATGTATCATCTAGTTAGAACTCTTATTATCATTAGTCCAAGACAAGACAATGATTAGACAAGAGTATCAATATGTTCCAAAACCACTTGTATTGACTTTGAACACTGTGTTGCGAGCTCTGTTTTAAACAACCGCCACAACTGTTAAATGAGAGTTCGATTGACTCATTTGACAGAAGTAGGCTACACTATCCAATTGGATAGTAAATGTGAAGTGCAGGGTTTCCACTTACCTGTGTGGATGACAAGACAATGACATACACTTTAGAACACCACTGCTTTAATCAAAAGTCACCCTGGGGGTTAGCAAACTAAATTCAACTCCATGCTGACTGGAGGAATGTTAAGTTGAAATGACTTTTCTTACGGTTGGCCAAATTCAGTAATGGATTTGCCGTGAGCTCCGTTTCGAAAGCAGAACACGTCATCAACTCTGAAAGGTAATTAATTACCAGGTATGCGCTGACTCTGATTTCATGTATCTTCAGTTGATGTTTTTGCAGCTGAGTTTTCTGTCACACCAATTCCACATCTTTGGTGAGTAACTTTAAATCTAGCCTAGACTATACCGTCTAGATTTTTTCAGTTCAGTGGAATTGAGATGGATTATGGAGTGATTTTTTATCATGTGTGAGTTCTCTCCATTTTTTATTATTGGATATCCTAACAAAACAAAGCTCTGTGGTTGTGAAAAATGTTGTACATCCAGCCTGGTTTAGACTAGACGTAACAAATCAGAGACACTCATATTAGTATATGTTGCGTTTGGCATGGTTACATAAGACAGAAGCTAACTGAAGACAACATTGAATTGAGGATGGTTGGTCAGGGTGGATGGGTGGGTGTATAACGAGAATGTCTAGCAATCCAAAGGTTGAGCTTTCTTTGCTCATCACGGACAACTATATCATTTTAGCAACTTGGGAACTACTTACTACTTTTTCGGTACTTTGCAACTACTTAGCATGTTAGCTAACCCTTTCCCTAACCTTAACCACTAACCTTAAACCCTAACCTTAACCCCTAACCTTAACCCCTAACCCAGGGATCATCAACTAGATTCAGCCACGGGACCATTTTTTCTTGAGCGGATGGTCACATAATTACAAATCATTTGTAGACTGCAAAATGACCTCAAGAAGCCCAAACATATATCATATTTGACTAAAACATAATAATTTCAAACCTTGCTTACATTAGTATACGATCACATTAGTGGTGGACATAAAGTATTGTAAAAACACCAGCAAATCAGCTCCAAGTGATTATAATTTTGGAAATCTGTATTCCCACGCATAATAGAGAGATACTGTATATTATATATATAATTGAGAGATACTGTATATTATACATATACAGTATCTCTCTATTATGCATGGGAATACTTTGGAACAGATTTCCAAAATTAAAATAACCTAGAACTGATTTGCTGCTGACTTTACAGTCTTTTATGTCCAACAATAATTCCCCAAAAGCATCACAAGTGGTGCTTAAATAACAGCAATAAACAGTGTTCTATTGTTATGTAAAATGAGAACTGTAAAAAAATCTAATTATGATACATATTTGATACCAACTCTTGCAGGCAAAGCTTTTATAAAAGTGTTGATAGTAGGCTACATATTGAACCCATTCCAAAAGCCTAATTGTGCATTCAAAATGAAAAAAAGTCAAGCTAATTCAGTTTCTTACCTTGTCAGAGCGTGCTGCTGGATTCCAGGTATGTTGCTTGTCAATTTCTAGAAAGCCCCAGGAAGTTACCTGAAGATGCCCTCAAATCCACATTGGTCATGTCCAGCCGTGGTTATTCAATGAGTTGTGTGTCGGAAATATGCACACAAAACAATCAGCTCCCCCGGTCTCCAAAATGAACGCTGAGGATCCTGGTGAAAGGTGGCATAGTGCATCTGTGAGAGAATCGTCTGTGTGTGAATTGGGCTTCTGATAGAAATCTGACCACGTGTTCTGAAGCCTACTACACTGGCTTTGTCAAAACACTACCGAATGAATTCAACAGCATGACGCTTCTGTTAATGACTGACATCAGGTGGAAATTTGTAGAATTCTGGAGCCAATTGGAGCCTGGGGCTTTTACGCACACCGATACACGTATTTATTTTGTCAGCATTCACTCATGTATAACTAAGATATTTTACACGCGCATGGTATTCAAACAATTATTCATACATGACAACATTACCTGACTGCACATGATTACACTTATCTAAAATGTTATTTTGATTATTTCCATTCAAAATCTAAAACTTCCTCAACTTAACAAGTTATACTGTACATTGTATTGGACTAGACTCGTCTAAATATGATAATAGTTCCCTTTAATTTAGTGGGATGAGTAACCTACATGAAATGCATAATTTACGTTGTGGATTTGTGTGATGGCATTCCATGGATCAATAGCCTCTCCACTTTGTAGCTTGTGTGAGTAGGATCAGTATATGCTGAAGATAAAAAAAAAAATAGCCTTTTATTGTGGACAATACCCCATTATCTAAATATCTCTGTGTGAAATTGTTGCCTGTATTCTGTGTGTGCATTCCCTGTGATATATTATGGTACACATGTCTAATTATTCCTTGGCCATGTGACTCACCCAACCCTAAGGGTCTTTAGAGGTCTCATAACCTTCCAAAGTACAGTATGTACTGATCTATCACCATTTAATTGGATGTACTGTATCTGTACATAATTCTATTCCAAATGTATTTTCACATTCAAAAAGTATAGTGGACATTGGACAACATTCTAGAGGGTTTAATAGGTCAACAACTAGAGTGTTCAATACAAGCTCAACACAACTTTTTAAACAAACTTTATTATTATTAGGGACTCTACATGATTGGCTGACAGAACAGCCCCTACAGTGGAACTGTATGTCATTGGCATGTCAGATCTCATTAATAATGAATTTTAGGACAAACGTAATTTCATGCAGTCATCCTCCACCCCCATCGCCTCATTTTAAATTGTTTTGATTGATGTGCCTCCCTGAAATATCTTTAATTACAATAGATGCTCATTGCATATCCCCCCACGTAACCTTAAATGGATTCCATTGCTTGGATTAAGCCAAAGGCCCTTTTGGTTACCTCTTAAATACATTTTCAATTTATATTTGTGCATCTGTAACTTTCTCACTCATCATTATTCACGATTTATTCAGGACTATCCGTTATTATGGTAGCAGAGATAAAAGGCTGAAATGTCTTGAGTCAATAAGTATTCACCACTTTGTTATGACCAGCCTAAATAAATTCAGGAGTAAAAATGTGCTTAACAAGTCACATAATAAATTGCATGGACTCACATATCAAACCTTAATTTACAATATACAGTAAGTGACTCCAAAATGACACAAAATATTATTTTACCATTGATTTCTATTGGTCACAAAATAATCTCAAACACAACCAAAACAAATGGCAAAGGCATCCAACAAGGTTGTAGAGTCACAAGCTTGATGTAATCATTGTGTGCCAGGAATACGGAACCAACTGTTTTGACTAAACTACTTTTGGTCCCCTAAAATGGGGGGACTATGTACAAAAAGTGCTTTTAATTTCTAAACGGTTCACTTGATATGGAAATACCCTCAAATTAGAGCTGACAGTCTGTACTTCAATCATTGTACAGCTGAAGTCAGAAGTTTACATACACTTAGGTTGGAGTCATGTAAGCTAGTTTATCAACCACTACACAAATTTCTTGATTAACAAACTATAATTTTGGCAAGTCGGTTAGGACATCTACTTTGTGCATGACAAGTAATTTTTACCAACAATTGTTGACAGACAGATCATTTCACTTATAATTCACTGTATCACAATTCCAGTGGGTCAGAAGCTTACATACAGTAAGTTGATTGTGCCTTTAAACAGCTTGGAAATTTTCAGAAAACTATGTTATGGCTTTAGAAGCTTCTGATAGGCTAATTGACATAATTTGAGTCAATTGGAGGTGTACCTGTGGATGTATTTCGAGGCCTACCTTCAAACTCAGTGTCTCTTTGCTTGACATCATGGGAAAATCAAAAGAAATCAGCCAAGACCTCAGAAAGAAAATTGTATAGCTCGACAAGTCTGGTTCTGAAGGTACCACGTTCATCTGTACAAACAATAGTACACAAGTATAAACACAAAGTGACCACGCAGCCGCCATACCGCTCAGGAAGGAGACGTGTTCTGTCTCCTAGAGATGAACGTACTTTGGTGCGAAAAGTGCAAATCAATCCCAGAAAAACAGCAAAGGACCTTGTGAAGATGCTGGAGGAAACAGGTACAAAATGTATATCCACAGTAAAACGAGTCCTATATCGACATAACCTGAAAGGCCGCTCAGCAAGGAAGAAGCCACTGCTCCAAAACCACCATAAAAAAAGCCAGACTATGGTTTGCAACTGCACATGGGGACAAAGATTGTACTTTTTGGAGAAATGTCCTCTGGTCTGTTGAAAGAAAAATAGAACTGTTTGGCCATAATGACCATCGTTATGTTTGGAGGAAAAAGGGGAGGCTTGCCAGCCGAAGAACACCACCCCAACTGTGAAGCACGGGGGTGGCAGCATCATGTTGTGGGGGTGCTTTGCTGCAGGAGGGACTGGTGCACTTCACAAAATAGATGGCATCATGAGGTAGTAAAATTATGTGGATATATTGAAGCAACATCTCAAGACATCAGTCAGGAAGTTAAAGCTTGGTCGCAAATGGGTCTTCCAAATGGACAATGACCATAAGCATACTTATGGCTTAAGGACAACAAAGTCAAGGTATTGGAGTGGCAATCACAAAGCCCTGACCTCAATCCTATAGAACATTTGTGGGCAGAACTGAAAAAGCGTGTGCGAGCAAGGAGGCCTACAAACCTGACTCAGTTACACCAGCTCTGTCAGGAGGAATGGGCCAAAATTCACTCAACTTATTGTGGGAAGCTTGTGGAAGGCTACCTGAAACATTTGACCAAAGTTAAACAATTTAAAGGCAATGCTACCAAATAATAATTGAGTGTATGTAAACTTCTGACCCACTGGGAATGTGATGAAAGAAATAAAAGCTGAAATAAATCATTCTCTCTACTATTATTTTGACATTTCACACTCTTAAAATAAAGTGGTGATCCTAACTGACCTAAGACAGGGAATTTTTACTTGGATTAAATGTCAGGAATTGTGAAAAATTTAGTTTAAATGTATTTGGCTAAAGTGTATGTAAACTTCTGACTTCAACTGTAGCTCATAAATCTATATAGGCAAAAAAAAATACAATCCACACGAATAACTATATTATAATGCAGGGGGTGCAACTTTGGTTTAGATGTGGGGGGGACATAACCTGGCGGGGGGTCTGGTGGAGGACCTTTTTTTACCATCTAAAGCTAATTTCCTGAATTTCAACACAATCCAATATGTCATGTCTATTTAGAACAAGAAAAAGTAAGCAAAATTTCCCACAGTTGTCACTGATGCCCCCGGTACTGCTGCTCATTCCGCTCACCAGCTCCGGAGGTCTACGTCACTGGCCTTCTAAGCGTTCACTGAACTGGATTCATTACCGCCAACCCCAGACTGTCTTGTCTCATTACGCACACCTGGTTCCCATTCCCCCTGATTAGCATGTTATCTATGTGCCTCGGAGTTCGCTCTGGAGTTCCGGACCATCGTGGCCTCCACCGGATGGAACGTGTAGGCTCTGGTCACCGTGATCCGCAGCGGACTGCGGGAGAAGGAACAGATGGAGATAGCCTGCCGTGATGGCAACCTGTGACTCGACCAGCTCATCAGCATGGCGTTTTGTTTGGACAACCACCTGCGGTCCCGACGAAGACCGGTGCAGAATCCGGAGTCCATGGCTACACATGCCCAGTGGCCAGAGCCGATGGAGATGGGCTCTGCACGTTTGCCCAAGGCAGAGCGTAGGAGAGGGAGGAATCTGGGCCTCTGCTCCTATTGTGGAGAAAGTGGTCATTTCTCCCCGACCTGCTCTCTATCCACTAAGAGGTGAGGAGGTGACAAGCCAGGGAATTCTCCTGCTCCAACCAAGGTAGGATGCAAGATCTCCCATCCTTTTCTGTCAACTCAAGCAGTGTGTTTTCCCATTAAATTCCCTGAATACCCTAGCCTCTCACTCCCATTAGCTCTGATTGATTCCGGAGCTGCCAGGAATCTTTCAGATAGTGCACTGTCCTTGTTTGCAACACTCACTACCGAGTTCCAAACTGCCTCTGGAAGCAACGTCAGCACAAGAACTGTTTGTCGGGAGCGTCATGAAATGGGTTTCCAAGCAAATGAGATCTATACAGAAATCGTTTGTCGAGATCGATGTGGAAGAACTTGACTGGCCTGCACAGAGCCCTTACCTCAACCCCATCAAACACCTTTGGGATGAATTGGAACGCCGACTGTGAGCCAGGCCTAATTGCCCAACATCACTAATGCTCTTGTGGATGAATGGAAGCAAGTCCCCGCAACAATGTTCCAACATCTAGTGGAAAGCCTTCCCAGAAGAGTGGAGGCTGTTTTAGCAGCAAAGAGGGGACCAACTCCATATTAATGACCATGATATTGGAATGAGATGTTTGAAGAGCAGCTGTCCACATACTCTTGGTCATGTAGTCTATTATATTAAATGCAGTCCATCTTACTTGAGAATCTATTTTAACAGATCGCACCTCAAGATCTAGATACTTTTTTTAATAGGATCATAACACCTTGTGAAGGCGTTAGCACATGACATATATTTTACCATAGCAATGTTTTTCCCAGAATATATTGAATGAGTCTCCTGTAAGCAATACCTATGGTAATCCTTCTTCTTTAGCCATGTAAAAACTGTTCTTCTTTTGCTATTGTCAGCCAAACCATTTGAATTATAGCTACCTATACTCAAGTCACCAGGATGGGTTATATTTTGATATACTTACCCTTATTTTGAGATGTTTATTCATACCTACCAGTACCACCAGAATAAATGCCTGTCTGTTATCTACGTAGCTGTACCACGATAGATGCCCTGGTAAACATACTGTAGCTCCAACTGACTCTAAGTAGACCTCCAGTTGTCCTCTCCCTCAAAAACCACCCCCCATCCCAGGTAGGGTTGTCGTCCCTGTGACTGGCAGACCACCCCTGAACACATGGATCCTATGGCCCTTAAGAAGTTGGGAACCATCCCTTGAAAAGAGCACAAAGTGCCACTTGCACAACAAAACCAGGTTTGCAGCCATAAGCATTTATAACCCTTTTGCCTCGGTTGTACTATATATAATTATTTCATTTTTATCCACATACATTCATTCATTCATTCAACAATTGACTAATAAGATGCATAATACTGTAGGCACTTCCTGCAAAGGATTGTTTATATGGTTAAAATGCGCATATGGTTACCTCTCGAAAATGTAATTTGCCACAGAAAATGAAAAAAGGGTGAAACATTCACATTTGTCATACCGTGAAAGCTGAGAGGAATTATCCTCAAACAAATTGCATCTGCAGAGGAAGAGTTACCCGTCTTGCATGCTTAAACTATCTCCATTGGCCCCTGGATAGCCACATGCCTTTCTCTCCCCTCCACTACATAGCTGCGTTGGCACGCAGAACAGTGAATCAGGCTAGAATTCTGCTAAGCTAGTTTATCTCAGAGATGTAAAGGTAGTGACCATGAATTAATTGTCTACACAGAAATCCACAGCGGTTAGAATTAATTTAATCTTGATGATGAGATTAAAACCAGCATTACCTGAGGAGAGTTCTGCCTACCAGGAATGAAAAGGCATTGTTTGGCAGGAACTTTTTGTTCCTTAGTTCTTGTTTACTATAGCTAGAAAGACCTGGGATATAAACATGGGCTAAACATTGATCCCTTTACATTCCTTTAACCACAGGTTGTTGTTATCGTACCATTACTTGGTGGCGCAGTTAAATATTGTTTATTAAAAGTAACATGAACTGTATGTGACCTGGCAAAGGTCTATTTTGCATCTGTGTTTCCCAAGGGACATTCAATTAGTGGTACTGCTATAATTGGTCTAATGAAGCACAAAGCTTATCTGACAGATTATAATGTAGTGTCCTTGAAGCACCCAGACATCCATGAGGGTTAGAATTAATTTAATGTTGATGATAATACTGAACACAGCCTCAGACATGAAAATTCATGTCTCACAGTTGTTAGCACTTGTTTGCAGTTCAATCAAGGATAAAAAGCCTTAACTGAAGTTTGGCTTCATGTTGATACAATTTATTTCCTTTATCTACAAGCTGTTGTTTATTGTCATTTTACTATGTTGTATTATAAAGTGGAGAACTTCATCATGCAAAAGAGCTATGGATTGAAAACTCAATGCTTATTAGGACCCAAGTCACAGTCCCATTTTTACCACATTCTTGCTGGGATAAGGCTTTTATATCTCCGTTGCTCATGCCGGCAAGTTTAGAAGTGGGCATGGGCGTGGACTGGTTTACCGAGAACTTTACCACAATTATGAGTATGTCGATTTGAGGAAAAAAACGCTTAGGCTTTCATACCAGCAACACCTTTCAGAAAAATTTGACGGGAAGCTGAATTTAGCAACAAAAAAACGTCTTGGTTTGATAGGTGTATATGATTGAAGTCTTCATCATCATTTAAAATTACACATATGCCTCCTCAAAATTTCTTCAAGAGTCCAGGCACTAATTATAACATGTTTTATTTAGTATGTATCGACTGAAAAGATCCACTGGGCAGAAACTGGTTGAATCAGCATTGTTTCCACGTCATTTCAACCAGAAATCAATGTGATGACGTTGAATCAACGAGGAAAAATCATTGAATTTGCAAAAAGTCATCAACGTAAAGACATTCTGTTAATTTTTCACCTACTTTTGAACCTAAATCCAAAGACATGGTGAAATGTTTTGTTGATTTCACGTTGAATTCACAATAGTTGACAACTCAACCAAATGTAAATCAAAACTAAACGTTAAACTTACGTCTCTGCCCAGTTGGAAATGTGTATACTTTTTCTGATTTTATTTTCATTCCCATTTGGGGAGAATTTGAATCTGACAAGACAAACATTCAGACTCTCTCGCAGACATTAGCATATCCGTTCTCCCTGTATATCAGTTCACTACAGCCTCAGCCAAGATGTGAGTCTTTTTGGCACAGGTGGAAGTGCACTCTGATTCCACAGGGTTGCTTGTTCAAACCCCACATCTACTCTTCCTCCTTAATTGCTACATGACAGTAAAATGATTTCTCCCTAGGTACTGCATTACAGGTACAGTGCTTTCAGGAAGTATTCACACCGCTTGACTTTTTCTGCATTTTATTGTGTTACAAAGTAAGATTAAAATTGATTGAATTGTCATACGCTGTCAATGATTTACACAAAATACTCTGCAATGAATGGAAAATATAACACTGATATATGTTGATTAGATAACTATTCAACCCCTTGAGTCAATACATGTTAGAATCACCTTCGGCAGTGATTAATGCTGTGAGTCCTCCTGGGTAAGTCTGTTAGAGCTTTGCACACCTGGATTGTACAATATATGCCCATTATTCTTTAGAAAATTATTCAATCTCTGTCAAGTTCATTTTTGATCATTGCTAGACAGACATTTTCATGTCTTGCCACAGATTTTCAAGCTGATTAAAGTCGAAACTGTAACTAGGCCACTCAGGAACATTCAATGTCATCTTGGTAAGCAACTCCAGTGTATATTTGGCCTTGTGTTTTAGGTAGTTATCCTGCTGAAAGGTGCATTTGTCTCCCAGTGTCTGTTGGAAAGCAGAACCAAGTTTTCCTCTAGGATTTTGCCTGTGCTTAGCTCTATTCCATTTATTTTCCTATTCCTAAAAAAACTCCCTAGATCTTGCCGGTGACGAGCAAACCCATAACATGATGCAGCCACAACTATGCTTGAAAATATGAAGTGGTACTCAGTGATGCATTGGATTTGCCCCAAACATAACACCTTGCGTTCATGACAAAAAGTTCATTTCTTTGCCCCATTTTTGGCCAGTTTTACTTTAGTGCCTTATTGCAGGATGCATGGGATGCAACAGGATGCATGTTTTGGAATGTTTATTCTGTATAGGCTCCCTTCTTTTCACTCATTTATGTTAGTATTGTTGAGTAACTGCAATGTTATGGATCCATCCTCAGGTATCTCCTATCACAGCCATTAACTTCTACTTGCTACTCATCCCGGATTCGGGAGCACCCTCATCAGTAAAAAAGCTGACTAGCATAGCCTAGCATAGCGCCACAAGTAAATACTAGCATCTAAATATCATGAAATCACAAGTCCAAGACACCAGATGAAAGATACACATCTTGTGAATCCAGCCATCATTTCTGATTTTTAAAATGTTTTACAGGGAAGACACAATATGTATTTCTATTAGCTAACCACGATAGCAAAAGACTCAACTTTTTTTTCTCCACCATTTTCTTACTGCATAGGTAGCTATCACAACTTCGACCAAATAAAGATATAAATAGTCACTAACCAAGAAACAACTTCATCAGATGACAGTCTGATAACATATTTATTGTATAGCATATGTTTTGTTCGAAAAATGTGCATATTTCAGGTATAAATCATAGTTTGACATTGCAGCCACCATCACAAAATCTCACCAAAGCGGCTAGAATAACTACAGAGACCAACGTGAATTACCTAAATACTCATCATAAACATTTATGAAAAATACACAGCGTACAGCAAATGAAAGACGAACATCTTGTGAATCCAGCCAATATTTCAGATTCTTTAAGTGTTTTACAGCGAAAACACAATATAGCATTATATTAGCTTACTACAATAGCCAACCACACCGCAGCATTGATTCATGCACGTTAGCGATTGCGAATAAACCAGCAAAAGATATTAATTTTTTTCACTAACCTTCTCAAAACTTCATCAGATGACAGTCCTATAACATCATATTATACAATACATATATTGTTTGTTCGAAAATGTGCATATTTAGCGGCACAAGTCGTGGTTATACAATGAGAATAGTGGCCAAACTGCAGACAAAATGTCGAGAGACATCTTGGGAGAGGCACCTAATCTAATCAATAACTAATCATAAACTTGACAAAAAAATACAGGTTGGACAGCAAATGAAAGATATATTAGTTCTTAATGCAACCGCTGTGTTAGATTTTTTAAATTAACGTTACTACGACATACAGCGTGCGGTAAAGCGAGACCGCACCGAAAATAATGGCGGAATAATAATTTCACTTTTTCGACAGAAATTACGAATTAACATCATACATAGTTCTTACTTTTTGATGAGCTTCCATCAGAATCTTGTGCAAGTGGTCCTTTGTCCAGAATCATCGTTGCTCGGTTGTAGATTGTCTTCTTCAACTTAGGAATTAGCAGCAAACATTAGCCATGTGGCGAAGACGTGTCCAACTCACGATAACGCAGCACAAATGAAATACCGAAAATCGCAATATACTGATATAAACTGATATAACTCGGTTTAAAATAACTACATTATGATGTCTTTAACACCTATATCGAATAAAATCAGAGCCGGATATATCTAAGGCCTATAACGAGAGCTTTTCAGAATGCCATTGTGAGGTCCTCCATTGCGCCATGACGAACATTGAAAAGAGTGCACGCCTGGTTCCATGAGACTTTATATGGCCTCAGATCTGCCTAGCAACACCATTCCAATTCTCACTACTTGCTGACATCTAGGGGAAGGCGCATGCAGTGCATCTCGCCCCATAGAATACATGATCATTTATAAACTGACCCTGGAACAGAGACCTCGAATTGAGATTTTTCAGTTCCTGACAGGAAGTTTGCTTCAAAATGAGTTCTGTTTTACTCACAGATATAATTCAAACGGTTTTAGAAACTAGAGAGTGTTTTCTATCCAATAGTAATAATAACATGCATATTGTACGAGCAAGAATTGAGTACGAGGCAGTTTAATTTAGGAACGAATTTTTACAAAGTCGAAATGGCGCCCCCATATTGACAAAAGGTTAACCTCTAATTGGGGAGGGGGTTCTACTAAGCTAATATATGGAATTGTTTTAAGATGGTAATACCATTGATCATTTATCTAATTGATTTTGAATTTTAGGACCCCTGTAGCAGTGGGGGCTGGTGACTTGGAACATTGAGGAGGATGGGAGACCCATGTTATAGTGGCGGAACGCACAGAGATGACAAAGAGTGTTTCAAAAATCGTCAAAGACAAATTATTTCAACCTAAAGCATTTAATAAAGACATGTATAGTACAATATTATGGGGAATGAGAGGGCTACTTACACAGTGTTGGAAAGGGATCACAGCAGTGATTGAATGAGGGTATGAGGCATGAGTTGAGGTGTTCAGAGGCTTGACCAGTGCAGGACAGGATTTGACTGGGAAGACACAAAACAATAACACTACACACTACACAGTTAGACAAAAGAGATAAGAATGAGTTAGTCCAAGCAAGAAGTAAAATAATTGATGTGCAAAAATGTGATTGTGTATGTGATTGACTCAACATGTAGTAATGAGAGAACATATAGTAATGAGAGAACATATAGTAATGAGAGAAAATTGATAGGGGTACTCAGTGCTTGGAGGGGAAACCTTCAATGTGCCATTGGATGAGCGAGCACATGAGACGTGGCTTCAGTTCATGTCAGGAGAAAGTTGACAATGGGAGTGGAGTGGTGTAGTCATCACCTCTTAATCAGCGAACAGGAGGGGACTTAGCTGTAAATACAAATAGCAGATACATTCCTTTACAGCTGTGCCATCGTAGGTTTGGACAACGAATTTATATATGAAGTAAAAATCAGACATCTCAAAATTCCTAAAGTCAAACACAGACTGCACATCTCGCCCAGTTGACACATCAAAGTAGCCCAAGAAACATTCCTGGATAAAGCCCTGATCATCCACATACCTGACGATAACTGACAACTGCAAACAGACTGGTGGCACCATATTTCCCAGAGCAGTGGGGCAATTTTTACCCCTGGGGCCTAGAGTTTTTCCTTATATGTTAACCTAACTAGGAAAACTCTGGACCCTATAAGGTATGACAGTGATTAATCAGTTATTAAAAGGTTTTATATGGGCTATGATGGGACCAGTTTTTCCTAATCAGGTCACATGGTTTTAAAAAACTCCTGAAATAAACTGGCCCTGGGGAGGTTGAAAATTGTCAAACTGTAGCTACCTTATATTTCTTCATATAAATTACATTCAAACACTCCATTTGAGAAACAATGAGAAAGTAATTCTGCTTTGAAAGTTGATAAACTTGTAACCCCGCTTTTGAGAAAATGTCCCGTGAATGTTTTGGTACACCGACTGGAGAGCTCTTCTTTGTCTACACACATTCAGCATCGTTCACACCCTCTTAAGCCTTAGCCCCATCCATCTCTTTAAGGATTCACACGAGGCCATGTGCTAAACAGATTGAGTAAGGTAGTAAACAACCAAAGATATCAAGGCAAAAAGTGGGGAAAGTTGTAGCCTACAATAAGGAAAAACTCCAGGTAAAAAATACACTTTATATAGTCCTTGGCCTATATCGTAATCTGATTTTGGTGCAGGTCATGTTGTTCTTCCCATTACCGTCTCTGGTTTATTTGTCACATGTGTAACCGATGTGAAATGGCTAGCTAGTTAGCGAGGTTCGCGCTAATAGCGTTTCAATCGGTGACGTCACTCGCTCTGAGACCTTGAAGTAGTTGTTCCCCTTGCTCTGTGGAGCGATGGGTAACGATGCTTCGAGGGTGGCTGTTGTCGATGTGTGCAGAGGGTCCCTGGTACGAGCCCAGGTAGGGGCGAGGAGAGGGACGGAAGCTATACTGTTACACATGCACAGGATACAAAAGGTGTAAACGGTACAGTGAAATGGTTACTAGCATAGTAGCAATATCAAAACAGAAAGTGTAAAAAAATATATATTTTATGAATATTTTAGAATTATTAGATGATGCTTACCTGACACTTGTCTAAATTGATGGGCCATGTGAAGGAAATGCTATAGACATGTAGCTAGCTAGCTAAACAAACATTGTCAAAGCTGTAGTATGAATCTGCAGATAGCTAAAGCTAACCAACTATGTTCAATGTTTAGACTATAACATTAGACTATAACTAGCAATGCAAATGGATTTCTGATTCGAATAATATTACTACACAGATCATACACGTAACATTAGCTAGCGAGCCAGCAAGCTATCATTCGCTAGCATACAGTATGCTTTAACTTGCAATGAAAATTACTTTCTGACAAAATTAGGAAAGTATAATATCTAAAACTTTTGTAGTTCTCGATGGCTAACGTTATATCTTTCAAAAATGGCACAGTAGAAAGAACTACCAACACATACTCAGCAGCTCAAGTTATAGACAGAAGCAAGCTACATGGCAGACCAATCCAAACACATCTCCCGGCATGTCCAGACCACTCATTATCTCAGCCAATCATGGCTAGAGGGAAGGTTCGCTTTTTATTTTTCCATGGCTAAACCAACTAGGCTCAAGTTCCTTAATAGGCACATTGAAGTTCAGATGTTCCAGAAGGCATTTCTGCCCAAAACAGAATTTTGATTAAAAAAATAATAAAGAACGTTCAAATGCCTCTCCTGTGAAGTAGTGACGTGCAACATATGCCTAGCTTCTTGAAACGGATCACAAATATTGAATTTGGCCTTTACTACTATAGTCCACAGAAATGCATTAACTAAAACATTCATAAATGGCAAACCACAGTAAAAATAATTATAAGGTTGTGAATTGTCTGTCTTACATCTAGGACATATAAGAAAGCTCATGAAATATTTACGTTTTTTGGACACATATTTAACCCATATTGGCACAAAACTACCTCTATACTTCATTTTTTAAACTGGTATGATATTACATTCAGACAAGTTCCACGACACTTGTGGGGGTTGTAGGAAAACACCATCTTGTTCGTGAGAATCTCCCCATTTCGTAGTGGGGTCACATTACTTTGTAGCCCAAACAATTCGGACACAAGTTGGCACATTGGCGGTACAGACTTCAGACGAGCTCCGTGGGGCTTGTTTGTGAGAGTCTCAAAGAGGATGGTATAGAGTGGTCATATTAGTTAGTAGGCCAAACCAGAGACCTGGTCTGACAACAGCACTGTAGCCCCCCCCCCCCCGAAAACAAAAGATAACTCTAGCTTAAACTGGCGGATTTTGATGGGGATTTTTTTACTATGGGTGCGTCAGTTGACATACCCAAATCTAACTGCCTGTAGCTCAGGAACTGAAGCAAGGATATGCACATTCTTGATACCATTTGTAAGGAAACAATTTGAAGTTTGTAGAAATGGGAAATGAATGTAGGACAATATAACACATTAGATCTGGTAAAAGATCATCATTGAAGTGGCCACTATGTATTATTGCAGTTTAGGCACAATATAGATTTTGGAGGCTAGATGGCAGCAGTGTATGCGCAAAGTTTTAGACTGATCCAATGAACCGTTGCATTAAACATGTTGTATCAAGTCTGCTGAAATTTGCCTAACTGGTTTGTTGATACATTTTCAAGTTCATAACTGTGCACTCTCCTCAAACAATAGCATGGTATTCTTTCACTGTAATAGCTACTGTAAATTGGACAGTGCAGTTAGATTAACAAGAATATAAGCTTTCTGACCATGTCAGATAGGTCTATGTCCTGGGAAATTTTCTTGTTACTTAAAACGTCATGCTAATCACATCAGCACTCGTTAGCTCAACCGTCCCGTGGGGGACCCACCGATCCTATTAATGCATTCTTAATCTAAATGACTATACATTTAGCAGTGTGTAGACCTCTATAATCAACCTGATACCCCAAAATATTTGTTTTGACAAGTCAAACTCAATTATGGGCACAGTTGACCAACCCTACCTTCAGGCACTGACTCTTCTGGCGTCTCTTCATTCTTCTTCAGATAGCTTCATAGTTCAAAGTGGATGGCCCATGATAATGTCCCAATTTCAATGTCAATGTCCCACCTTTACCACCCATTATGACTTGTCCAGTTGTCAACCAGCAACATAAGAAACGTTTTGGAACGGATCTCTCTCCATGCTCTCTCCACGTGGACCCCTGTCAAACTCATGATAGAAAAGGCATGAGAGAAAAAACAGTTGATAGCTTCGATTGGATGCTGTACACCGGTTGCTGGCCCGGACTCAGGTCTCTCGGTAGAAGTGGTGAGGACAGGGCCGTTTTGAACGCCTTTTCTTCAGCCGGTTAGAGGGGGTTTTGAGGTTCACACCGTTCTCGGCCGAATTATCCCTGCCATGCAACAAGATACCATATGTAGTTTCCTTCACGATAACCTTGAGAGAGGACAGATCAGAACAACAGTATAGTTCAGTTCATTTCTGATTCTGGAAATCCAGACAAACTATTACTCTTGCCAATTATTCTTAATACATATCTCTAAACACATGTCAAAGAGAATAACAACACATTCTGTTGAAACAATTTTTTTTCAAAATGGCTTAGATATTTATGTATTTCATTTTCAATACATTTGCTAAAATATCTAAAAACATGTTTCCACTTTGCTATTATGGGGTATTGTGTGTAGATGGGTGAGATAAAACATATATTTAATCAATTTTGAATTCAGGCCGTAACACAACAAAATGTGGAATAAGTCGAGGGGTATGAATCATTTCTGAAGGCACTGTATCTCAGTGGGTGTATAAATGGCTGTTAACGGGAGTCCATTACTTACTTTAATGAAAGGATTCTCTTTGAAAAACAATTACTTTGTTTTTTCCCAAAAAATCTTTAAAATGTAAATGTATTTTGAAAATGACTGTTTTTTTAACTTGTCGGTAGTATTTGCATAAACAGAACTAAAAGAAAATGGGCTTCAAGCTAGTCTGGGTTTTTCCCACTTCAGCCATTAGGCTGCATTAAATTGCTCCATGGTGATGCAAGACCATCCTTTCCTTCCTCCATTTCAGCACAGACTGAGTATATTACTGTTGAACATGGATGATTCAAGGTGTACCATAAAGTATATATTAAAATCTCTCATCTTAATAATGTGTCCACAGTCCTTTGTCTCTAACCTTTAGTCTGTTCATTTACAGGTCTAAGTCTTAGAAAACAATTAGAAAATAATTCAATATTTTAAATTCTGAACGGGAGTTAGTTGAGTATGCAAACTAACTCTCCTTCAGAATTTAAAATATTCAATTTTCTTCCTTTGTCTTTTTCTCTCATCAATATGCAATTTTCAAAGAGCTCTAAATGAATTTTTTCACTGGTTTGAGATTGTAATATAACAAATAGCCTAGCGGTTACAGTGTTGGGCCAGTAACCGAAGGTCGATGGTTTGAATACCCAAGTCAAAAAGGTGAAAATCCTGTCAATGATCCCTTGAGTAAAACACTTAACCTGAATTTGCTCCAGGGACGCCGTACAACTATGGCTGACTCTATAAAACAACACATTTCACTTTACCTTTCTAGGGAATGTGACAATAAAACATGTATAATTAAATACGCTGCAAATGGAGGTGACAGCTGTAATTGAAATGTTGTCGATAGGAAATGCTCTCCTTCCATTGCCTTCAAATGTTTTGAAGAGCAGGAGGGAGGTTATTCTCAAAAGCCTTGCAACTGAACGGACAGAGAACCAGGACAAAGGAACGGCTGGAGTGACAAATAACACGACATATAGTATTTCCTATCACCTTGACAACCTTATTATTCACGTAAAAAGACATAGACCATACACAAGTCATTTACAGACCATTATGGAATGCTAAGCAAAGGTTTATGCCTTCTGTATGTTAGCCTCATTCGAAACCCACCTTGAATGACAGGCAAAATAAAATGTCACTGTTATTCTTTCTTCTGCATAAGTTGAAAACCACCATCTGAAATTGTATTACTCCACTTTGACCTACTGTAACTTGTATTTTGCTATAATTGGGTTGGCCCTACGTCCACCTACATCTAAAGTCAACATCACAATGATGGAAAAAGGTTTTAATACTAATTATTTGCACTTTAGACTAAATCCTCATCAGCGCCAATTGAGAATGCATTAGGTAATACATTAATTCTGGCACTAGTCCTCAAGAGAACATTCATAACAACATTGTGACGCAACGTGCAGTAGGCATACAGATGAAAGTAAAGAAAGCAAACCTAATATTCTTAAAATAGCTTTCATGAAACACATTGAAAGGTTCTGGACCATGCATGTCAGCAGGGTTTCCTTCCTATAATCAAAATACGCCTTGACTACTGATCCTATACATTAGAGTTTACCATAATAAGCACATGCTCTGTCCTCTTGTCACTCCTATGGGGTGAAAAGAGAGACCTTTGAAGGAAAGACCCCCCTTTGACACTCCTCCTCATCGCCGGTCCTACTCTTCCTTGACCTAGTTTTTCCTTAATATTGATCGTTTGAATCAGGAGAGCAGAACGAGATACTCAGGGGGAGATGGAGAGAGACACTTTGTGTTAGAAACAGTCCATCTCACTGGGGAAGCCACGGTGTGGACTGGGGAAGACATTAACCCACCGTTCCCAGTACACTCACCAGCAGCTCTATGAATCAGGCTGGCAGGGCGCTAATTAAATTAGCACCATCTCTCATCTCAAAAAGACCTGGTTATTTCACATGGTCAGCCCTTGGCTGTTTGAATTTTGCAGATGGAGGTCCCATGTAGAAGGATGTTCAGTTAGCTGAAGACGTGCATTTAATATGACATATTTGGAAAATGCGATCCCAAAGGTAGAACAATTGGGGAATATAAAATACTTTCAAAAATAATTTGCACCTTTTGACTTTTTTCACATTTTGTTGTGTTAAAGACTTCATTTCAAATTGAGATTGTGTCACTCATCCACACACAATACGCCATAATGTCAAAGTGGAATTATGTTACTTGAAATGTTTACAAATTAATTTAAAAAGCTGAAATGTTTTGAGTCAGTATCTATTCAACCATTTTATGGCAAGCGTAAACAAGTTCAGGAGTAAAAATGTCACATAATAAGTTACATGGACTGGTTTTTAAATTACTACACCATCTTTGTATCCAACACATACACAATGGGAAATATATTGATTATTCACGTTGTCCTAGAGAGATTTACACAATTATGAAAACGTCACGCCAGGGTAAGCCTACACGAAACACAGCCCTTATTTCTAAAATCCCCCATGGGAAAAATGCATGGTGGAAAGATTATTGGAATAATTTCCTTGTTTGACCGCTAGGTTTTATGGGTATTATGACTCATACAATGGTGGTATGCTATTGAGTTCACTCAGTTTAGCTCAACGCTGTTTGGCTATTATTTTATACTTATTTTATCAAGGAAGGCCAAATACTCGCTGGCTTCCCTTGCATTCAATGCTATGGACGACAACAATGTCATACTGTTTTTGACCAGACAGCATCAGGTAGATGGCCTACATGTACAAAGACAGTGGGGCGCTGTTTCGCTCACTCGGATGCTTTCTAATGGTGCGATACATACAGCGTTTTGAGAATTGAAGAAAAATTATGAAACACAGAGAGACAAAAGCTAAAATATTTTACATGTTTTTTTTTTTTCTTGGTTAATGTTTTGAGGAACGCTGACATCCATGAATACACGCCACTGCTGTTCAGTCTATGTAATGGAAAGAGCAGGTGTTCTTAATGTTTTGTACACTCAGTGTACAATTATCTGTAAGGTACATCAGTCGAGCACTGAATTTCAAGCACAGATTCAACCACAAAGACCAGGATGGTTTTCCAATGGTTCGCAAAGAAGGGCACCTATTGGTAGATGGGTAAAAAAAAAGCAGATTTTGAATATCCCTTTGAGCATGGTGCAGATATTAATTACACTTTGGGTGGTTTATCAATACGTCCAGTCACTACAAAGACACAGGCGCCCTTCGTACACAACAAAAATAAGGGTATTTAGATTTACTTAATTCAATTTTGGAAAGTAGTTACACCTAATGGAAACAAGTTATTTTTACATTACATTAATAATACAGATCTCCTTAAACCTGTTACGGCTAGACATTCCGTTAGCGGAAATTCCAACAGGTGACCAAACACTCTGCGCACCAGGGACACGTGGTGAATGTGAATGTCATCAATATACACCACTACACCCTGCCCGTGCAGGTCCCTGAAAATCTTGTCTACAAAGGCTTGGAAGACTGATGGCGCATTCATCAACCCGTACGGCATGACGAGATACTCATAGTGCCCAGAGGTGGTACTAAAAGCCGTCTTCCACTCGTCTCCCTCTCGGATACGCACCAGGTTGTTAGCGCTCCTGAGATCTAGTTTGGTGAAGAAGCGCGCCCGTGCATTGACTCTATCGCTGTGGCTATGAGCGGTAGCGTGTAACTATACCTCACAGTGCTCTGATTCAGACCCCGATAGTCAATACACGGGCGCAGACCTCCCTCCTTCTTCTTCACAAAAAATAAACTCGAGGAGGCGGGTGAAGAGGAGGACCGAATGTACCCCTGACGCAGGGATTCGGAGACATATGTCTCCATAGCCTCCGTCTCCTCCTGTGAGAGGGGATACACGTGACTCCTGGGAAGTGCAGCGTCTACCAGGAGATCTATCGCACAATCGCCCCGTCGATGAGGTGGTAATTGAGTCGCCTTATTTTTGGAGAAGGCGAGAGCCAAATCGGCATATTCAGGGGGAATGCGCACGGTGGAGACCTGGTCTGGACTCTCCACCGTAGTAGCACCAACGGAAACCCCTAAACACTTACCTGAGCACTCTCGCGACCACCCCGTGAGGGCCCACTGTGGCCAAGAAACAGTGGGGTGATGACAAGCTAACCAGGGTAGGCCCAGCACCACGGGAAATGCAGGAGAGTCAATAAGGAAGAGATTAATTCTCTCTGTATGACCCCCCTGCGTCACCATGCCCAAAGGAGCGGTGACCTCCCTAATCAACCCTGACCCTAATGGTCGACTATCTAAGGCGTGAACGGGGAAAGGCACATCCACGGGAACGATGGGGATCCCTAAACTATGTGCTAAAGCTCTGTCAATAAAATTCCCAGCCGCGCCTGAATCGACGAGCGCCTTATGCTGGGAATGCGGGGAAAACTCAGGGAAAGTGACAAACAAACATATGTGCAACAGAGGGATCTGTGTGAGAATGGTGCCAGCTCACCTGGGGTGATGCCAGAGCGCCTTGCCTGCTGCCTCGATCCCCAGAGGAACCAACCCGACACCGACCGGCAGTGTGACTTCTGCGGCCACAGATGGTGCACGAGCGGGAACCCCCTCCGGTCTCCCTGCGCACCGCCCCTCCCAGCTCCATGGGTATCGGAGAGGGGGTGCGGGAGGATGGAACCACCGGACCCCGATCAAAACGTCCATGGGAAGCCAGCAGGTTGTCCAGCCGGATGGACAAGTCCACCAGCTGGTCGAACATGAGGGTGTTGTCTCTGCAGGCCAACTACCGACGGACGTCCTCGCGCTGACTGCAGCGGTAATTTTCAATCAGGGCCCTGTCGCTCCATCCTGCGCAGGCAGCCAGGATCCTAAACTCCAGGGCGAACTCCTTGGTGCTCCTCGTCTCCTGTCTCAGATGGAAGAGGCGCTCACCTGCCGCTATACCCTCGGGCGGGTGGTCGAAGACCGGCCCGGAAATATCTTTAATTATATGTAAAACATGTATCCTAGTTCCACAATAAATTGTTGTTTTGTTCGTTGTTTTGTTCAAAGTTTATGATGAGTATTTCTGTTATTTGACGTGGCTCTCTGTAATTACTCCGGATATTTTGGAGGAATTTCTGAACATGGCGCCAATGTAAACCGAGATTTGTGGATATAAATGTGCACATTATCGAACAAAACATAAATGTATTGTGTAACATGATGTCCTATGAGTGTCATCTGATGAAGATTATCAAAGGTTAGTGATTAATTCTATCTCTATTTCTGCATTTGTGATTCTCTTTGGCTGGGAAAAATGGCTGTGTTTTTTGGATTTGTTGGTGATCTAACATAAATATATGTTGTGTTTTCGCTGTAAAACATTTTAAAAATCGGACACGATGGGTACATTAACACGATGTTTATCTTTCATTTGCTGTATTGGACTTGTTAATGTGTGAAAGTTACATATTTCTAAAAAATATTTTTGAATTTCGCACGATGCCTTTTCAGCGGAATGTTGTGGGTGTTCCGCTAGCGGTACCCCTGGGCTAGAAAGGTTAATTGCAAAGCCAGGTATTATAAAACCAAAATTCACCCTTTTCTTCTTCATAAAGTAGCCAACAAGTTCCATTATATGGTTGACCTGGGATGACATTTTTTGAATGAGGTGGTCTTGTGTGATCATTTGTGACGATGGAGGATTATGAATTAATTAATTATGAATGGGAAATGAGGAAATGTCCTGACGTTCAGACTCTTTGACTATTTTACACTGAGTGAAACACTGTTGGAGAGTGGAGGTTGATAGAGGATGATAACAAGGGGAAGAAGAGAAAATAAAGTTGAGATGGAGATTGTGTGAGGGGAAAAATTGAGTGAGAAAGAAATCAATGGGAGAAGAAAGAGATAGGTCAATGTTGAGATGTTAACATAAAATACAGGTTTATTTTCCATTTTCCATCACAATCCATTTTATGAATTTACAAGAAATGTGTTATATGCCAAGTTAATGGCTTTTTAAACAGCAAAATGGATTTGAAAAAACATGATAGAAGCTCCACCTTTCTACTAACGGTCTTAAAAGCCTTACTTGTAGCTCTCAAATCTTTCAACCTTACATCCTTGTTAAGGCTATGCTACAGCTTGATTCTATCACTCTCATGAATTGTAATGGAAAATGGACTGTTTTCTGTGTTCAGTAGCAAGCTGTGCAGAACTGGGCCCAGTTTCCCAATTCAAAATCAAATCAAATCTAATGTTATTGGTCACATACACATATTTAGAACGTTATTGTGGGGGTAGCGAAATACTTGTCTTCCTACATCCAACAGTGCAGCAATATATAATTCAAAACAATACACACAAATCTCAAAGTAAAATAATGGAATTAAGAAATCTATAAATATTAGGATTAACAATGTCGGAGTGGCATTGACTAGAATATTGTAGAATACAGTATTTACGTATGAAATGAATTAAAAAAATTATGTAAACATTATTAAAGTGACCAGTGCTTCATTATTAAAGTGACCAGTGATTCCATGTCTATGTACAGTGCACTAGGAAAGTATTCAGACCCCTTGACTTTTTATGTATTTTGTTACGTTATTCTTATTCTAAAATTGATTAAACTGTTGTCTTTTTCCTCATCAATCTACAAACAATAACTCATAATGGCAAAGCAAAAACAGGTTTTTAGACATTTTGCTAAAAAAAAAAAAATTAAATATCACATTTACGTAAGTATTGAGACCCTTTACTCAGTACTTTGTTGAAGCACCTTTGGCAGCGATTACAGCCTCAAGTCTTCTTTGTTATGATGCTACACGCTTGGCACACCTGTATTTGGGGAGTTTCTCCCATTCTTCTCTGCAGATCCTCTCAAGCTCTGTCAGGTTGGATGGGGAGCTTCGCTGCACAAATATTTCCAGGTCTCTGCAATGATATTTGATCAGGTTCAAGTCCACTGGGCCACTCAAGGACATTCAGAAACTTGTCCCGAAGCCACTTCTGCGTTGTCTTGACTGGGTGCTTAGGTTCGTTGTCCTGTTGGAAGCTGAACCTTCACCCCAGTCTGAGGTCCGGAGGTTTTCATCAAGAATCTCTCTGTACTTTGCTCTGTTCATCTTTCCCTCGATCCTGACTAGTCTCCCAGTCCCTGCCGAGGAAAAACATCCCACAGCATGATGCTGCCACCACCAAGCTTCACCGTAGGGATGGTGCAAGGTTTCCTTCAGATGTGACACTTGGCATTCAGGCCAAAGAGTTCAATCTTGGTTTCATCAGACCAGAGAATCTTGTTTCTCATGGTCTGAGAGTCCTTTAGGTGCCTTTTGGCAAACTCCAAGCGGGCTGTCATGTGCCTTTTACTGAGGAGTGGCTTCCGTCTGGCCACTCTACCATAAAGGCCTGATTGGTGGAGTAGTGCAGAGATGGTTGTCCTTCTGGAAGGTTCTCCCATCTCCACAGAGAAACTCTGGAACTCTGTCAGAGCGACCATCAGGATCTTCTGTTGGCCCTTCTCAAACAGTTGCTCAGTTTGGTTCCAAACTTCTTCCATTTAAGAATGATGAAGGCCACTGTGTTCTTTGGGACCTTCAATGCTGCAGAAATGTGTTGGTACTTTCCCCAGATCTGTGCCTCAAGACAATCCTGTCTCTGAACTCTAAGGACAATTCCTTAGACATTATGGCTTGGTTTTTGCTCTGACATGCACTGTCAACTGTGGGAAAATGACAAAAAAACTGTTTTCGCTTTGTCATTATAAAGTATTGTGTGTAGACTTTTTTTTATATGGCTATTAAGTAACAAAGTAACAGTCAAGTGGTCTTAATACTTTCTGAATGCACTGTAGACAGGTGTGTGCCTTTCCAAATCATGTCCAATCAATTTAATTTACCACAGGATGATCAATGGAAACATAATTCACCTGAGCTCAATTTCAAGTATCATAGCAAAAGATCTGAATACTTATGGAAAAAAAATATTGAATCCATTTTAGAATAAGGCTGTAATGTAACAAAATGTGGAAAACGTCATGGGGTCTGAATACTTTCCAAATGCACTGTAGGTACAGCAGATCCCCTTTAAAGGCACGAACTCCAGGGCTGGATGGCATACCAGTTGAGGTACACTATCGATCAAAAGTTTTAGAACACCTACTCATTCAAGTGTTTTTTCTTTATTTACTATTTTCTACATTGCAGAACTATGAAAAAACACACATGGTATCATGTAGTAACCAAAAGAAGTGTTAAACAAATCAAAATACATTTTATATTTTATATTCTTCAAATAGCCACCCATTGCCTTGATGACAGCTTTGCACACTCTTGGCATTCTCTCAACCAGCTTCACCTGGAATGCTTTTCCAACAGTCTTGAAGGAGTACCCACATACGCAGAGAACTTGTTGGCTGCTTTTCCTTCACTCTGCGGTCCGACTCATCCCAAACCATCTCAATTTGGTTGAGTTCGGGGGATTGTGGAGGCCAAGTCATCTGATGCAGCACTCCATCACTCTCCTTCTTGGTATAATAGCCCTTACACAGCATGGAGGTGTGTTGGGTCACTGTCCTGTTGAAAACAAATGATAGTCCCACTAAGCCCAAACCAGATGAAATGGCATATCGCTGCAGAATGCTGTGGTAGCCATGCTGGTTAAGTGTGCCTTGAATTCTAAATAATTCACAGACAGTGTCAATAGCAAAGCACCCATACACCATAACACCTCCTCCTCCATGCTTTAAGGTGGGAAATACACATGCAGATATCATCCGTTCACCCACACCGCGTTGCACAAAGACACTGCGGTTGGAACCAAAAATCTCCAATTTGGACTCCAGACCAAAGGACACATTTCCACAGGTCTAATGTCCATTGCTCATGTTTCTTGGCCCTACACTACAGTACATGACCTAAAGTTGTTATGCTGGTGAATGAGGACCCAAAAGCGACGTAATAGAAACAGAGTCTTTATTCCAGTATTAAACAAACAATGATTCTCCTGGATATTATCAAAGGTAAATCCAAAACAGGAAACTGAAATCCTCTCGTCAGTAGAGAGGAACGACTGGAGACGCGACCACAGACTGCGGGTCGCTTCAGGAAGGCACAGGCCGTAGCTGACATAGACACCTGCTCACACGCAGCATCTGAAGAAGGCAAAAACACGACAGGGCGGAACAAGGACACAGAACAGCAAACATCAAACAAGAATCCGACAAGGACAGAAGCGGAAAACAGAGGGAGAAATAGGGACTCTAATCAGAGGGCAAAATAGGGGACAGGTGTGAAAGAGTAAATGAGGTCGTTAGGAGAATGAGAAACAGCTGGGAGCAGGAACGGAACGATAGAGAGAGAGAGCGGGAGAGGGAGAGAGGGAGGAGGAGAGAGAGGGATAGAAAGAGGGAAAGAACCTAATAAGACCAGCAGAGGGAAGCACAGGGACAAGACATGATGATCAAAGACAAAACATGACAGTACCCCCCCACTCACCGAGCGCCTCCTGGCGCACTCGAGGAGGAACCCTGGCGGCAACGAAGGAAATCATCAATCAACGAACGGTCCAGCACGTCCCGAGATGGAACCCAACTCCTCTCCTCAGGACCGTAACCCTCCCAATCCACTAAGTACTGGTGACCACGTCCCCGAGAACGCATGTCCATGATCTTCCGTACCTTGTAAATAGGTGCGCCCTCGACAAGGACGGGGGGGGGGGAGGGAAGACGAACGGGGGCGCGAAGAAAAGGCTTGACACAAGAGACATGGAAGACAGGGTGGACGCGACGAAGATGTCGCGGAAGAAGCAGTCGCACAGCGACAGGATTGACGACCTGAGAGACACGGAACGGACCAATGAACCGCGGAGTCAACTTGCGAGAAGCTGTCGTAAGGGGAAGGTTACGAGTGGAAAGCCACACTCTCTGACCGCGACAATACCTAGGACTCTTAATCCTACGTTTATTGGCGGCTCTCACAGTCTGCGCCCTGTAACGGCAAAGTGCAGACCTGACCCTCCTCCAGGTGCGCTCACAACGTTGGACAAAAGCCTGAGCGGAGGGAACGCTGGACTCGGCGAGCTGGGACGAGAACAGAGGAGGCTGGTACCCAAGACTACTCTGAAATGGAGATAGCCCGGTAGCAGACGAAGGAAGCGAGTTGTGAGCGTACTCAGCCCAGGGGAGCTGTTCTGCCCAAGACGCAGGGTTTCGAAACGAAAGGCTGCGTAATATGCGACCAATCGACTGATTGGCCCTTTCTGCTTGACCGTTAGACTGGGGATGAAACCCGGAAGAGAGACTGACGGAAGCACCAATCAAACGACAGAACTCCCTCCAAAACTGTGACGTGAATTGCGGGCCTCTGTCTGAAACGGCGTCTAACGGGAGACCATGAATTCTGAACACATTCTCAATGATGATTTGTGCCGTCTCCTTAGCGGAAGGAAGCTTAGCGAGGGGAATGAAATGTGCCGCCTTAGAGAACCTATCGATAACCGTCTTACCCGCAGAATCACAGTCTTCCCCGCAGACGAAGGCAGACCGGTAATAAAGTCTAAGGCGATGTGAGACCAAGGTCGAGAAGGAATGGGAAGCGGTCTGAGACGACCGGCAGGAGGAGAGTTACCTGACTTAGTCTGCGCGCAGTCCGAACAAGCAGCCACGAAACGGCGCGTGTCCCGCTCCTGAGTAGGCCACCAAAACCGCTGGCGAATAGAAGCAAGCGTACCCCGAACGCCGGGGTGGCCAGCTAACTTGGCAGAATGAGCCCACTGAAGAACAGCCAGACGAGTAGAGACAGGAACGAACAGAAGGTTACTAGGACAAGCGCGCGGCGACGCAGTGTGAGTGAGTGCTTGCTTTACCTGTCTCTCAATTCCCCAGACAGTCAACCCGACAACACGCCCTTCAGGGAGAATCCCCTCGGGGTCGGTAGAAGCCACAGAAGAACTAAAGAGACGGGATAAGGCATCAGGCTTGGTGTTCTTATTTCCCGGGCGATAGGAAATCACGAACTCGAAACGAGCGAAAAACAACGCCCAACGAGCTTGACGTGCATTAAGTCGTTTGGCAGAACGGATGTACTGAAGGTTCTTATGGTCAGTCCAAACGACAAAAGGGACGGTCGCCCCCTCCAACCACTGTCGCCATTCGCCTATGGCTAAGCGGATGGCGAGCAGTTCGCGGTTACCCACATCATAGTTGCGTTCCGATGGCGACAGGCGATGAGAAAAGTAAGCGCAAGGATGGACCTTATCGTCAGACTGGAAGCGCTGGGACAGAATGGCTCCCACGCCCACCTCTGAAGCGTCAACCTCGACAATGAATTGTTTAGTGACGTCAGGAGTAACAAGGATAGGGGCGGATGTAAAACGCTTCTTGAGGAGATCAAAAGCTCCCTGGGCGGAACCGGACCACTTAAAGCAAGTCTTGACAGAAGTCAGAGCTGTGAGAGGGGCAGCCACTTGACCGAAATTACGAATGAAACGCCGATAGAAATTAGCGAAACCGAGAAAGCGCTGCAACTCGACACGTGACTTAGGAACGGGCCAATCGCTGACAGCCTGGACCTTAGCGGGATCCATCTGAATGCCTTCAGCGGAAATAACAGAACCGAGAAATGTGACAGAGGAGACATGAAAGGCGCACTTCTCAGCCTTCACGTAGAGACAATTCTCTAAAAGGCGCTGGAGTACACGTCGAACGTGCTGAACATGAATCTCGAGTGACGGTGAAAAAATCAGGATATCGTCAAGGTAAACGAAAACAAAGATGTTCAGCATGTCTCTCAGTACATCATTAACTAATGCCTGAAAGACAGCTGGAGCATTAGCGAGACCGAACGGCAGAACCCGGTATTCAAAATGCCCTAACGGAGTGTTAAACGCCGTTTTCCACTCGTCCCCCTCTCTGATGCGTACGAGATGGTAAGCGTTACGAAGGTCCAACTTAGTAAAGAACCTGGCTCCCTGCAGAATCTCGAAGGCTGACGACATAAGGGGAAGCGGATAACGATTCTTAACCGTTATGTCATTCAGCCCTCGATAATCCACGCAGGGGCGCAGAGTACCGTCCTTCTTCTTAACAAAGAAAAACCCCGCTCCGGCGGGAGAGGAAGAAGGCACCACGGTACCGGCGTCGAGAGAAACAGACAGATAATCCTCGAGAGCCTTACGTTCGGGAGCCGACAGAGAGTATAGTCTACCCCGAGGGGGAGTGGTCCCCGGAAGGAGATCAATACAACAATCATACGACCGGTGAGGAGGAAGAGAGTTGGCTCTGGACCGACTGAAGACCGTGCGTAGATCATGATATTCCTCCGGCACTCCTGTCAAATCACCAGGTTCCTCCTGAGTAGAGGGGACAGAAGAAACAGGAGGGATAGCAGACATTAAACACTTCACATGACAAGAAACGTTCCAGGATAGGATAGAATTACTAGACCAATTAATAGAAGGATTATGACATACTAGCCAGGGATGACCCAAAACAACAGGTGTAAAAGGTGAACGAAAAATCAAAAAGGAAATGGTCTCACTGTGGTTACCAGATACTGTGAGGGTTAAAGGTAGTGTCTCACATCTGATACTGGGGAGAGGACTACCATTCTAAGGCGAACATGGGCGTGGGCTTCCCTAACTGTCTGAGAGGAATGTCATGTTTCCGAGCCCATGCTTCGTCCATAAAACAACCCTCAGCCCCAGAGTCTATCAAGGCACTGCAGGAAGCAGCCGAACCGGTCCAGCGTAGATGGACCGACAAGGTAGTACAGGATCTTGATGGAGAGACCTGAGTAGTAGCGCTCACCAGTAGCCCTCCGCTTACTGATGAGCTCTGGCTTTTACTGGACATGACATGACAAAATGTCCAGCAGAACCGCAATAGAGGCAAAGGCGGTTGGTGATTCTCCGTTCCCTCTCCTTAGTCGAGATGCGAATACCTCCCAGCTGCATGGGCTCAGTCTCTGAGCCGATGGGAGGAGATGGTTGAGATGCGGAGAGGGGAAACACCGTTAACGCGAGCTCTCTTCCACGAGCTCGGTGACGAAGATCTACCCGTCGTTCTATGCGGATGGCGAGTGCAATCAAAGAGTCCACGCTGGAAGGAACCTCCCGGGAGAGAATCTCATCCTTAACCTCAGCGTGGAGTCCCTCCAGAAAACGAGCGAGCAACGCCGGCTCGTTCCAGTCACTGGATGCAGCAAGAGTGCGAAACTCTATAGAGTAATCCGTTATGGATCGATCACCTTGACATAGGGAAGCCAGGGCCCTGGAAGCCTCCTTCCCAAAAACTGAACGATCAAAAACCCGTATCATCTCCTCTTTAAAGTTCTGATAAACGTTAGAACACTCAGCCCTTGCCTCCCAGATAGCTGTGCCCCACTCCCGAGCCCGACCAGTAAGGAGTGATATGACGTAAGCGATCCGAGCTCTCTCTCTTGAGTATGTGTTGGGCTGGAGAGAGAACACAATATCACACTGGGTGAGAAAGGAGCGACACTCAGTGGGCTGCCCAGAGTAACATGGTGGGTTATTAACCCTAGGTTCCGGAGACTCGGAAGACCAGGAAGTAGCTGGTGGCACGAGACGAAGACTCTGAAACTGTCCTGAGAGATCGGAGACGTGAGCGGCCAGGGTCTCAACGGCATGACGAGCAGCAGACAATTCCTGCTCGAGCATTGCTCCCTGGATCTCGACGGCAGTGTTGCGAGAATCCGTAGTCGCTGGGTCCATTCTTGGTCGGATTCTTCTGTTATGCTGGTGAATGAGGACCCAAAAGCGACGTAATAGAAACAGAGTCTTTATTCCAGTATTAAACAAACAATGATTCTCCTGGATATTATCAAAGGTAAATCCAAAACAGGAAACTGAAATCCTCTCGTCAGTAGAGAGGAACGACTGGAGACGCGACCACAGACTGCAGGTCGCTTCAGGAAGGCACAGGCCGTAGCTGACATTGACACCTGCTCACACGCAGCATCTGAAGAAGGCAAAAACACGACAGGGCGGAACAAGGACACAGAACAGCAAACATCAAACAAGAATCCGACAAGGACAGAAGCGGAAAACAGAGGGAGAAATAGGGACTCTAATCAGAGGGCAAAATAGGGGACAGGTGTGAAAGAGTAAATGAGGTCGTTAGGAGAATGAGAAACAGCTGGGAGCAGGAACGGAACGATAGAGAGAGAGAGCGGGAGAGGGAGAGAGGGAGGAGGAGAGAGAGGGATAGAAAGAGGGAAAGAACCTAATAAGACCAGCAGAGGGAAGCACAGGGACAAGACATGATGATCAAAGACAAAACATGACAAAAGTATGTGGACACCTGCTTGTCAAACATCTCACTCCAAAATCATGGGCATTAATATGGAGTTGGTCCCCCCCTTTGCTGCTATAACAACCTCCAGTCTTCTGGGAAGGCTTTAAGGCTTTCCACTAGATGTTGGAACATTGCTGGGGGACTTGCTTCCATTAAGCCACAAGAGCATTAGTTAGGCCTGGCTCATAGTCACCCAAAGGTGTTCGATGGAGTTGAAGTCAGGGCTCTGTGCAAGCCAGTTCTTCCACACCGATCTCGACATACCATTCCTGTATGGACCTCACTTTGTGCACAGGGGCATTGTCATGCTGAAACAGGAAAGGGCCTTCGCCAAACTGTTGCCACAAAGTTGGAAGCACAGAATTGTCTAGAATGTCTTTGTGTGCTGTAGTGTTAATATTTCCCTTCACTGGAACTAAGGACCCGAACCATGAAAAACAACCCCAGACCATTATTCCTTCTCCACCAAACTTTACAGTTGACACAATGCATTCGGGCAGGTAGCGTTTTCCTGACATCCACCAAACCCAGATTCGACCATCTGACTGCCAGATGGCGAAGCGTGATTCATCACTACAGAGAATGCATTTCTAGTGCTCCTGAGCTTTACACCACTCCAGCCAACGCTTGGCATTGCGCATGGTGATCTTAGGCTTGTGTGCGGCTGCTCAGCCATGGAAACCAATTTCATGAAGCTCCTGACGAACAGTGCTTTTGCTGACGTTGCTTCCAGAGGCAGTTTGGAACTCGTTAGTGAGTGTTGCAAACGAGAACAGACGATTTTTACGCAATACACGCTTCAGCACTCGGCGGTCCCGTTCTGTGAGCTTGGGCCTACTACTTTGTGGCTGAGCCGTTATTGCTGCTAGATGTTTACACTTCACAATAACAGCACTTACAGTTGACTGGGGCAGCCTTAGCAGGGCAGAAATTTTACAACTCACTTGGAAAGGCAGCATCCTATGACAGTGCCACGTTGAAAGTCGCTGAGCTCTTTCGTAAGGCCATTCTGCTGCCATTATTTGTCTATGGAGATTGCATGGCTGTTTGCTTGATTTTATATACCTGTCAGCAACGGGTGTGGCTGAAATAGCCAAATCCACAAATTGTAAGTGGTGTCCACTTGCATTTCATTACACCCACAATATAATCTGCTAAATATTTGTTTGTGACCAATAAAATGTGATTTGATTTGACCCTTGTGAGGAGGACAATTACGCAGATGAGCTTCCCTGAGATGGTTTCTAACAGTCTGTGCATGAATTCTTCAGTTGTACAAACCCACAGTTTCATCAGCTGTCTGGGTGGCTGGTCTCAGATGATCCTGCAGGTGAACAAGCCAGATGTGGATGTCCTGGGCTGGCATGGTTACATGTGGTCTGCGGTTGTGAGGCTGGTTGGACGTACTGCCAAACTCTCTAAAGCAATGATGGAGACGGCTTATGGTAGAGAAATAAACATTAAGTTCTCTGGCAACAGCTCTGGTGGACATTCCTTTTGTCAGCATGCCAATTGCATGTTCCCTCAAAACTTGAGGCATCTGTGGCATTGTGTTGTGTGACAAAACTGCACATTTTAGTGGCCTTTAATTGTCCCCAGCATAAGGTGCACCTGTGTAATGATCATGCTGTTTAATCAGCTTCTTGATATGCCACACCTGTCAGGTGGATGGATTATCTTGGAAAGGAGAAATGCTCACTAACAGGGATGTAGACACATTTCTGTATAACATTTCAGTGAAATAAGCTTTTTGTGTGTATGCGAAATTTCTTGGATGTTATATTTCAGCTCATGAAAGATGGGACCAGCACTTTACATGTTGCAATTATATTTTTGTTCAGTATGGAATCAAGATGTTTATCTGTATCTGACCGCTGATGAATTCAGAACAAAGATGACAAGAAATACAAAGTTGCCAATGTCTTTGCAGTTTGTTTTTATTTTATTTATTTAACTAGGCAAGTCAGTTAAGAACAAATTCTTATTTTACAATGATGGCCTACCCCGGCCAAACCCTCCCTTAACGACGGTTGTGATACAGCCCGGGATGGAACCAGGGTCTGTAGTGACACCGCTAGCACTGAGATGCAATGCCTTAGATCGCTGCGCCACACAGGAGCCTCTGGAGCGTGTTACAATCAAGCGAAGGAAAGAATTGCTTAAAATGAAAACCGAGATGATTGCATTAAAATATAAAATACAGTAGGCTACACACAGGCCTATGTATTTCAAGAATTGTTGAAATCTATTTCATATTCAATCAATTTAGTTATTCTGTTTTGCTAATTGTAGGCTATTGTAGCCTAGGCTATGTTATTTTTGCCTCAATATGTTTCATGATGTGTAACAACATGTTCACAATGTGTCACATCTCTGATTTTGTGCTTTAATATATGGTAAGTCATTAGAATAAGCCACCTCAATATGACCTATTAGAAGCCATAGATGATCATATCTCTATAGGAGCTGATCAGTCATCAGTATTTTGGAATATTCTACTAATGAGTTAAGGTAATATTTGAAAAGAGAAAGCTGGTCCGAGAGAGACACTGCCTTGCTTTCGATCCTATCAGTATCAACACATGCGCCAATGACGAAAGTTGTCTTTGCCTGGTGTTTTGGGAAATGCATATTACATCTTTGGCCGTTGTAGGAAAGCTGCATGTTAAAAGACTTGTAAGCCTAAGTTCCATCGCTATCAGGAAACCGGGCCCTGGGCCTTATCCCTTATAACCATATCTAAAGTATTTGGCCCCTGCCCTATTATAGGCTAGCCTCTTATGTAACTCAATCTGTCTGTGTGTGTGTCCTTGAGTGTGTGGGCATGTGTGTGCATGCATGTAAAGTGATACTATCTACATCAGGGGCTCCCTACCCTCCTGCATGCTTTCGTTCCATCCTAAATCTAGCACACCGTATTCTACTAATTAGCTTCTCACCACGAGCTTGATCAGCTTAATCGTATGTGTTAAAACAAGGTGGGATCAAAAGCCTGCTGACTATCGGCGAATAAACTATAAACTATCAAAATAAAGAAAGTCACACACTCCATATATATTTATTTAGATAGTTTAGGGTGAGTTGGGAGCACATGGATCATTGTGTTAATAGAGGACAGTCAAATGAGAGTAATGACAGTTCTAACTAGTCTGGCTGTGTAACAAGGGGACTTCAATTAACCAGATTTCTCTGAGAATGGAACTCGTAAATGTTTAAAGCTCAAATGAAGCTCTGCCACAATAGGGGTTGATGATCCATGCATGATTAAGTGCTATCATCTTTCCATTTCACTTGACTCACTTGACAAATATGTCCGGTGCTAGACTGGTCAGGCGGTTAATTAACTACTTCCTCCTCCTGAATCCTTCTGTGTGAGAACATGCCTCTTTACTTTGGGCAGCCCGCAGGCACAACTCTTTTGGTGTGTCAATGGTGTTTGCTGTTAAAGCAGGACAAAGATCAATACATGCCTATTATGACCATATTTCAACTTAACTCACATACTGTATAGTAATACTAGGCCCTGCGGATAGGGGTTCAGCAAGTTTCTCAAAATGTCAAATAAAAAGTTTAGGTTTTTCTCCTACATGTCTATACAATACATGATATCAAATTCTGCCTGTAGTTTGATCTATATCGAATGCAACAGTGTTGTTTGTTCCGTAACTCCAATTGATCGCTCGACAGTTCCAGGACATCACCGTTCATCCACCTTGATATGAACAGCTGTAGCCAGTGGTTGCTGAGCCAATGATGCTCTTACATAGCAGTTCCGTCGACTACAGCGCCTTCATAAATCCTAAATAACAAATTCCAGAACACACAGCAGTTCAGTCACACATCCATTTCCAACTGCCACAGCACTGCCCAGCCATGTGGACAGGACCACAGCTGCCGGCAGAGATAGGTCAGAATTCAGGATACCACCGGACGACCGATTCGCTAGTAATGAAACCTTCATCCACTCGCCATCTCACAATAGACATGATTGTAAATGTAGATATGACTATTAATGGCAAGAAGAGATAGATAGAGGGAAGTCCACCAGCATCCTTCCATTCAGTGGTAACACGGTCAATAGAGAGATAGAAATCATGAAATGAACACACAATCAATGAAGAGAGAGAACGAGAACGAGAGAGGGAATGAGTGAAGCATGGTTGAGTTAGGCTCCGCACAGCAGGACTGACCACCTGCAGGAAGAGGAGATGTTATTAATATACAGTACCAGTCAAAAGTTTAGACACACCTACTCATTCAAGGGTTATTCTTTATTTTTAGAATAGAATAATAATGATGACATCAAAACTATGAAATAACACATATAGAATCATGTAGTAACCAAAAAAGTGTTATACAAATCAAAATATAAATCAAAAAAATTTAGGTTTTTCAAAGTAGCCACCCTTTGCCTTGATGACAGCTTTGCAAAATCTTGGCACCATCACACCTCCTCCTCCATGCTTCACGGTGGGAACCACACATGCAGAGATCATCCGTTCACATACTCTGCATCTCAAAAAGACAGTGGTTGGAACCAAAATGTCAAATTTGGACTCATCAGACCAAAGGACAGATTTACACTGGTCTAATGTCCATTGCTCGTGTTTCTTGGCCCAAGCAAATCTCTTCTTCTTATTGGTGTCCTTTAGTAGTGGTTTCTTTGCAGAAATTCAAACATGAAGGCCTGATTCACGCAGTCTCCTCTGAACATTGGATGTTGAGATGTGTCTGTTACTTGAACTCCGTGAAGCATTAATTTGGGGGCTGGTAACTCTAACAAACTTTTTAAAATAGAGTTACCAGCTTCAGAAATTGCAACCCAAATAAATGCTTCACAGAGTGGTGGTCCTCATCAGAGCCAGTTTTATCATAGCGCTTGATGGTTTTTGCGACTGCACTTGAAGAAACTTTCAAAGTTCTTGAAAATTTCCGTATTGACTGACCTTCATGTCTTAAGTAATGATGGACTGTCGTTTCTCTTTGCTTATTTGAACTATTCTTGCCATAATATGGACTTTGTATTTTACCAAATAGGGCTATCTTCTGTGTACCACACCTACCTTGTCACAACACAACTGATTGGCTCAAACAGCATTAAGCATTAAGGAAAGAAACTCCAAAAATTTACTTTTAACAAGGCACAACTGTTAATTGAAATGCATTCCAGGTGACTACCTCATCAAGCTGGTTGAGAGAATGCCAAGAGTATGCAAATCTGTCATCAAGGCAAAGGGTGTCTATTTTGAAGAATCTCCAATATAAAATATATTTTGATTTGTTTAACACTTTTTTTTGTTATTTCATTGTCTTGATGTCTTCACTATTATTCTACAATGTAGAAAATAGTAAAAATTAAAACCCTTAAATGAGTAGGTGTGTCCAAACTTTTGACTGGTACTGTACATGAGCTGGTGTCTTTAACTAATGGTCAGATATTGACTTCTGGCAGAAAATATTAGCTGTATAATATTTTCTCATTCGGCCAGTGTTTTAATAATAAAGCACACAGCGTAGCTTGGAGTCAATGCAGGGTGGTTAGCAGTCACTTCTCTGTAGGTAAGAACTACATGACAGCATCAAAGGCTGAGGGCTGAATGTCTAACAGGTATCATGCCCTTACTGGTGAATAATAACGGGAGAACAACCACTAAATTGATCCCTTTGAAGTTTTGTAATGACTTGAACATTTCCAAAGATAGTGTACAGAAAATGATTAAGAAATTGCCTAAACAAAGTTGTTACAAGCCTTGTACACTTGACCAGTTCAAAGCCAAAGACTTGAATGAGTGAATGACGTTTTAAGCAGTCAGACATTAGGTAATTTCCTAACGTCAACAGAGTGAAAGTGAAAATGTAATTGTCAGGTGGGTTTGCCCTGTTGTATTTATACTTGTCAATTCAATTTAAATCAGTTACAATTCTCTAAGAAGATTATACAGGTGGTAGCATGACACAAGGTGCAGACACATGAGGCAGATGGTTGGAGTCTTACAATATTTATTAATCCAATAGGGTAAGGCAAGAGAATGGTTGTGAACAGGCAAAAGGGTCAAAACCAGTTCAGAGTCCAAAAGGTACCGAAAGGCAGGCAGAATCAAGGTCAGGGCAGGCAGGATGATCAGGCAGGTGGGAAAGTAGTCCAGTCAGGCAGGGGTCAAAACCAGGAAGACTATGAAAAAGAGAATAGCAAAAGGAGAATGGGAAAAACACACTGGTTGACTTGACTAACATACCAGACAAACTGGCACAGAGAGACAGGAAACACGGGGATAAATACACTGGGAAAAATAAGTGACACCTGGAGGGGGTGGAGACAATCACAAGAACAGGTGAAACAGATCAAGGCATGACAGGGGGTTCGTTTTACAGGTGGTAAGTGGAAGTTTTAATTGAAATATTGATTTAAAGATGAGAGGAACAGATAATGTACTGTTTGTTCATTTGTGTCTGTGAATGGACAAGAGGGGGAGAGAGTCAACATTAGTGGAAAGAGAAAGAGTGAACAGAGAGAGAGTGAACATTCTAATGCATTGTTACTTCAACATGTTGTGACTAGGGTTGCACATTATGGGGAATATTCAGAGGTGGAAACTTTCCGTGGGAATTAACGGGAATATATGGGAATTAACAGGAATATATGGGAATTAACAGGAATATATGGGAATTAACGGAAATGTATGCAAATTAATATTAATACCATTTAAATGTAGATGTTTTTTTGCATTGGATATATTTCCCATATCATATGGAGACAGAAACATAAACATTTTACCTTATCATATGTAGACATAATTGCAAATCCTTCCAATGTACATTTTTAAAAACAATTTAGTTACGAATTTAACTTTAATTCAATTAGTTGACTCTTCACATGGGATGATTTCACTGAACAACAAAAGAAAGGAAATATCGAATGATCCCCAATGATCCATCGCATCTCCCAAAAACATTTTCAACATACATCTGTAAAATGAAACTAAAGATTTAGTTGTCTTCCTCTCAGGCTTCCATGTCTGCTTCCTGGACCTCCTCAATGTCCATCTCTTGAACATCAGACTCTGAGGCCTCTGTCAATTTCCAACCTTGTTGAGGATGGCTCGTTGTCAGGCTCAAAAAGCCCAAAATTTGCTCGGATGGCCACCAGTTTTTCAACCCTTGTATTGGTCAGCCTGTTGCGTGCTTTGGTGTGTGTGTTCCCAAACAAGGACCGGTTGCGCTCTGAGGCGGCTGATGTTGATGGGATTTGGAGGATGATGGAGGCAACAGGGGAAAGAGCCTCAGATCCACAAAGTCCCATCCAGCAGGTGGCTGATGAGATATGTTGGCACGACTGCCATATTGAATCTCCATCCCAAAGCCCTTGCTTGGAAGTGTACTTCGCCAGACTGCCAAGATCCTTGCCCTCATCCAGGCCAAGGTGGCGAGACACGGTAGTGATGACACCATAGGTCTTGTTGATCTTTGCACCAGACAGGATGCTCTTGCCAGCATACTTGGGGTACAACATGTACGCTGCGGCATGTATGGGCTTCAGGCAGAAGTCTATACGCTTTTTGATGTATTTCAGACTGCAGTTTCCTCTGCTTGGAGCAACAGTGAAGTGGGCAGGGCAGTACGGATTTCTTCTCTTAAATCTGCAAGCAGCCTGAACATCAGACAGGATGGCATTGTCTCTCGCAATCCATGCAATGACTACTGCTATAGGTTTCAGGAGTTTCAGGCTGCCTACCACTCTCTTCCAAAATACATCATCCAGGAGGATCCTATTGATGGGGCTGTCCATATCGGCAGACTGTGATAAGGCCATTTCTTGGAGAGACTCCTTCCCCTCCAGGAGACTGTCAAACATGATGACAACACCACCCCAATCGGTGTTGCTGGCCAGATTCAATATGGTGCTCTTATTCTTCTCACTTTGCTTGGTGAGGTAGATTGCTGCTATAACTTGATGACCCTTCACATACCTAACGATTTAATTGGCTCTCTTGTAGAGTGTATCCATTGTTTTCAGTGCCATGATGTCCTTGAGGAGCAGATTCAATGCATGAGCAGCACAGCCAATGGGTGTGATGTGAGGGTATAGGTGGCATGAAAAGGTCACTGCAAAAGATGAACACATTCTGCCCACACCAAAACTGTCATGGCTCAGTTCCACCATCTCCAAATCATACAGCAAATTAGGGTGTTTCTGTTACCATAAAAGGTGAATGGAGGGCGTTTTCCAGAGAAATATACATAGTATGGCTCTGATTTATCAATAGAAACATGCCTGTATGTTGCCTGCAACAGTTTGAGAAATCCCAATAATTTGTTGTACACGTAAATCCTAGATTCTCCACTTATGGCAGAATTTAGTGAGAAATGGCTCATTACAAGGCGTGGAGTTGTGCACATCCAATCAAGTTGATTTGCACATTTTCATCGAGATTGGTGTCATATTGGCTTAGATATGATGGTAGGGAGATTTACATGTAACACTGAGCTTCAATCAATGACAGAGTTGTGTCAATGAGGTGGTTGATTTTCAATGAGCTAACACTTACAGTATAACATGGTTTCTGCAGACTAAAAAATGATGCGTTCGGATGGTATCGGAAACTTGACTCAAGCGTGGTAACAATCATTCGTTGTTACACCTCGTTAATTACGGACTGCAAATACCACCAGTTACATATTAGTACAGTAACTATGAATTATTACAATAAATTACAATATGTGTTAGTGTAATTACATATGTACTTACACTGAAATAAGGGCCCCTTGAAATAAAGTGTTACCAAAGATTTTTATAACTAACTCAAGCTAGAACAGAGCCTGTCGTTTCCAATGGGAGCAAATTAATCATAGTGGGCAGAACAACAAGGAGGTGAGCAGAGCCATGTGCTAGCTTGCCTTTTGTCGCGTTCTCGCATATATTTGCATATTTCTGTTAGGGAACGCCTACTCTGTGAACTGCGCGTGTGGAATAACTCAATTCGTCCTTGCACTCCTAAACAATGACATTTTTTTAAACTTTGGCAAAGGGTAAAGTCTATTCTAGTTTTAGAAGAAGTCAGATTCTAGTTTTAGAAAAAGAAAACTGTATGGTTATCAAATGTATCATCCTTGAGAAAATTAGCAGAATGTTGACCAAAATCCATCTCCCACTGCCAGCCACTGGGCTTCCTCTCATCACCATATTTGGTAGGGAATGGAAACGCCAACCAGATGCTTCACATTTATTCACCTGGTGAAATATCTGTCTCATTGTTCTATATGAGGTGTTACCTAATATTAACCCTCACATCACCCATTTTATGTTAATGGTTATACCTCATTTGGGATTTCACTTTTCAGAAGTTTTTCAGCAAGATGAGAATTAACTACTAAAGCTGCAGGAAGTACCTTGATTACAGCACCCATCTTGAAGCACCACCCCCACCCATCACATCAGCCACTAAGGAAGTCAGCCCTCTTCCTGTGGATACGATCCACATGACTAGGAAAGTATACAGACACTAAATCCACAGAATCATAGGATTAGTACTAATAGTAGTGAGGTCATTCCACGAAATAGTGCCTTTTGCATGCATCCCTTTGATCTTTTAAGTAGAAATTGTGCACCAATATTGAATTTTAAAAGTCTGTTGTATCACATTATTATTAGTCCCCTTTAATAAACACCACATGGAGAATTCAATAAATCAGATTTTTTATATGAATAAAGACTTGCTAAAGTACAAAATGTCCCTCTGTGATTTCTAGGAAGATTTCAACCCACTTAACCCCACATTATCTCCAGGTTTCTCCCATCATTAGCCCTAGTTGGTCATTTCTTATTTTTTTTACCCCCTTTTTCTCCCCAATTTCGTGGTATCCAATTGTTAGCAGTTACTGTCTTGTCTCATCGCTGCAACTCCCATACGGACTCGGGAGAGGCGAAGGCCATGCGTCCCCCGAAACACAACCCAAGCAAGCCGCACTGCTTCTTAACACAGCACGCATCCAACCCGGAAGCCAGCCGCACCAATGTTTCGGAGGAAACACCGTACACCTAGCAACCTGGTCAGCATGCACTTCGACAGAGCACTGCGACAGAGACTGGGCTCAAAACCAGAGTCTCTGTTGGCACAGCTAGCACTGCGATGCAGTGCCTTAGACCACTGCGCCACCCGGGAGGCCGTAGTTGGTCATTTCTGAAGATTATTATTTATTTCATGTGATTAGGGATTAATTTACATCTGTCCCCTCATTTTAAGGTCAAACCTGCTACGTGAACTGAACTGTAGTTTTATTATGGTGAAATTATACATTTTTAAATAAAGAAGTAACATTGAAAATTAATAGTCAAACCATAGAGTAAAAGCAGGTGAGCTGGTTCTATTCTTTTTGGACATTTTCTGATGTTTAGTGGTGGAAAACTGAGCGGGTTGAGCATAACATGTCAACCCTGTTACCCATAGATAGACAGGCTAGACATTTTTTAAAGGTCCAATGCAGCTGTTTTTATATCAATCTCAAATCATGTCTGGGTAATACAAGTTTTAATAGTAATAGTTTTCTATAATAATTGATCAAAATAGATTTTTAGCAAAAACAAATGTCTCAAGCAAAACTTAGCTAGGGCTGTCTGGGGGTGGTCTGAGTTGGGAGGGGAAACCTGAAAACTAGCTGTTAGGGGTTGGGAGGGGTTCGGAACTCTCTTTTTTATTGGTCTATTAACCAATTTACCGCCTGGTGATGAAATTCCTGCCCATGCAAACCTGCTAAATAGAAAATCCTGTGTAGATTTTATTTTCAACCAGCAACTATCAGGAAATAACACTGATCAACATTTTTACACTTTTCCAGTGTTAGTTTTACCAGCTGTTGTACAATACAAAAGACAGGAAAAACAGAATTCTGACTGCACTGGGCCTTGAACAATAAAAAAGATTGTGACACTTATATTCAATTGCCACTCCCTGTTGAATACAAGAAGCTTCCATTCACGCCGTCACAAGGGGATTATGGATGATTTAAGATGAAATTGTTAACCCTGTTACGGTCAACCCTGTAAGTTTATTTGGCACTTAATAGGCACTTACTATAGTATTTTTTTTTTAAATTCCACCTCTTGAGATGGGAAAACATGTTTTTATGAAGGTGAACATGTGCTCTTAGTGACAGGTGATAGGTGAAATCAAACAGTTTTCTTTACCAAGTTACACTTCTCAAAAGGCTCCACATTGGTTGAACAACCCAATAATTTCAATAGTGCTGTAGTAGCCAAAGTACTAAAACTAGAAGTACTAGTATTAGTACTGTGGTACTACTAGTAGTAGTATCAGAGAGAGAAGTAATGATTGTGGTCATTTTGATAGCAGAGGTATAGGCCTAGCCTAGGCCTAGTACCTGACTACGGTGTGTGGTGGCATATTTCTGCTTTACCAAATGAGGAGAGTTACAAACTACACACCAGTCGGAGTTATACTTAAACTACATCTTTAATAATAATAATAAGCTTTGCAATAGCATTTGACTTTCAACAATTCACTATTTCTAATGAACCGTTGAGAAGTACCAACAGAAAAATACAAAGATCTTTTATAGCCAAGATACACCCCTCTCAACTAGCATGACGAATCACAGATCTTAGGAACTGTTCACAAAGAAATACTTTTTCTTGAGAAAGGAGTATCCCTTAGCCAGATAACATTCGCTATTAATTATCGTTGAGTTTGGTCCCTCAGACGAGGTTCTAATCTCGTTCCTGGTACTTCATAGTACAAAAACACCAACTCATCCAATGGCATATATCAATTATCAACTCTAGATACTCCCATCTCAAGTAAACCCCATTTTGACCCCACTCCTGGACAAGCTCACTGAGGGGAGTGAGCCTCTAGGTCATACACTATCCCAGGATAAGTGTAAGATCAGAGAGGACATACAATGTTTCCAGACACTGCCATACACCTCCCCCCAATGGGAAAAGGAGGGAGTGACTGGCACACAGACATTGTGGAGACAAGTAATTGGTTCCCCATTAATCACGCCATCCCTTCACATGGTTTAAGAAAAGGTAAAGACCCATTCACATATGAAAACAATGTTCCATTCTGTCCTCTTCCCTTCCTGATATTCTGCATAGCACCAGGGACATGTGAAAGACAAGCCTGACCTCTCCCCTCTCTGGGCCCCAAGTGACTGAACCCTAGCTGAGGGAAAAGTGCAACTGCCAACACTATAGTCCAAAAGGATACATTCTAATGACAAGTATCTCACATAAGCATATTATGCTAATAAAACATCTTAGTTATCTATGTTACCCAACTAATTCTGATTCATCCGCCACAGGTGGCAATGTTTTTAAATTTTTAAAATGCATTTAACCTTTATTTAAGTGTTCAAGAGGCCATAGTGCTGTAACTATCCAGAACTATTCATGGTCAGTGAAGGTGAATGCATGGCCAGAGCTGAGAATGAATCAGTTCTACATTATTAGGCATCTCCCTAAGATCCTATTCTTTTAAGTAAAATAAAGCAGCGTCCTAAGAATATCAATAACCAATCACCTGAGTCCTGAGTCCTAGTTCCACAACAGTGAAACTACTCAGATTCTATATTAAGCTCACAACTCAGTTTGATTGGTCGATCTTTACCTTGTCCCAGTTGCAACCTATAATCAAGGACAGGACACATTGTATTGGATCTTCGACAAGAGGACAGAAACTTTTTCATTTAATTGTTCTCTTTGATGATAAATCGTCCGAAGTGACTACATTTGTGAATAACTTGTGAAGGTGTTAAAATGGCTAGATATCATATGTGACATATAGTATATCAGCCAAAGACTTAATTCTGATTTACAGGTATGGATGCAGTGTAATCATCCCTTCCATCAGCGTTCTCTTTCCTCTTTAAATAAACCTTCTGTTTAGAGTTCATGGAGATTAAGCAATAAGGCCCGAGGGGGCGTGGTATATGGCCAATATTCAGCTAAGGGCTGTTCTTCTGCATGACACAACTCTGAGTGCCTGGACACAGCCATTAGCCGTGGTTTATTGGCCATATATCACAAACCCCAGAGCTGCCATATTGCTATTATAAACTGGTTACCAAAGTAATTAGAGCAGTAAAAATATTTTTTTTGTCATACCCATGGTATACGGTCTGATATACCACGGCTTTCAGCCAATCAGCATTCAGGGCTTGAACCACCCAGTTTATAATCCACAAATTGCCACTGGCTAAATCTATGACTTTAAAATGCCTATTTACTCTATTCCATCTGACTGCGCAATTCATTGTCTCATCAGCTCAGGCATGCAACTTATAAACCTGATCTCCACTATAAAAAGCATCTAGACATTATCTCACATTTCTTTTAAACTAACATTTTGTTTTCAACAGAGGAGATTTGTACAAACCTTGCTGTCTGTCTCTCCGACATGTGCAACATTGTTTAAATATTCAAATTGGATCTCCTGCTGTCCCGTAGTAATGAATGAGTCGAGACGGGACAGGCAGTGTTTCTCAGCCAGTTGAAATCATGAATCAGCTGCCATAATATTTATGGATATATACAAAAAAATGTAAATTGAAAAAAGGTCAAACGGAACACAGCTACTTTGCAGGATTTCCAGCTTCAGTTTGAAGTGATTGTGTTATTGTAGCTGTGTTGTTGGCTAGCTCCTATGCCAGGCAAAATCACGCCTCATTAGCTCATTGTTATGGATGTACTCAAATAAATGTCACAGTTTAAACAAGTGCAAATGCAGCTACTTTGCTGTTATTCTGGCTGACATGACAGTAACTTAGCCGTAGTTGACTAGCTAGCAAGCAAGGGATTCGAATGTTGCCAGCCAGTATGGCAATGGAACATTTAGAACGATCGACAAGGTCCATAGATACAGAACAAATAGACTGAACGACTGGGTCTCGTCTCTAGCAACCCTAGATTTGTGTCGGGACTATATCTTGTGGAAGGATGAAATAGTATGAATAAATAAAAAAATAACGTTATTTGAATATGTTGGTAACCCATTGTATAAAAGTGATAATGCCCTCAAAGCCGGTGTTAGGCAAATCTTGCCAATATAATCTCCTAACACCCATGCCAATATATCCTCCAAACACCGGCTTGTTGGGCATTATCACTTAAGGAAACCCTAAATTAATAATACCAAAAACTTACCTTGACTTGGAAGAGTTCCAGTGTTGGAAAGTCATAGCCAGCTAGCTAACATAGCAGCCCTCTGTTTGAGTAGGGTGTTTCAGTAGTCAAACTAGCTAGCTGCATTTGCTAGCTAAGTAAGTGAAACTGAAAGTGAAAAAATATGACAATCTCTCTATTTCTCTTGCTTCTCTTTCATTTTGGAAGAAATTAATTTGTTCCAAACTGTTCAACTCTCTTTGAGTCAACTACTCGCCACATTTGATACACTGCAGTGCTAGCTAGCTGTAGTTTATGCGTTCAGTACTAGATTCATTCTTTGATCCTTTGATTGTGTATTCATTCATGCTGCAAGAGATCTGATAGGCTGGAGGACGTCCTCCATGAGTTGTCATAATTACTGTGTAAGTCTATGGAAGGGGGTGAGAACCATGAGCCTCCTAGGTTTTGCATCGAAGTCAATGTACCCAGAGGAGGACGGAAGCTAGCTGTCCTCCAGCTACACCATGGTGCTACCCTACAGAGTGCTGTTGAAGCTACTGTAGACCTTCATTGCAAAATAATGTGTTTTAATCAATTATTTGTTGACGTGATTATATTTAGTACAGTTTTATCTAAAAAGGATAACTTTTTAAATGTTTGACGATTTAAATCTTTATGAAATTTACTGAGGAGGATGGTCCTCCCCTTCCTCCTCTGAGGAGCCTCCACTGAAAGATCTATTATATGTGACTAACACATTTTTGACATTTGACATCTCGAAATTGTAATATGTTTGTGGGGAGAAAACAGATTACTGTTTTTCCAGACATTGGAAGACATGTTTTCCAAAGAAATGCAATCAGCATGTTTCTAATGACAAATACAGTCACCTCCAAAATTATTAGCACCTTTGATAAACATGAACAAAAAATACTGTATAAAATAAATACTATAAATAATGAACTACGTGTAACTGCCAAAATAAAGGAAACACCAACATAAAGTGTCTTAACATAGGGCGTTGGGACACCACGAGCCGCCAGAACAGCTTCAATGCACCTTGGCATAGATTCTTCAAGTGTATGGAACTCTATTTGAGGGATGCGACACCATTCTTCCACAAGAAATTCCATAATTTGGTGTTTTGTTTATGGTGTTGGAAATGCCATCTCAGGCACTGCTCCAGAATCTCCCATAAGTGTTCAATTGGGTTGAGATCTGGTGAATGAGACACACACTTTAATCCCGCTATGCTCATTTAAGCCATTTCAAAGCCACAGCTCACTGGCCAAAAACTGGTTCAATCAATGGTTTTTCCACATAATTTCAACCCAGAAAATCCATGTGATGACGTTGAATCAACGAGGAAAACTCAATTTGCAAAAAGTAATCAAAGTAAAGACATTTTGTATTTTTTTCACCCAACTTTTAACCTGAATCCAATGAAATTGTTACATTTGTTGTTTATTTCACATTGAATTCACAGTTAGTTAAGAACTCAACCATGTAAATCAGAAGTATGTGCCCAGTGGGTGAGATCTCTTCTAGCTGTAACGGCAGCCTTCCTCCTCGTCGTCTGAAGAGGAGGTGTAGCAGGGATCGGACCAAGACGCAGCGTAGCTCGTGTTCAACATGTTTTAATAAACAAGACGAAACGTGAACACTTACAAAATACCAAACGTGGCAAACCAAAACAGTCCTCTCTGGTGAAACAAACACAAAGACAGGAAACAACCACCCACAAAATCCCAACACAAAACAAGCCACCTAAATATGATTCCCAATCAGAGACAACACAAAACACCTGCCTCTGATCGAGAACCATATTAGGCCAGACATAGAAACAGACAAACTAGACACACAACATAGAATGCCCACCCAGCTCACGTCCTGACCAACACTAAAACAAGTAAAACAGACAAGAACTATGGTCAGAACGTGACACTAGCCAAGGTAGCAACTGGGTATTTTTATACATGACCCTAAGCATGATGGGATGTTAATTGCACACAACTGTGTTGAAGCACCTGCTTTTAATATACTATACATTTACTCAAGTTTTTCCTTTATTTTGACAGTTACCTGTATATTGTATGCACAAACATATGGGGAAATTATATTATTTTATACCTATACAGTTGCTCAGAGAAAGAGATTTTGTTAAACAAGTATTATTATTTTTCTCAAAAAGATGTGTCAAAATTGTCAGCCATAATAAAAAATAATAAAAAAATTAAAAATACATAATTAAACCCGCATTAACATTCTACTTTTCAGTTAATCTCAGTTTATAAAAATTTGGGAAAATGCATGTAAAATCCATTTGTCATCCAAAAATAGTTTGTTATCTTTACAAAAATACGTTTAATTCACATTAGTCATGTCAATATTACAAATATATATATTTATATGATTTGAATATGAATTGCAGTTCCACTATCGCACAGTGTTGGCAACAAATGCATTTGATCAATTTCCCAATAGCAAATTCTAGGAAAATGTGATTTAATGTTGAATATCACCTCTTAACTAACCTGAGATTGATTTAAAAAGAAACATTTGTGTAACGATCTGAGTGTCGGGAGGTGCGAAGTCAGACGCAGGAACAGCAGAGCTTCAATATGTTGAGTCTTTTAATACTCAACTTGCAAACACAATGTCCAACACGGACGTACTGGGTGTCACACACAACGGTCCAACGACACGATAAACAAACCCAGTCCACAATAATAACATCCACTCCCGAAATCCAAAAGCCACAATGAAACAATCCCGCACAAAGAAGCGTCCGGGCTGGCTGACTAATAAAGCCACACTAATTAACAATTAACTGAACACAGGTGATACAAATAAACACATAAGGAGGGGGAGGAAAAAGAGTCAGTGGCAGCTAGTAGGCCGGTGACGACGACCGCCGAGCGCCACCCGAACGGGAAGGAGAGCCTGCCTCGGTTGAAGTCGTGACAATTTGAAAGGGGAATGTAAAGATTATTGTTTCATGAGAACAATTTGTGGGGCATTTTAGTTCCTAGCTCATAGCTAGCTATGTGCCCGGGAAAGGGAGCCCTACAGAGTGGATGCATGTAATGTCACTTTACTAAAGCACATCATTGGCTAGTCTTTCAGCCACACATGTTGCTGACAGCTGTATAAAATCGACCACATAGCAATGCAATCTCCATAGATAAATATTCAATCGCCGAGAACTCGCACACAAGCCTAAGATCACCATGCACAATGTCAAGTGTCGGCTGGTGTGGTGTAAAGCTCGCGGCCATTGGACCCTGGAGCATAGGGAAACTCTGGAGTGATGAATCACGCTTCACGTTCTGGCAGTCCGACCGTCGAATCTGGGTTTGGCGGATGCCAGGAGAATGCTACCTGCCCGAATGCATAGTGCCAACTGTAAAGTTTGGTGGAAGATGAATAATGGTCTGGGCCTGTTTTTCATGGTTCGGGCTCCTTAGTTCCAGTGAAGGGAAATCTTAACACTACAGTGCACTACACTACAATGACATTCTAAAGGATTCTGTGATCCAACTTTGTGTCAACAGTTTGAAGAAGGCCCTTTCCTGTTTCAGCACGACAATGCCCCTGTGTACAAAGCGAGGTCCATACAAAAATGGTTTGTCGATCGGTGTGGAAGAACTTGACTGACCTGTAGAGATCCCTGACCTAAACCACATCGAACACCTTTGGGATGAATTGGAATGCCGACTGCGAGCCAAGCCTAATCACCCAACTTAATAGCCCATATTAATGCCCATGATTTTGGAATGAGATGTTCGACAAGCAGGTGTCAACATACTTTTGGTAGTGTATCAACTTGCATCATCTTGAATATTGTACCATCATCACCAGCGCTGTGTAAATCAAATCAATCACCATTTACACCTCTACCTGCCAACCTACTGCTGAATTGTTGTCCCTACGTTGTCCCTACGACTGCTAGAAGGACCCTATTTTACACCGTGATCAGGTGTGTATTCATTCCGCTGATTCTGTTGAAAAACGTTTCTTAAACGGAAGCAAACAGAACAAAACGGGGATAAACATAACTGTTGGACTAATGATTACACCACATATCAGCTAGATGTAGGCAAGAGCAGTATTTAATGTCACTGTCTGTCACCTTAAGTTTGTCTCTCGACGTGTGTGCACCTAGGTTTTAAATTTCATTCATAGGCTAGGTTGTAGCAACCTCATGATGGCTGTAGGGGACATTCAGTATCATGTAGTAGCCTAAACCTATCGCTGTTACGTTGAACTGGGTGAATGGAATATGATTGAGAGTCATCCAATATGCTGTAATAGAAATAAGGCTATGCTCATGAAAAAAAAAATCATCCTCCCTCATCTTAAAAATGGCACTGACCGCCACTATGATTTTTAGATGATTATTCATATGCCTGTGAAGTACATTTTAAGTGAAATGTTTCTTTTTTGAAAGATAGATCTTTTTTGAAAGATCTATCTGCGTAAACCCATTTGAACGTGGAGCTGTAAGGTTCTATCTGCAATCCAATCACAAGCCGGAACAAATAAAGTTAGACCAATCAGAACACGTCTTTGCCATTTCGATCTAAGTATGGTCTAGGCTACAATGGCATGCAAGCAAAAAACAATGTCAGAAATCTTAAGATAAATGATGCTATCACATCGTTGTTCAGTGATGACTATTTCGTCTGATGATCATAATACATTTCTTAATGTATTTGATGATGCGTTCTGACTATCTTGGTAAAATAGTGTTATTCTATCATGTATTTATTCAATTAGCTACAGTTTTCTTAAACTTGCCTCAGGATTTTTATACTCTGCACTTTAGGTACCTTTTAAGGTGAGAACAAAACAGTTCTGAGATCTGGGATGTGAAAACTTTGATGCTCAATATCTCAGAACTATGCTTTTTGCAGATAGAATATTTTAGTCACAATGTCAACATGACAACAAAAAGGCAGATTAGTGCTAGCCTAATCAAACACTAGTTGTTTCACACACAAACACAGTTGATTTATCTTGCCTTTTCCCAAGAGCAATAAGCTATGTGACCAGGACAAACAAATATGTCTTATTGTGCTGATCACGTGCCTAATCTTCTCAGATAAGCAGGCTAAGGACACCATATAAGCATCAATGGAAGCATAAAGTGAGATTTGCGATTAGGGCATGGTTTATCAATTCATTGTTATCAAGTCATTGCTTTACTTTTGTCAGATGTAATTGAAGGGCAAAGAGCAGCGATATGATTTGTAAGATTCCAGTCAGCATGCTGTATTCCACATGAAGTCCTAACCCTGCAGATCTGCCATTGGGGAGATTCCTTGTCTCCCTGGCCTTTTAGGGGATGAAGGTCAATTACATGTCAACTCTGTCCATTCAGGAGACAAATTGAAAATCCAAGGCTAGATTTGAAAATAATGGCTAAACTGGCCAAATTTAAATGAAATTGAACCCTCCAACCCGGCTGAACTCTCTCTCTCTCTCACTCCCCCCTCCCTGCTCTCTCTCGTCCCCCCTCTCGCTCCCTTTCGCCCCAGCTCTCTCTCACACCCCCTCTCTCTCCATCCCTCCATCCCCAGGCAGTGAACACAACTTCAACACTTACAACGACACCACATCGAGTTCTCTGGGCGTCCCCTACAACTACGGTTCCATGATGCACTACAGTAAGACAGCGTTACGGCACCGAGCCCAACATCATCACCAAGATCCCTGCCTTCGCCGATGTCGTCGGACAGTGCATGGAGTTCTGCGACAATGACCTCGACAAGGTCCGGAGCCTTGTACCATCTCCTGCCGTTGTGCCCTTGAGCAAGGCACTTAACCCCCACAGTTGCTCACCATCCAGAGGTGCTGCACTGTGGCTGACCCTGTGCCTCTCAACGTGTGTGTGTTTTTCTCTGGTTGTGTTGGAAAAGGCAGAAGACACATTTCCGTCATAAAGTATATATTCTATTCTACAACTGTCTGAGCAGACTGACTGATCTACCAAGTCAGTAGTAGACACAGTCACATTTGGTCTGCTGATCTACCGATATATTAATCAGTGGCTGTAGCTCAATCAAACCCACAGTGCAGGAGATCTCCTTTGCTGGAATTTCAAATTTTTGTTATAAAAAGCATATCTGAAGTACAGTGATTAGTTAGGTAATACGTACAAAGCAAAACTCCTGTTGATTTTGATGAAATTGTGTATTTTGGAAAAACGGGAACAGTAGGTGTATTTCTTAGTGTGTATTTGAGAACCCTAGTGGATAAATAAAACATGATTTGATTGTTACTTTATGAGAGAATAGATGTCTTCGCTGCCTGGGTACATGGTAAAACTAGATAAAAAGGCAAAACATTTGGCACATACTGTATAATTGATATGTGTGTCTGGATGGAGTCTACAGCAAGTCAAAGTTTTCCTGTGATTGCTGTTTCGCTGTTGGCAAGTCGATGTTCAGTATGTGTCCTTTTGATCCAGCACGCTCCACCACTTTCTTGGACACCTGTCTTAGAGAGGGAGAACATCTGTGGTATGATCCAAGGGCCGGAAGACCAGGCAGACTGGAGCACGGTGACCCAGGCCCCCAGCGGGCCCACCACGGAGTAATCCAACATGGGCAAATGCACCGGTGAGCACCCCCTCAGTACACAACAACCACAAAACAACACTATCAACCTCCATTCCTCAGTACCTGACAGGGCAGATCAGAATTATTCTTATCTTATAGTCCAAAGGATGATCAAAGGTCCTGCAGAGTTCATTTGTGTGTTATAAAAACTGCAGTTATAAATAGAGCCCAGAGTTTTCCCTGACCATGGTACCTGGTCAGGGAAACTCTGAGCCCTAGATATAGGATCAAGTTATCGCCGGCTCTACTTAACAATCCGAAGGAAAATTGATACTGGTGTCCATTGTCCACAGGCTTGGGCTACTTCATGCACTTGAGCACTGCCACAGGCAAACCAGCAGACACAGCCAGGCTGGACAGCAGACTAGTCTACCTTGAGAGGCTACCAGTGCCTGCAGTTCTTTCTCTAGAACAGTGGGATCGCCAACGATCAGCTGGTTCGAGAGTAGGATGAAGCCCACCCCAACCGGAACCAGCGAGTTATTTAGCTCATTAGTTGGTAACATCTCTAACATCAGTAGTTTAGACCCATCGTATTGGTTTTAATTCACCTGTTTAATGTGTATAATATAGAATCATTCGGGAGACTAGCCTAGCAGTAAGTGTTGGGCCCGTAACAAAGGTTGCTGGTTCGATTACCCAACCTGACAAGATGAATAATCTGTCGATGTACTCTTGAGCAAGGCACTTAACCCTAATTTGCTCCAGGGGGCGCCGTACCACTATGGCTGATCCTGTAAAACAACACATTTCACTGCACCTATTAGGTGTATGTAACAATATTTATATACAGTACCAGTCAAAAGTTTGGACACCTACTCATTCAAGGGTTTTTACGTTGTAGAATAATAGTGAAGACATTAAAACTATGAAATAACAATATGGAATCATGTAGTAAGATTCTTCAAAGTCTTGATGACAGCTTTGCACACACTTGACATTCTCTCAACCAGCTTCATGACATAGTCAGACCAGGGCCCGTATTCATTAAAAGCATAGTTCACCCAAATTACTAAATTACACATTCTCTTACCCTGTAAGCAGTCTATGGACAAGGTTTTACAGAAATCCATGCTTTGGTTTAGTTTCCCTAGCACAAGTTTCCAAAAGCTAACGTTTTAGCATTTGTAGCACAAATCCCATCCAAGTCCTGGTACCGATATTAGCATTTTGGGCTCATCATTTTCAAATTATCTATAAGTGACTTTGTTGAGCTTTACAGTCAGTTTTAGATACTTTAATTCTATCGGTCCATAGACTGCTTACAGGGAAGGAAACCAATGTGTAATTTGGGTGAACTGTCCCGAGTGGCACAGCGGTCTAAGGCACTGCATCTCAGTGCTAGAGGTGTCACTACAGATCCTGGTTCGATTCCAGGCTGTATCACAACTGGCTGTGATTGGGAGTCCCATAGGGCGGCGCACAATTGCCACAGCATCGTCCGGGTTAGAGTTTGGCTGGAGTTGGCCGTCATTGTAAATAAGAATTTGTTCTTAACTGTCTTGCCTAGATAAAATAAGCACCTCAGAGTGGGAGTACTGATCTATGATCAGGTTCCCCCTATCCATTAAATATTATTCATTATGATCCTAATGAGATGCTTAATTAATATGGACCAAGACAAGTGCAGAAAGATTTGAGACAAAGGGAATTCCTTTAAGACATGGAGTTACATTCCATTGACAGATGAGTGAAATTACCATTATTTTCTGAGATTTTCCACCTGGTTTTGCACTGACTTAAAGTAGCAGTCTTGTAACGTCATAGATGAAGTCATGTATACAGTTGATTGAGACTTCAGAGCTGTTCTTCTGGGAAGACCCTCGTAAGGTGGGCATTGAGGTGTCAGAGGCGGATGGGACCAAATATTTCCATGGGCCGGGTACCGGGACACCCGTGTACCAGGGCCAAGAGCAGGGATTTCATCAATGGGGGAGACACCATCTTCATGCTCACCATGGAGGGTAAGAAGCCCTGAAAAGTTCCGCTGGTCCCAGATCTGTTAAGTGCTTTCTCGCCAATTCCTATGGTCATTGCCACGTTTGACAAGATTGCACAAACAGATCTGGGACCAGGCTACCGTATTTAGCAGTTGATCAAAAACATGCTAAAACTATTCTCTACATTCTCTGAAAGTATGATAGATTCTATCTTTAGCATACCATGTTCCATACATACAGTATCCCATTAACGCTACCTTGTTGGTTATCATCACACTCATTGAAATACCATAGGTTGTGGTGGTCCCCCTATTTACCAATACATCCACCATCATATGAAGGTATGAAATTCACACCCACTCGCCATTTCTATAACAATCATGCTATCCAATCCTATCCGTGTCTGTACATTCATTTCTATGTTAATACTGTATGTGCTTGTTCTCATAACTTATATGCCCCCCCCCTTCCCCCCATCTCGTTACTCTCTTCAGATGTGTCCCATCTGACGGTGATCCAACCCGTCCCCTCCTCTACCGTGCCACCCGTCACCATGGTTACCACCGCCATGCCGCACTCTGACCCCTGCACTAACATCACATGTGGGAATGAGGGAGTCTGTGTATTGGATGCTGGAAATGCTGTTTGCGGGGCGTTTTACTGTCGGGGCTTGTAGCTTACACAGTACAATGGTCTGTACTGTATCTCTCTCTCTCTCGCTTCATTAATAACTACTGTGTGTTTCTCTTCTCATTGTATTATCTCGCTCCAGCGTCACAGAGCTACTGTAATTATTCCCTCCTTTTTCCCCAGAGGGTGTTCAGTCTTTCCCTTTACAAACACACAAACAGTCCAGCAGGCAAAACTGGTTAAGTGTTATAATGACGAGTTTGTGGTTATAACGATGTTATTTCAACTAGTTTTGCCTGTGTAGTGACTCCCTCTTTCTCTCTCCGCCCTCTATATAGGTGTGTCGTGTTAGATCTCTCTTTCGCTCTATGTGCAGTGGGTAGATTGTTGACTCTCTCTCACTCGTTCTCTTCCTCGCCCTATCCAGATGTGCAGTGGGTAGATTGTTGACTCTCTCTCTCTCACTCGTTCTCTTCCTCGCCCTATCCAGATGTGCAGTGGGTAGATTGTTGACTCTCTCTCTCTCACTCGTTCTCTTCCTCGCCCTATCCAGATGTGCAGTGGGTAGATTGTTGACTCTCTCTCTCTCACTCGTTCTCTTCCTCGCCCTATCCAGATGCGCAGTGGGTAGATTGTTGACTCTCTCTCACTCGTTCTCTTCCTCTCTCTGTCCAGGTGTGCAGTTGGTGATGACTGGTGGTACTATGGAGAGACTTGTCAGTATCCTGGCTTCACCCAGGACACGGTGACCACAGCGCTGATAGCCTCTTTCTCTGTGCTGGGTGGCATGTTGGTGGTGACCGTGGCCAGTGTGGTTGTGTGTGTGAGGAGGAATTACAAGAACCGTGGTGGTGGTGGTGGTGGTGGAGACTGGAGCATCACAATGTTCAATGTCAGCATTACAGGGATGTAGTGTGTTTTCTCCCTGCCAGCACCAAAACGACCCATGGCCAGCATTAAGTAGATGTAATGAAGATGGAGAAAGGGTTATAAATACATATTCTATGAAGTATGCCTACAGTATTGTTTACGGTAGATGCTGCATTACTGTTGCTGACATGTCATTTCCATCATACCAGGATCTTAACAGTTTTAAATGCAGATAATTCTTTTAAAAATATGCATAATACCATTTTTTTTCTATAGTTGCAGTCATAGAATGGATGGTTTTAGCGGCATATCATTACAGTGCTTCTATGGTTAGTTTAATATTTTCTGTAATGACCTTAGTGATCACTGTTTTACAGCCTGTGTTCGTATTGGCTGCTCAGTGAAACGACCTGTCCTGATTTGTCATAGACGCTTGCTAAAAAACTTTAATGAGCAAGCCTTCCTTCATATACTGGCCTTTGTAAAATGGTATAGAATCAGCTTGATCCTCTCTGTCAAAGATGCTTGGACTTTCTTTTGTGATATCTTCAGTGGTATTTTGTAACAAACACGCCTCCAAAGAAAATTAGAATTAAAAACAGGTTCAGCCCCTGGTTCGACCGTGATCTTGCAGAGTTACTCCACCTCAAGAATTGCATTTGTCAAAAGGCTCGGCACACACGTACTCAGGCTGACTGGCTCTCGTTCAGGCAAATGAGATATAAGTGCACTCAGGCTATCCGGAATGACAAAGTTAGTTACTTGAAGGAGCAGTTCCCTCTCTGTGGGTCTAACCCCAAGAAGTTCTGGAAAACGGTTAAAGACCTGGAGAATAAACCCTCCTCCTCACAGCTGCCCATGTCCCTTAATGTTGATGATGTTGTTACTGACAGGAAGCACATGGCTGAGCGCTTTAATCACCACTTCATTAAGTCAGGATTCCTATTTGACTCAGCCTTGCCCGTCCAACATTTCCTCATCTCCCACCCCTTCTAATGCGACTATCCCCGATGCTTCTCCCTCTTTTTCCCCCTGCCCCGAGACAAAGTTTCTCCCTGTAGGCAGTCACTGAGTCCAAGGTGCTAGAGGAGCTCCTGAAACTTGACCCCCAAAAAACATCTGGGTCAGATGGTTTAGACCCTTTCTTCTTTAAGGTTGCTTTCCCTATCATCGCCAAGCCTGTCTCCTTTCTTGGGAGGTTCCCATTGCTTGGAAGGCAGCCACAGTTTGTCCTTTATTTAAAGGGGGAGATCAAGCTGATCCTAACTGTTATAGGCCTATTTCTATTTGGCCCTGTTTATCAAAAGTGTTGGAAAAACGTATATAATCGACTGGCTCAATAATCGACTGGCTTTCTTGATGTCTATAGTATTCTCTGGTATGCAATCTGGTTTACGCTCAGGTTATGGATGTGTCACTGCAACCTTGAAGGTCCTCAATGATGTCACCATTGCCCTTGATTCTAAGCAATGTTGTGCTGCTATTTTTATTGACTTGGCCAAAGCTTTTGGTACGGTAGACCATTCCATTCTTGTGGGCCGGCTAAGGAGTATTGGTGTCTCTGAGGCGTCTTTGGCCTGGTTTGCTAACTACCTCTCTCAAAGATTGCAGTGTATAAAGTCAGAAAATCTGCTGTCTCAGCCATTGCCTGTCACCAAGGGAGTACCCCAAGGCTCGATCCTAGGCCCCATGCTCTTCTCAATTTACATCAACAACATAGCTCAGGCAGTAGGAAGCTATCTAATCCATTTATATGCAGATGATAGTCTTATACTCAGCTGGCCCCTCACCGGATTTTGTGTTAAATTCTCTACAACAAAGCTTTCTTAGTGTCCAACAAGCTTTCTCTACCCTTAACCTTGTTCTGGACACCTCCAAAACAAAGGTCATGTGGTTTGGTAAGAAGAATGCCTCTTTACCCACAGGTGTGATTACTACCTCTGAAGGTTTAGAGCTTGAGGTAGTCACCTCATACGAGTACTTGTATGAGTATGGCTAGACGGTGCACTGTCCTTCTATCAGCACATATCAAAGCTGCAGGCTAAAGTAAAATCTAGACTTGGTTTCCTCTATCGTAATCGCTCCTCTTTCACCCCAGCTGCCAAACTAACCCTGATTCAGATGACCATCCTACCCATGCTAGATTACAGAGACATGATTTATAGATCGGCAGGTAAGAGTGCTCTCGAGCGGCTAGATGTTCTTTACCATTCGGCCATCAGATTTGCCACCAATACTCCTTATAGGACACATCACTGCACTCTGTAAACTGGTCATCTCTGTATACCTGTCGCAAGACCCACTGGTTGATGCTTAATTATAAAATCCTCTTAGGCCTCATTCCCCCCCTATCTGAGATATCTACTGCAGCCTTCATCCTCCACATACAACACTCGTTCTGCCAGTCACATTCTGTTAAAGGTCCACAAAGCACACATCCCTGGGCCGCTCCTCTTTTCAGTTCGCTGCAGCTAGTGACTGGAACGAACTGCAACAAACACTCAATCTGGACAGTTTTATCTCAAAGACTCAATCATGAACACGCTTACTGACAGTTGTGGCTGCTTTGCGTGATGTATTGGTGTCTCTACCTTTTTGTGCTGTTGTCTGTGCCCAATAATATTTGTACCATGTTGTGTTGCTACCATGCTGTGTTGCTGTCTCTCGTCGTGATGTGTGTTTTGTCCTATATCTATATTGTATTTATTTTTAATCCCAGTCCCCGCAGGAGGCCTTTTGGTAGGCCGTCATTGTAAATAATAATTTGTTCTTAACTGACTTGCCTAGTTAAATAAGAGCTTCATTGAAGTAGTGCTAATAAAAATATTGGACAATATCGACCTCTTCTGGTCATAAGGTGCACATACACCTGTGATTTTAAACGTACTCAAACTGTTCGACAGCCACGCAACAATAAAGAGATTATTATCCTGCATTTCTTGATAATATGTCATGTGTTGTAAAATGTAAATACAAAAAAAGTGTATAGTAAAGTCTGAGTGCTACTAGCAGCATTTCTGTTTGTTTATATTAACTTAAAATTGTGTGGCCTTTGCAGTTACATTTGCATCTGAAAAATACAAAAGGGCTGTACATTGAAAATATTAGACACACACGTTTCAAATACACAAAGAGAGAATTTGAATTTTGACCCCAAAATATACAAATACCACCAGAACAACGAAGCTTATATTCACAAATGTAAGATTTATTATACCAAAGACAGGAACGTTTGTGGTTTACTTTCCATGTGTATATAGAATTTGTTTGCATTACTGAACTGGACACAATCATGCTGATGATAACAGTTAGGAGGGAGGTGGGACGGAATACTGTTTGTATGTATTCTACTGTGTGTGTGTTGTGAGCACACTGGCGGGACTGCTGACTTAACCAAGATAGAAGACAGAACTGAAAGAAAAGAACCACTGTGAATTGTATAATAGTGTGTGTGTGTGTGCATTGAGCATATCTCTGTATGTATGTCTAGGAGAGAAAGGAAGGTGAGCTCTCATTAATGGCTAAACCTGGTCTGACCCACACCCCCTCCACACAATTAAATCAATCCACAGACATGTGTACACAGTTCCTTTAAAAGCATCAGCATACATTTCTCTTATTTACAATCATTGGAGAAAAAAATCACAATTTCTCTCAGAGAAGATTAGTAAAAGTGACTAGGTCACCATAAAGAGTATGCAACTCCTAGGAGTTAGTCTTTCAAATTTCTATGCCTTTTTACAGGCCAAGAGCCAGGATTTACTGAAAAAATACAGTATCATTAAGTGCCCTATCTACAAAAGTTAAGCGTGTTAATATTGGTGTGTACCATTCAAATGTATTTCATTGATAATAAGATTGTGTCTCATTTTTAAAAAGTGACTTAATTTTCTTCACATTAAAAGATATGGTAAGTAAAAAATAAATGTAATCATATTATCCATTTTAACTGTGTGTTGTGGTAGGCTAACCCTATTGCAGAGAGACTAGTGTTGATTACATTGGTACTCAGAGGTTTGTTGTCTAATGTAAAAACAACATCCCGTACAGTCTGAGTAGTCATGGAACTACTTTGGACCATAAAAGGTGTGTCCATAAGTAGGATACCCTATAGGGTGCGGTTATCTTAAAAGTCTCATTTGCATGTCCTATCCTATAGGCCATTTTGGGGAAAGGGGTGGAGCAGGTTACAGTGCATGGTACTCCAGTGATGTGGTCTCAGGAACGGGTTGAGAGCTTGTAGTCTGTTGACTGCTCAACAAGGTGCTGTTTTTCAGACACAGGCTACTCAGCTAGTCTGCAGACTCTGTAGGGACTATCCACTGTATGGATTTATCAGGGGTGTGTCCTAGAAGTCTGCAGGAACATAGTGGAGGGTTGTAGTAGACTGCAGTAGGGGGTGTGTCTGCTCAGAGGGGTGTGTCGTAGTAGTCTGCAGGCTGGTCGGGGCTAGGTGCTTTCTGTTGTTTCTGCTGATGCTGCTTCATGATCTCCTTGACTTCCTCCTCCAGCTCTGGAGGGATGATGAACTGGTCATCCGGGTCGGGCTGGGCGGGGGCTGTGAAGTACCCTCCGCCCTTCTTAGAAGGGGCGTCTGCTGCCACCTCGATCAGGTTGTGGCTCTTCTCCTGAGGGGCCACAGAGCCATTCCCCCTCCTCTTGCCCAGGGTCTTCCCATCATCACCCTTTCTGCCAGACCCCACTGACCAGCCCTCCTCTCTCTGCTCCCTTGTCTCCGCCTCCCCCAAGGTCAGCTCCACCCCTTCCTCCAGTGGTTCCGGGGTGCAGGGTGGAGGAGGGGCCAGCAGGCGTTCCCATCCTGATGATGATGATGATGAAGAGGCCTCAGCCCTAAGGCAGTGGATGTCAGCCTCCACCTCCACTCTGCTCCCGTTGGAGAAGACCCCGGCGATGGGCTCCTCGTCCTCACTGTCCAGCCCGTTGTCAGACAGCGCGCTGGAGAAGGTGGCACTGGACAGCTGCCTCTGGAAGGAGCCGCTCAGACAGGCAGGGTGGAGTGCACAGCAGCCCCGGGCAGGGAGCTCTGAGCCTGGGTGAGGGTATGGGCAGGGTTGGGCGGCATGCTGGGCCTGGAGGGAGAGCTGGTTGGCCTGGTGGTGCAGGTGGAGCTGGTGGTGGTGGGGCTGTTCGTGCAGCAGCACCAGGGAGCTCTGGGGAGGTTCGTCAGAGGAGGCTGTGGATCCCACCTCGCTGCTCATCTCACTGGTACTGATCTCACTGCTTATCTCGCTACAAGACGACGGAGGGACCGGGAGGGAGCCATCCCCTGAGGGCCGCTCCTTTATTGAAGAACCCCCCGAGGAGGGGTAGCCGCCCAGGCCGGGGCTGGGGGGCGGCTGGGGTGCGTCGCTGCAGCAGCAGGAGCAGCAGTCCTCGCTCACAGAAAGCTGGACCACCACGGCACAGACACTGTCAGTGCAGCCATAGCCCTGGGCCAGCGTACACAGCTTCTTGGCTGCAGCCAGGCCATCTGGGACGTTACGAACAGCCTCCACCGCCTCCGACTGCGACAGAGAATCCCACAAGCCCCGGCTGCCCAGGATGAAGAACTCGTCCTGCGGGGTGAGGGTTACCTTGGAGACATAGGGCCGTGGGATCACCGCCGGGTACAGGAAGGAGTAGCCCATGATGCGGGTGGAGTCTGTCACTCCATTTACCTTGTTGTCCTAGAGGGGTAGAGGAAGAAGATGATTACTTTATTGTTCAATAGAAACTTGTCTTCTGCTTTATCCCAACCCCTCCGAGAAACATATACACATACAGTATGTTTACAGTGGGAGCAGTTAGTATTTGTAACACATACACTACCGTTCAAAAGTTAGGGGTCACTTAGAAATGTCCTTGTTTTTGAAAGAAAAGCACATTTTTTGTCCATTAAAATAATATCAAATTGATCAGAAATACAGTGTAGACATTGTTAATGTTGTAAATGACTATTGTAGCTGGAAACGGCTGATTTTTTATGGAATATCTACATAGGCGTACAGAGGCACATTATTTGGACTAAAAGAAATGTTCAAAGTTCTTCATGTGTTAAAGTAATGATGGACTGTCATTTGTCTTTGCTTATTTGAGATATTCTTGCCATAATAGGGACTTGGTATTTTACCAAATAGGGCTATCTTCTGTATACCACCCCTATCGTGTCACAACACAACTGATTGGTTCAAACACATTAAGAAGGAAAAGAATTCCACAAGTTAACTTCTAACAAGGCACACCTGTTAAATGAAATGCATTCCAGGTGACTACCTCATGAAGCTGGTTGAGAGAATGCCAAGAGTGTGCAAAGCTGTCATCAAGGCAAAGTGTGGCTATTTTGAAGAATCTCAAATATAAAATATATTTTGATTTGTTTAACAGTTTTTTGGTTACTACATGATTCCATGTGTGTTATTTCATAGTGTGATGTCTAATAATAGTGATGTATTCACTATTATTCTACAATGTAGAACTTAGTAGAAATAAAGAAAAACCCTGGAATGAGTAGGCGTGTCCAAACTTTTGACTGGTACTGTATACATGTTTTTTGTGGCCTGTTTTGCATGTGTCACATATCAGTTTGCAAACAATGTCAAATAAATAAATCATTGAGTTAATAAAGCTGCATACAAACATGGTCTTTTTTTTGCTTTCTTGAGTAAGGCCACTCCAAAACGCAGGTGTTTCAGCCTAGCTCAGTTCTTTCTGTGGTGGAGGGGTAGCCAGCAGAAAATACAGAGCGTAGGGGTTGGTAATGTTGTCTTGTTGTGCCGTGATTGGCTTAATGTTCTGTCACTCATGGGGACACAAAACTCTACTGGTAGAGCTTGAAAATTCATGTCCCTTGGGTGCTGCCATAGACTTACATTAGAAGTGCCCATCCAAGAAGGCTCAAGGTCATTGGCCACAGGTAAGATGATGTCAAATCACGTTATATCTACAGTTGCTTAGCTAGCAGTCATCATCATGAATCAAGTTGACAATCTACTGGCAAATCCTTTTCAATCCTTGAAAAATTATAGATAAAACGTATCAGTGCTCATTGGCCATTGGACATAAACATTACACAACAAGTTGGAAATCGCAAATTCAACAATGAGTGCTGAGGCACGACAGCAGCCTCGGGTTCAATCCCAGGCTGTGTCACAGCCCGCCGTGACTGGGAGACCCATTGGACGGCCGATGGCGCACAATTGGCCGAGTGTCGTCCGGGTTAGGGGAGGGTTTGGCCGGAAGGGATTTCCTTGTCTCATTGTACTCTAGCGACTCCTTGTGGGGAGCCGGGCGCCTGCAAGCTGACTTTGGTTGTCAGTTCGACGGTGTTTCCTCTGACACATTTGTGCTGCTGGCTTCCAGGTTAAGCGAGCAATGTGTCAAGAAGCAGTGCGGCTTGGCTCTCGACCTTCGCAGAGTCCGTAGTGGCGCTGCAGTGATGAGACAAGATCGTAACTTCTCGCCCATGGTGTTGAATGTAAATGTTTATACTTTTAAACTGTTTTACCTCTTTTTTCGCCACAATTTCGTGGTATCCAATTGTTAAAGTTTGAATACATTGGCCATGCTGTCAATCCAGCAGGACTTCTGCTGCTTTCAAAACAACTGGAAACTTGGAACTGGGAAATCTCAGAAAACACAGAAAACACTGAAAATCATTTTGAATGGTCATCCAACTCGGAATTCCAAGTCGGGAACTCTGACCTTTTTCCAGAGCGCAAAAGAAGGAACGCCGCGCCACCTTCCTGTTCCAAGTCAGCACAGCACAACAAGGTGAGTCCAAAAATGTCTTGTATGCTGCTGCGTAAAGTATGTAATATGCCAGGGAGATATGTATACTGTAGCCAAGAGAGTAATGTATATGTTGTGTAATAAGCTGTTAGCAGCCCATGTGCCTCACCCTAATAATTTGGTCACTTTCCACCCTCATAATTTAGCCTACTGTTCTGACTTGGTGGTGCACCTGTAGCCTATAGCCTGTTTTAGAGAAATGTAATCATTGAATATTGTAAGCGCTTTCATTGTCTGCTTGAGGCTGAATTAACTGTTTCGCTGGCAGACATGGCTCTGCTGATAGCCAGGTGTAGTGAGGGTAAGGATTCACTCCACGATGCTGAAAAGAAAGCTCTGCTGTTGGGACAGCTTTATGTAGGCCATAACAGTTTGTGGGCACCGTTTGTCACCGTTATAGTGCAATGAATGTATTGTTTAGTGTATTTTGTTGTGTAGTGGCTTTGCTGGCATGCATCAAAAATATATATTTTTAGTTTGCCATACCAAGATTTACATCACCACTGGGTAGGAAAGATGTTCCAAGTTATGATATCTAGCAGTAAAAGAATGGCTATACAAACCAGAAGTCTTGGTTCAATATTTGCGATGCGTAAATCAGTCATCATGCAATGGATGAAATCAGGCATTTGGTCCTTGAAAAGTCCTTGACGTTGTGGTAGGCGAGCCGATTTAGAGGTTCTACAGCTCCAACATAATTATTCTGTGATTTCATTTCTGATTCGTTTTTATGAACGCTTTTGTTTGTTTCCCGACATTTCAGTTAAAGAACCATGTGTGCTTATTATGGGCAACACAACATCTCAACTGGCTAGACTGACTAGCTACCACCTGGACAGACTTCACTAGCATGCACCGGGGACTAACGGTGCATGCAGTGTATTTAGTCAGGCAATGCCCACATTATTCTGAGATATTTTAGAATGTGAAAATAATATCAATGGCAATGCATAATGCCAATGGGAAAGCCTATTAAAGGGAAGGCCTATTAAAAATGTTTTATGGTAATGGTTTGTTTTTTCTATAGTCTATTACTACAATTAAATATACAATGCAGGTCCTTGAAAATTACAGTTAAGTGCTTGAAAAAATCATGTCTGTATGAACCATGTATAGTATAGGTTTCTTGCCCAGCTCAAATGAAATATAAAATCACTTGCTAATTGAAATTATGTACGCATCATTCACTTTACTGTTAGATCTTGACCCGGGCCAGTATTTCTTTCATTGGGGGCAAGTAGCTTTCTGTTGCTACGGGCCTAGTGTGACACTGGAAAATGTACCTGGATGTGGAGCCCTGCATAACCTTGGGGGTTATAGAATTTAAAGTGAAATGGAATTGATGTGCATCACAAGCTATAATATCAGTACTATTTCATTTAAATGAACAGCCTCTTACACACCCCCACACAACACGCATCATACACTCAACCTCTCCTCTCCCTCCACACCCCCCTCCCTGTGTACCTCAGTGATGATGGCGTTGTGTTGTCTGATGCGTCGGTACTCTTCCTCCAGGCCTACGTTGTGCAGCAGGGAGAGGGGCAGTGGTTTGCCGTCGCGACACAGGATGGCCTGGCACTTGCCTACGTTGGCAGCGGTGAGGGTGAAGCAGCCGCCTGGGTTGGTGGGGTCGTGTCTGATGTGGCACAGGGCTGCCGAGCCACCCAGCTTCTGCCCTGCCGTACCCAGTTTCCTGTGGCACAGACAGAGAGAAAGGGAGAAGGTTGACTATCTGATACTGTTTAAATGTGAAGGTGTCTGACTCTCTCTCTCTGTGTGTGTTCCATACATACCTCTGCATGACGAGGAAAGTGTTGGTCATATGTTCTTCTTCACTCTTGGTCTTGTGTAGCTCTTCGGCCAGCACGTCGTTCATGGTACACTGCAGCAGGTATGGCACTTCCACGTTCTTGTCTCCATCAAACACCCCATACAGGGCCTCACGACTCCCACAGAAACTGTTCACCGACAGGGCGGCCACACACAGCCTGGAAACACACACACACGCACAAAAACACAGACACGCAAAATGTTAATGATATGCCCTCGAGGATGTTAAGAGTTTAACACATACTGTAGCTCCACAGCACTGCATCTCTCTCTCACATGTGTCACACACCCACCCAGACCATCTCTACTGCCCACCCCCCATTGACCTCACTGACTGATGTATTCGTCTCAGTCACCATGGTAACTTTGCTAGTGTTTTGAAAGCTCTCCCATGGTGGTCCATTTGATTCACACATGATGTGGCTGTATCCTGTAGTGTAGTGTAGCGTAGTGCGTTACTCACTTGTTCTTGACGCCCGAGGCCTCTGTGTAACCATGACTCCACACAGCCGGCCCACCCGACGCCTCATTGGCTGAGAAGGTCGGGGGCGGGTCGATGCGGAAACAGCGGATGTTACTGCAACGAAGAGGAGAGAGGAAACTTATCAAAACGATCACAGTGCAGGAATACAGATACACAGACAAACGAATAAAGAATTCAATTTGATTCCATCTTTAAATCATCACAACTTGTCTACACTAATAGAAGACTTACTTGAGATGTTCCAGGGTGTTGTGGTCCAGGTTGAGGCGAGGGTTGCCGGTCAGGTCCAGCTCCTGGAGTTTAGGAGGCAGGTTCTCAGGCAGGCTGATCTCACTCAGCTCATTACAGCTCAGATCTACACACTGAGGAGAGACAGGAGAGGGTTAACACACACACACGCACACACACACACACACGCATCCACATACACACACGCATCCACACACGCACACAAATGCATATGCATGCGCGACACACTTACCTTCATCTCCATAAGCTGCATGACCTCGGGGAAGACCTCTATGGTGTTGGAGTGGGCGATGAGTGTGTGCATGCGTCTGAGGTTCATGATGGTGGTGGGCACCGTCTTCAGCCTGTTCCCACTCAGGTCCAGCTCCTCCAGCTCCTCCAGCTTGGCCATTTTACTACAGTGAAGGAAAAGGGAGAGTCAGTGAGTATGTATGTATAAGAGACAGTGAACTGTATTGTGAGGTAGACAAAGAAGCAGTTATTTGGTATGTGTGTGTGTGATGTAGCCTACATCCACTCACCTGGCAGGGAAGGTGTGCAGGTAGTTGTAGGCCATGTGTAGTACTCTGAGGTGTGTGTGTCCCGTCAGTAAGGGAACACACTTATCAGTCAGACGGTTGTTGGTGAGGTACAGTTCCTGTAGGACGCTGTTGCTCTCCTCTGATAGGCTGGAGGGAGGCAGGTGCTCCAGCTTATTGGCTGAGGCATTCAGGCACCGTAAACTGAAACAGGAAGTGAGCTCGAATGTCAGTCTTTCAACCATTAGACGTACTTTAGCAGGGATAGTAATAGTGTGTAATAACTTGTATTAACAGGTGTAATAACTTAGATTAACTAGTAAATAACTGGGGTAATAACTAAAGGACACCCCTTGTCATCATGCTGTTATATTGATACAAACAACACAGATTGTACTTTACCTCAACACTACAGGCATATCATTCATTTACTTTTATTCACACCGAGTTTCATTCACTACCATGTAATCATATTCATTGTATGTTTACCATCCTATATGTAATATATGTTCATAATGTTGTGTTACCTGTCAGATTTGAGGAAGAGGTTGCAGGGCAGCTCTGCCAGCTGGTTGTGTTGTACGTCCAACACCTCCAGTAATGGGCGCTCTACTCTCTCAGGCAGCTTCTGCAGGTGGTTGTGTCCTGCACTCAGCTTCCTCAGACTGCTGCTACACAGCAACCTGCCAGTAGGGGGGAGTGGAGAGACGTCAGTGTCAAACCAGTAACAACATCGCAGTCGCAATGGGTGGGACATGGGCTGCATCTCAATGGTCAGAGTAAGACAGGGAGAGAAACAGGGGCTGCATCTCAATTGTCTCAAGTGGCTTCCTCGCCTCTTCTCCTTCTCTCCAACTGTACTGACAAAGAAGTTAAGAGCGGGACAGGTGAAAGAAAATGCCTTCATATTACCTTCACTTAGTCTGTGTGTTCAGATCAGTAAAGACAAAGGCGTGGAGACAAGGAAAGTATGCTTGTAAAAGATGCACCGATAAATCTTCAGAAAGAAGACACATACGTTTAGGGAATTGGCGATAAACCGACTTGTGGCTTGTGCTTAACGCAGATAAAAGACCTTCTGTGCTTACAAAGACACACAGACACACTGTCACAGTGCAGCTGGTCTGCTGGGGTGGTGTGTGCATGCGTTTCCGTGCGCGTGATGTGCGTCTAAACTGGGTCGTAACAGAAGGCATGGGATGGGGGTGGGGAAGGGATGAAGACATGAAAACAGAACATATCGGCACCTCTAGTGGAGCCTGCAGCTAAGATTCGTCATTCTGACACTTCCTGAGTAAAATATAGATCTGCAGAGGGAGATAGGGGATAGAGCGAGAGAGAGAGGGAGAGGGAACGAGAGAGAGAGAGAAGGAGCGAGAGAGAGGGGGCGTGAGAAAGAGAAAGAAAGAGTGGGGCGAGAGCAAGAAAGAGAGAGAGAGAGAGAGAGAGAGAGAGGGAGCAAAAGAGAGAAAGGGAGAGAGAATAATACAGTGAGAAAGACAGAAGGAAGGAGCATCTGAAGTGAACTAGAGGGGGATATAAAAAGAGAAAGGATGGGATGGTGATTCATGATGATCTGGTTGATTCATGATGATCTGGTTGATTCATGATGATCTGGTTGATTCATGAGGATCTGGTTGATTCATGGCGCTTAGTTGGGGATAGAAGACTGTCCATGTGCAGGGCACACAGGCATAAGATGAAGTGTCCAGAGGGACTAAATGAGACTACTGGCTGCGTCTCAACAGTCCAAACTAGCTTCCTTTTTTCTATTCCTTGTGTCCTTCCCTCCATGATCACTGATCTGACAGGACATGAGAGCTGGAATACACATGGTAAAAACCCATCCAGTCTTCCGAATTATCAGTGGTTACGAAGGAAAGGAGACAACAACAGGCTATTTTAGAGTATTGAGAAAGAGCCATTTGGAGAATACAGAGAAGGATTGTACAGTATCCTGTTGGACATTCTTCTAACGAATACCCCTCGCAAACACACATGGACTGGGATATTCTGTGATGATGTCAGTGATCACTGTGCAGTTGCTTGTGTTAGAAATACAAACATGACCCAAGCCAAACACCGTTATATTTTTAAAAGATATTTTAGACAGTTTGATGAGAAGGTGCTCTTACATGATCTGTACCATAATATAGACAGAGTAAGTCTGTTTCCCCATGTTGACACTGCCTGGGACTAAGCAATGCCCTGTGAAGAAATTCAAAATCAGTGGAAGGGACAATTCCTGGTTTCCTGATAACTTTGCGGAATTCATATAACGATGTGGGCTGAGAGTCGGGGCAGCAAGTACAGGGAGTGAATATTTAATACATAAACAGAACATAACACAAAACAAGAAACACTAACAGCACACAGACATGAAACAGAAACAATACCACCTGGGGAAGGAACCAAAGGGAGTGACATAAACAGGGCAGGTAATCAAGGAGGCGATGGAGTCCAGGTGATTGTCATTAGGCGCTGACGCGCGTGAAGATGGGGTAAGGTGTACGCAATAATCAGCAGCCTGGTGACTAGAGGCCCGGAGAGGGAGCACACGTGACAATTAATTAGAAAGAGAAATGTCTCTTGGGATCAAGCTAGGCATACAAATGCTCCTGTTGACTGGGCCTGCTTCAGAGCGCTAAGAACCAAATGCACAGGATTGATCAGGAAGTCCAAATCAGATTACTATTTAAATGCAGTCGCAGAGAACATAAACAACTCTACCAAGTTCTGGACGCTGATCAAATCAGTGTCAGGTTCTAATGTCTCCTCTGGCCTTCCTAACCATTTAATGATGGATTCTAATGAAGTGAAGGATAAAGCAAATATTGTAGGAGTTTTTAACAAGCACTTCATATCTGCTGGTTCAGTTATTAATAATTGTGGGGTCCAGGCCTCTAATGTAAGCTCTATTACAGTCAACTATGATATAGGCCCCCATGTGAACCATTTTAACTTTGAGCCTGTTTCTTATACTGAGGTCTATAAAGCACCAAAGGCAATAGACACTAAAAAGTGTGCAGGTCCAGACAACCTGGACCCCCTACCTCTTAAAGATAGCAGCTGGTATTATTACTGAACCTGTGGCTCACATTTTCAACTTGAGTCTCTTGACCAATTCAATACCCAGCATTTGGAAATCAGCTTATGTCCTCCCACTGCTAAAGGGTGGAGATCCCTCAGATGCTAATAACTATTGTTCTATCTCCAAACTCCCTATCCTGGCCAAAGTCTATGAATCCCTAGTGAACTCCCTATCCTGGCCAAAGTCTATGAATCCCTAGTGAACTCAGTTAAATTTCTTAATTGAAAAGAACATACTGAGCAGGGTTCAGTCTGGCTTTAGATCGGGGCACAGCACCACAACTGCAGCCATGGCAGTGGCAAACAACATCATTAATGCACTTGATAAAAAGCCACATTGTGCTGCTCTGTTTGTTGATTCATCAAAGGAATTTGATTCAGTTGACCATGAATTGTTGCTAACTAGACTCAATAACATTGGTCTCAGTGAAGGGGAAGTAAATTGGTTTAGGAACTATCTTTCTGACAGAACACAATGTGTATATACTGACAATTACAAGTCTAGCTTTCTTGAGATTAATAGAGGTGTGCCCCAGGGTTCCATTGTAGCTCCTGTGTTGTTCTCAATTCTTTATTAATGATTTGGGAAATGGGATGCAATCAGCAAAGTTACATCTATATGCAGATGCTACAGTCATATATTCATGTGCTCCCTCTCTGGTTCAGGCTGTTGAAGAGCTCCAGACTGCTTTTCAGTCACAGCAGGCCTCCTTTTATGGTCTCAAACTGGTCTTGAATCTACAAAAAACGAAATGCATGACCTTTACCGGAGAAGGTTAGCGGTGTCACATCTGGTGGCTTATCCATTGAAAAAGTGTCATCCTACAAATACCTAGGTATATGGTTGGATGACAAGTTGTCCTTTAAAGTTCATGTGGACAATCTTGTGAGGAAGCTTAAATTGAAATTGGGTTTTCATTTTCGTATTAAGGCTTGCTTCCCGCTTATGGCTAGAAAGAAGCTTGTTCAGGCCACTTTTCTCTCTGTAATTGATTATGGTGACTTGTTGTATATGCATGCAACCTCCTCCGTCTTACAGAGACTGGACTCTGTTTATCATGCATCCTCCTCCGTCTTACAAAGACTGGACTCTGTTTATCATGCATCCTTGCACTTTATTACAAATGCCAAGTCACTCACCCTCCATTGCACCTTGTATCAAATGGTAGGTTGAACCTCACTTTATATGCACAGAAAGCTACATTTGTATGTGTTCATCTACAAAGCCCTTTTGGGTAAACTCCCTCTTTACCTCTGTAGTCTGGTCTCCTTCACCACCAGCAGTTACCATACCCAGTCTGCTAGGTGGTTGCTACTTAAAGTCCCCAGGACATTCACAGTATTAGGCAAGACTGCCTTCTCGTTTTTTGCACCAGAGGCATGGACTAGTCTACAACTCATGCTTCATCTAGATATGTTAGTGACACTGAATGAATTAACATTTTGATGGGAGACTCTGTTACAGAGGAGTGTAAATGCTTTTTTTAAAGTCTGGATCATGTTGTTGTATTCTACTGTATTGTTCTATGTTTTCATTCTGTAATGTATGTATGGTCGCTGCCTTCTTGGCCAGATCTCCTTTGAAAAAGAGACTCTGGGTCTCAATGGGCTTTTCCTGGTTGAAAAAGTATTGAGCCATTGGGAGTAGACTGATCGTAGCTAGAGATAGATAGACAGGGAGACCATAGATAAAGAGAGAGAGAGACCGTAGATAGAGACTGTAGATAAAGAGAGAGACCGTAGATAGAGAGAGAGAGACCGTAGATAGAGAGAGACCGTAGATAGAGACTGTAGATAGAGAGAGACTGTAGATAGAGAGAGAGAGAGAGAGAGAGAGAGAGACCATAGTTAGAGATGATAGAGAGAGAGACTGGCGTTAGATAGAGAGAGAGATTTACATTTGGCAATGCTTCCCATGCCAATAAAGCCTTTTGAATTGAATTGAGAGAGAGCAAGAGAGAGCGAGAGAGAGCGAGAGACCAAGAAAAACTGACCGTGCTGGGAGCTCAGTAACGAGGTTGTGGCTAATGTCCAGAACTTCTAGTTTCTTAATCTCACACAGCCACTCTGGGACGGCCTCCATACGATTCCTACAGAGAGAGAGAGAGGGAGAGGGAGAGAGGAGAGGCCAGGTTTGAAGAGGCTTTGTGAGTATGCTACGGTTTAGAGAGTGTCCGCACAGTATTTTCTGCAATGTTGAGTGATGAAGGGAAGTTGTTGGCCTCACCTGGAGATGTCCATGTAGGTGAGGGTGGAGGGCACTGGGCTGACCTCCAGCTCCCGTAGCTCTATAGAAGAGAACACATTAGAGAGCATTAAACCACCGACGGGGTGTGACGTGACGAATGGAAGCAGACGCTGTAGCTAGGTGGTGACAGAGACTGAGAATGACACTGGCAATAGAGGAGGAATTCCAGACGCAGTAGGCTCTCCCCACGTCCGTTTTGCGATATGAGAACAACAAAGACGTTACTTCTAACAGCGAATGCTGTTTTTTCTCCCTGCACGTGCAATAGAACAGCAGTTATATTTTTTTACAACGACGCTGGATGCTCATTTCCTCAAAACAAAAAGAATAACCAATTCACCTGGGGCGGCCAGTGGCATTTGTTTCACCTATCGCGGATCTCAGCCTTAACCGTTAGTGTGAAAAACGCAAAACTGACCCAAGATCAGCGACTAGGGGCAACGTCACCCTCCTACGTCCTTACAAGCACAGCAGGCACCGATGGACTCTAACTGGGGACGCAGACCCACCGTTGTTCTGTGCGTAGACGGCCTTGAGCATGGAGCCCTTGACCTTGAGGGTGGCGATGTGGTTCCTCTCACAGTGGAGGACCTCCAGGCGTGGGAACAGGGAGGCATCCAGCTCCTCCAGCCCGTTGTCACGCACATCCAGCTGGGTCACGTGTCTCAGCAGGTCTGGCTCGTCTGGAACCACCACCCGGATCTTATTCAGCCTGATGGCACAGAGGGCAAAGGTTAGAGGTCATGCATAATTGGACAGTTGGCAGTATGGGCCGTAGCCTAATTAACACTCATCAGATCAAGATCAATGTCTGTATGGATTGAATAATTTTTTGGGGGGGGGAGTTGTCAACTAAGGGGATTTTGAAATCAAATCTGATTTTACTTGAAGCGAACACATTGATTCAATATCTACAGTCCTTCCCGAGTGGCACGGTGGTCTAAGGCACTGTATCTCAGTGCAAGAGGCAACACTACAGTCCCTGGTTCGAATCCAGGCTGTATCACATTTGGCCGTGATTGGGAGTCCCATAGGGCGGCGCACAATTGGCCCAGCGACATCTGGGTTTGGCTAGTGCAGGCCGTCATTGTAAATAATAATTTGTTCTCAACTGACTTGCCTAGTTAAATAAAGGTTCAATAAATAACAAATAAGAGATGGTCTAATATCTCATATGTGTGGCCAAATAAATGTACTGAGGTCTCCTCTGCTATACTTGAAATCTGACCTCAACGGCCCTGTCTCTGGGTATGCACCATCGAGGTTACTCATTAACAGCTTTACGTGCCAAATGACCTGACACTCAACACATTTCTACATATTTCTGTAAAAGACTGGAAAAAGCCGCACCGACCGACAAATAGAACAGACCACTCCATATTAATCTCTAGCTACAATCACGTGTGATCTTTGGTCCTGGGCTTCACAACATGACACAGAGGCACTTCAGTGAATGTCCCATCGTCGTGACAGGAGTGATGTATTAACTAGACAAATAATGCTAAGTCACTCAAAGCCTGCTCTTTTCCAGGCAGGGAGAACATCGGTCTAGTAATGATTACGTGACTTTCCATGCTGATTCTGTTTAGCCCGGTTCTGTTCCATGCTGACTCTGTTTAGCCTGGTTCTGTTCCATGCTGACTCTGTTTAGCCTGGTTCTGTTCCATGCTGACTCTGTTTAGCCTGGTTCTGTTCCATGCTGACTCTGTTTAGCCTGGTTCTGTTCCATGCTGACTCTGTTTAGCCTGGTTCTGTTCAATGCTGATTCTCTGTTTAGCCTGGTTCTGTTCCATGCTGACTCTGTTTAGCCTGGTTCTGTTCAATGCTGATTCTCTGTTTAGCCTGGTTCTGTTCCATGCTGATAGTCTGTTTAGCCTGGTTCTGTTCCATGCTGACTCTGTTTAGCCTGGTTCTGTTCCATGCTGACTCTCTGTTTTGCCTGGTTCTGTTCCATGCTGACTCTCTGTTTAGCCTGGTTCTGTTCCATGCTGACTCTCTGTTTAGCCTGGTTCTGTTCCACTCTGATTCTCTGTTTAGCCTGGTTCTGTTCCATGCTGACTGTCTGTTTAGCCTGGTTCTGTTCCATGCTGATTCTCTGTTTAGCCTGGTTCTGTTCCATGCTGACTCTCTGTTTAGCCTGGTTCTGTTCCATGCTGACAGTCTGTTTAGCCTGGTTCTGTTCCATGCTGACTCTGTTTAGCCTGGTTCTGTTCCATGCTGACTCTGTTTAGCCTGGTTCTGTTCCATGCTGACTCTGTTTAGCCTGGTTCTGTTCCAGGCTGACTCTGTTTAGCCTGGTTCGGTTCCACTATTTTTCTCTGTTTAGCCTGGTTGTCTTCCTTGCCGACTTTCTGTTCAGCCTGGTTCTGTTCCCTGCCGACTTTCTGTTCAGCCTGGTTCTGTTCCATACAGTTTAGTGTAGTTTCCTCTCACTGTTTGAGTTTTGCAATCGAGAGATAAGTCCAGTCAAACGTGTCCAGCCGGCAACACCCATGTGTCTACACGCGCTGGATTATAAACATTCTGTGATTGGATTGTGACCAACATCAGTGAGATTGAATGTTTCCCGCCAGGTGTTTAGACATGATTACGGCTAGGTGTAGACTGTGTTCAGATCATAAGAATGGACAAAACACGCATGGCGTTCATTGGGTGAACGAGTTGCATGCATCTGCCATTACTGTACATGCAATGGGGAAAAAAATGGGACATCCAATGTTTTGGCCTGGGTGCAAAGCTTGACGTCTGCTTGTAATGAGGACACTCTGACTGGATTACAAAATGTTTCTTTATCACGAGCTGTAGATAGGATCTGAATCGAGCTTGTCTGCCCGTTTCTCTGTCTGTCCGTCCGTCTATCTATCTGTCTATCTATATCTGTCTCTCTGCGTACCGTAGGTCGACGTGTTTGACTCGGAGCAGTCTGAAGCTCTGCAGCACCAGTGTGTCCAGGCTGTTTCCAGCCATACACAGCCTCTCCATGGACACCAGACGCTCTAGCACCTGGGGCACGTGGGTAAACTGGTTGAAGGACAGGCCCAGGTAGCCCAGTCTCTGGAGTGAGCCCAGCTCACTGGGTAACTCACTCAGACAGTTACCGTCTAGGAGAAACGTCTGCAGGCTGAAGAGAGAGAGAGAGAGAGAGGGAAAGAAATAGAGGGAGAGAGAGGAGGGTGAGCATGATGTGAGAAGACAGCATCTTAACTTTGTGTGAAAAAACACGCTGACATTTCCCTGTTATCTTAAGAATCCCTGTCTAATGCGTGGTGATCAAGTACAATCAAAAGAGCTACATTACAAACAGCCGAGTCCCTTTTTCAACGTTGTCATTCTCCACTTTCTGATACTAAGGTCTTTCCCTCTACAACCAGGAGGTGGCAGTAGTAGCATTGATGCTCAGTGGGCATTACTGAGGAATTCACAGGCTGCATTCCAGATCCTTCCATTAGAGGAGAGGAGAGGTGCTCAGCTGCTGCGAGGAAGCAGACATCACCTCATCACAGCTTCTCTCTCCCGTCCTAAAGTATCACCCCACGTGAACTACTATCAGTTTCCCTATCAGCTCAGTCTGCATTCACTTCAGGTTACCATCAGATCGTCAGACGATCATCTGAAATGTTAAACATATTTAATATATCTATGATATTTCAGAATCTATCCAATGGTCTCCTGTGTCTGGAGAAGGTGGATAGAAACTAACACTAACCACTGATACTTCATGTTGAAGGTTAGGGTCGCGGGTGAGGTCATCTGATCCTAGAACTGTGATTAAGAACAACCTTCGACCTCTCTGTCCCTCTCTATATGCCCATTGACCCCTCGCATGCATCCCAAATAGCACCCTATTTGCTATGACGTGCACTACTTTTGACCAGAGCCTCTGGGGGGAAAAAGTAGTACACAATATAGGGAATAGAGCCCTACAGTGGTGATGTCATAATACCCATAAAACCTAGCGGTCATAGGGGATTTTAGAAACACTTAAAATAAGGGCTGTGTTTCGTGTAGGCTTACCCCTTATAGGAAAAATGAATGGTGGAAATACGATTGGAACCATTTCCCTGTTTTGACCGCTAGGATTTATGGGTATTATCACTCATACTGTGGTACTCTATAGGGTGCCATTGACCCCTAGACACTTTCTGGTTCTTACTTGGTCATGGATCCCACAGCTTGGCCCACGTTGGTCAGATAGTTACAGCTGAGGTTGACCTCGGTGAGGGTGGGGATGTCACAGATGACCACGGGGAACTGACCCAGCTGGTTGTTAGACAGGTTGAGGCTACGCAGACAAGAGAACCTGAGAGAGGGAGCCGAGGGAGGAGAGAGAGGGAGGTTGTGAGTAGTATATTTAAGCAATAAGGCCCGAGGAGATGTGGTATATGGCCAATATACCACGACTAAGGGCTGTTCTTAGGCATCATGCAATATACCCTTAGCCGCCGTGGTATATTGGTAATGCCCAGAGGAGCCTTATTGCTATTATAAACTGGTTACCAATGTAATTAGAGCAGCAAAAATAAATGTTTTGTCATACCCATGGTATACGGTCTGATATACCACGGCTTTCAGCCAATCATCATTCAGGGCTCGAACCAGCCAGGTTATAATATGTATTATGTAGTTTGTTGGTTCAAGAGTAGTGTGCTGCTGTGCCCATGTAACCACACTGTTATAAGAGTAAGTGCACTCTGTTAGAATGCTCCCAAAGTTTAAAACAAGCGTCAAAAGACTATGGGACTTTCTCTGACCTTTTCTGTTCCTCTGTCATAATGTGGTAAAATGTTAAATATCACACATCTGTGATATTGTGAAGTTAGCAAAGTCAGTGGTTTGACTCAACAGTCAAAATGAAAATACAAATACATTGTCATGTAGAGGAAACAGGCAGTGTGTGTTGTCAGTAGCAACACCAGAGGCTAGTGGCATTTGGCTTTGTGTCCTATGGTTCAGCAGTGACCTTCAGTCAAGTCACCCTTACAGGGGAAAGGGGACAGGAGAGAGGTGGATGGCACACGGCCCCACCACTCCTGGGCCGATTGCCATGTTAGCATCAAAGCTGATAACCTCACAAACAAGTCTGCTGGCTTTTAGTCTGGCAATGCTTTGAATCGATCACACGTACACACGCACACACACACACACACACACGCACGCACGCACGCACGCACACACACGCGCACGCACGCAGCCAGTTCAGCCAGCCTCTTCATCATGTGTTATTAGAAAAAGGGAAGCTAGATGACAGGGCTATTAATTTGCAAGGCCATTTAATTCCAGCTGAGGTAGGGAGGGAGGCGTCCTCCTGGAGGGGCTGAACGAGACAAGGAGGCCGGGACAACCCTGTGCTCCTGTAGATCACCAGCTCAAATCTGCTGACTAACACCACACATACCCCCCCTCTCTGCTCCCCTCTGTCTTTCTCTCCCGCTCTCCATCTCGCTGCATCTCTCTATCTGTCCCCCCCCCCCCCCCCAGATTAGCCAGATTAGCTCTAGAGAGTGATGTGCCAATCAAATATGGGTATTCAGGTGTGTAGGATACTAGCCCGTCCCCTAATCCCATAATGCAATGCTCTATTACAAAGGTCATCACACAGGGAGGGGCTGGATCTGGTTCCGTGCATCTGTTTAAACCTTTGACCCCGTCCGTGTATTATCATATTTATAATGCTGCCTAAAAGTTATGAAGGACGAGAGTGGGAGGTGTGAGAGAGCGAGAAAGAAAGAGGGAGGTAAGGAGGGGGAGAAAGAGAGGAGGAACACCACTTGGAAAAATACTAAATAGTCAGATGCCATGGTGTGACGGAAACCCAGTGTTTATAGGGAAACAAAAAGGGAGACAAACCAGGCTTCCAACCTTTTTATGCGAGTAAAGTAAATGTCGGATTCAAAAATGTCACAGCAGGCCTGATGGAAACAGAACGTTTGTCCGTAAACTTTCAAAATGTCGGCAAAACAAAATACGCTAGACAAGGTGGGATCTTTTTGTGTCGGTAAAATTAATTATGCGAGAAATGGTGGTGGAAACGCCTTTTTGGGTAAATATTGATATCATTGCAATCATATTGAAGTAAACTTAGTCACGCAATGATATGTTGTTTGGTCCTCCCACTACGACGCGGGAAAGCAATGCGGTTATTAGGCTACAGATTCTATAAATGATGATGAACTTCACAGGGTGGTGAAAGTACAGGGTGATGAGCTTGATGCCCCTTTCAATAAACATCAAGGGTCTTATTCTGGTGACATGCTGATTGATGCTTGGTTGACATTTGACAAATAAAACTAATCTTGCTATTTTGTCCATAATAATCTCATCAGGTAGGCTATACCCACACTGTACCTGCCAGCTGTTGGCTAGAGGTACGTGCCAAGACCAGAGTGGCACATTTTATTTATTTGATTTGATTTATTTCACCTTTATTTAACCAGGTAAGCTAGTTGAGAACAAGTTCTCATTTAAAGCTGCGACTTGGCCAAGATAAAGCAAAGCAGTGCGACACAGACAACAACACAGAGTTACACATGGAAAGTCTATATACAGTGTGTGCAAATGGCGTGAGGAGGTAAGCCAATAAATAGGCCATAGTAGCGAAGTAATTACAATTTAGCAAATTAACACTGAAGTGATAGATGAGCAGATGATGATGTGCAAGTAGAAATACTGGTGAGCAAAAATGCAGAAAAGTAAATAAAAACAATATGGGGATGAGGTAGGTAGATTGGGTGGGCTATTTACCAATGGGCTATGTACAGCTGCAGCGATCGGTTAGCTGCTCAGATAGCTGACATTGACTATATAACGCAACATTTTTCGTTACAATCTATCAATCAAATGTATTTTCAGCAGATGTTACAAAGTGCTTATACAGAAACCCAGCCTAAAACCCCAAACAGCAAGCGATGCAGATGTAGAAGCACGGGGGCTAGCAAAAACTCTCTAGAAAGGAAGGAACCTAGAGAGGAAGCAGGCTCTGAAGGGTGGCCAGTCCTCTTCTGGCTGGGCCGGGTGGAGATTATAAGAGTACATGGCCATTAAGGCCAGATCGTTCTTCAAGATGTTCAAACGTTCATAGATGACCAGCAGGGTCAAATAATAATCACAATGGTTGTAGAGGGTGCAACAGGTCAGCACCTCAGGAATAAATGTGTAGAGTTGAAAATGCGATGGAAACCCATTTAACTTGTAGTTTTTATTCAATACATGGGAATTTCACTGCAAAAGTTATTTTGATGTGCACTACGTCATCACGCACAGCCTTTAATCAACAACAAGTCACTTTGGTGGAAACATCTCTGGTGGGAAAATGCGCATATTGTTTTTATGCAGATTTTAGAATACTTGCATGAAAATCTGTCGCCAAGTGGATGGAAACCTAGCTCCTCACACACTCTCTCTCTCAGGAAAAATGTGTGTCTGAACACACACACAAACCTGAGCCAATACACATTGTGACATGCTCACAGACACGGTGAGAGCTGAGGAGTCTAGACTAGGCCATGTTGTTCTCTCTCGCTCTCTCTTTCCCTGTCTCTTTCCCCCTCTCTCTCGCTCTCTCTTCCCCCCCCCTCTCTCTCTCTCTCCCCCCCTCTCTCTCTTTCCCCCCCTCTCTCTCGCTCTCTTTCCCCCTCTCTCTCTCTCTCTCTTTCCCCCCTCTCTCTCGCTCTCTCTTTCCCTGTCTCTTTCCCCCTCTCTCTCTCTCCCCCCCCCTCTCTCACTCTCTCTTTCCCTGTCTCTTTCCCCCTCTCTCTCTCTCTCTTTCCCCCCCTCTCTCTCGCTCTCTCTTCCCCTCTCTCTTTCCCTGTCTCTATCCACCCCCTCTCTCTCTCTCTCTCGATCGCTCAGCCAATAACACTTTAAATACGAGTGACCCTACTAATGTAGTTAATACTCATTAGTACATTGTGTGAGTCTGATGCCCAGCAGGGATGCTCTGTAGCAATTAAACCCAAATACATAAACAACCTCCATATCACATCATATCCTTTTATCTCCAAACTAGCAGCTTTTCATCGGTCATGTCCGTCTTTTGAATTCAGATTATCCCCTGCATTAGCCAGGATATAGAATATGAAAAGGCCAAAGCCTCGTATAATGTTGACGGTCCTGGCACATGTTCAGACAGGATCAGACGAGCACATGCACACACTACTCTAATCTGCAGTGATCAAGATTCTGTATGCCCTAATTCTGCCTTCAACCAGCCTCTCTGTCTGTCTCAAACAGACAAACACACAACCCAATATTCTCTCTCACGCACACATACAATCCCCCACTCTAGTCCTCGCTCTCTCTCTATCATCGTAGACTACAAGGACACTAATATACATACACACTTGCACGTGCAGTTAAATGACAAATCATCTTCTGAATTTCTAAGACAGGCTGTGACAGGCGTGAGTGCACACACACACACACACACACACACACACACACACACACACACACACACACACACACACACACACACACACACACACACACACACACACACACACACACACACACACACACACACACACACACACACACACAGTGTATAGTACATCTTGGCTATGTGCTTTAATCTGGGGCCAGATGGTGCCCACTGAGCAGTACTGAGAGGGAGAGTGAGGGAGCCAGGCCATATTAAAAGCCTCCCTGCAGAGGCAGACAGGTCTGGGCTACCCTACTAGACTCCATCCACTCCGACTGTCCAGGTCAACTCAACTAGGCCCTGTCCTGGTCCTGCCCAACTCTGACCATCCCAGCTCAGGCCAGCCTTACCCTGCTCAGCTCTGCTAGACCTGGTCCTAAGCAGCTCAAGTCTGCCCAACCAAAGACCACTGACACTGCCTTGCCCACTAACTGACACTACCCCATTCATGCATCTTAAGCCCAGCACTATTCTGCCAAGTCCACTCCAATCTAGGCTAGTTCAGTCTAGTCTAGCCCAGTCCAGCCCTACCCTAATTGTGACCCTTTACTAAGCCAACCAAGCCAAACCATGCCATGCTCAGATCTGTCCAGGCAGAGCAACTTAACCAGGCCAAGCCCACCCCACCCTACCCCTTCTTGAGACCCAACCCATCCCATATCATTCCAGTCCTGAGTGTCCAATTCCCCTGGATGGTACCACCTACCTCTGTAGCTGGTACAGACGGTGGTCTGTGGGGAGGAAGTTGTGTTTGAGGTTGAGATGGGTGAGGTCCTGGCTGTAGAAGAGGTTGGGAGGCAGCTGCTCCAGACTGCAGCAGGACAAGTCCACAGAGTTGATCCTCTGGGACACCATCTGACCCACCGGGGGAGGGGAGAGAAAGGGGAAACCTGGTGTCAAACATAATTATCCCGACTCCGCTGGGATGTGTGTGTGACTGGGGGGGGATTGTGCATTTGTGGGAGGATTGTGTGTGTGTGTGGCCTAGGGCGGTTATTAACAGGTCATCGATAGGTCAGGCGTTTTAAGATTAGAAAGGCAGGAAGTCAACCATGAGTGAGACAGGGCAGGACATAACAGGCCACCTCATGTTATTTACTGTATATCTCCCGTATATCTACTGTATATTTACTGTTATCTGTCATAGCATGACTGAACACTTAGTCCAGTTCCACTGTACTCTCCATACCACTATACTCTCCTTACCACTATACTCTCCATACCACTATACTATCCGTACCACTATACTATCCGTACCACTATACTCTCCGTACCACTATACTCTCCGTACCACTATACTCTCCTTACCACTATACTCTCCATACCACTATACTATCCGTACCACTATACTCCCCTTACCACTATACTCTCCTTACCACTATACTCTCCTTGCCACTATACTCTCCTTACTACTATAATCTCCTTACTACTATACTCTCCTTGCTGCTATACTCCCCGTACCACCATACTATCCGTACTACTATACTCTCCTTACCACTATACTCTCCTTACCATCATACTCTCCTTACCATCATACTCTCCTTACCATCATACTCTCCTTACCACCATACTCTCCTTACTACTATACTCTCCGTACTGTACTCGCCACTGTACTATCCACTGTACTCTCCAGTTCACTATACTATCCTTACTATATTCTCCTTACTATACTCTCCAGTTACACTATTCTGTCCTTACTATACTCTCCTTACTATACTCTCCAGTTACACTATTCTGTCCTTACTATACTCTCCACTGTACTCTCCAGTTACACTATTCTGTCCTTACTATACTCTCCTTACTATACTCTCCAGTTACACTATACTGTCCTTACTATACTCTCCAGTTACACTATACTGTCCTTACTATACTCTCCTTACTACTATACTCTCTACTATACTCTCCAGTTACACTATTCTGTCCTTACTATACTCTCCAGTTACACTATACTGTCCTTACTATACTTTCCTTACTACTATACTCTCTGCTGTACTCTCCAGTTCCACTATACTCTCCTTATTATACCCTCTACTAAAGTGTTTCCCAACTCCAGTCCTCAAGTACCCCCAACAGCACACCGTGTAGCCCCGGACAAACAGACCTGATTCAACTCAATGAGGGCTTGAAGATTAGTCAACAAGTTGAATCAGGTGTGTTTGTCCAGGGTTTCTCAATAAAAATGTGTGGTGATGGGGTCAATTGAGCACTGGGGATGGGAAACACTGCTCTACTTTACTCTCCTTACTGCTATATTCTCCTTAATATACTCTCTACTATATGATCCAGTTCCACTATACTCTCCTTACTACTGTACTTTACAATACTTCCCTTACTGAACACGGTTAACTAGCTACTCTCCAGGCCTTGACTACTGCTCATGCCACTCCTCCTCCCAGTCCTACAGTGGGTTCTATTCTGAGTGTTCCCCTGGGCTTCCATGACACGCTCGTCCCTGATAATATTTATAAAATTGGTTTCCTGGCTTTGGCCTACTTCAGTAAGGATGAGAGAGAGGAGAGTGAGTGAGTGAGTGAGAGTTTGTGTGAGTGAGAGAGAGAGAGACAGAGAGACAGAGACAGAGAGAGCTACTGTTTCACCCCGAACTGTACTCCTCTGCACACACACACAAATACACACTGATGTACCTTGGCTGCGTGTCGGTGCCAGCGCAGGTGTTCTGTGAAGCTGTCAAAGCTGACGTAGTAGGTCTGGCTCTGGGGCCCTGCTGAGCTGAACGCCAGGCAGTGGCTATGCTTCTTCACCTCCTCCACCTGCACACACACACACACACACACACACACACACACACACACACACACACACACACACACACACACACACACACACACACACACACACACACACACACACACACACACACACACACACACACACCCCACGTTAGGCCATGAGACAGCATTAACAAACACACACCTTCAGTTCACACCTCCAGGGTAAGTCACACATTCAAGATAACCATTGTCGGAAAACAAATCGCCAGTTAGACACGACAACGACAACACACACGCCTTCAGGGTCAGACAAACAAGATAAACAAACCTGTAGGGCTATTGACTGAACAAATATTGATTGCGTACAGAAAACACACATACCTATAGGAAGAAAATAACACATACAGCATCCAGGGACTTTTTCAGTACACAACACAGTCCCTGTTTTTAAATGTTACAGGCCATGGTCAATTCAGTGACGTCATCAACACGGGCTGCAAGGTTCAGATGGTCATATTAAAAGGGCCTCAGGCTGCAATTTCCGGTCAAGCGTCAACTAAGACATACACGAACACGCACATACAGTTATGAACGCACGCTGCGGAGATGTATGGGAATCTAGAGATCTAGAGGTCGTGTCTTGACACGACATGATATTTGAGCTGCGGTTGCGGTGGGATGTGGGGAGTCACAGTCCTTTATATGCCTAGATATAGTATGTGGCAGGCTGATAGAAAGACCCTTTCAGGAGTGCCCTTAGGGCTTATTCAATGGGCCTATCTGTCCTTCCCTGCTGCAGATACACAGCCATAAAGCCATAAAGAGATAATAGTCATAAACCAAAGGCTCTCTCCCTAACTCCCTTTTTGGAATGTGAAATCCCAAGCCAGAAAATGTATTCGTGAGGATCCAGCCTGAACTAGGCAGGACCACGATAAGACTTTTAAATTGGAGGACAAAGTGAATAAAGGCCAACAGTCCATTTAGGGTATAGAATACTTGATGTGGAGAAAGCAGATATGGAATAAGGATGTTGGAAGATTAAACATGGATTTGCAACGATGACTTATTGGCCCTTCACCAGGACTCTGTCACAGAGTTGATTATTAAAGACTGTTGATTTGATTTTGACTGATGATTTAGCTCTGTGATTACACACTGATTAGACGGAGTCAAAAATGAAGACAAATGGAAATGGAAAGCTGGTGAGTAAAGTAAGTTTTGTGGATGCCACATTGGTGTCATAGAATTAGAATGAACTTTGCGATTTTTCTTTCTGGCGTGGGTACTCTCAATATGGCTGCCGGTTCAGCCGTCACAAAACATTGTCAGTAGTGTCAGTAACAGCAGTCTTGTCAGTAACAGCAGTCCTGTGTCTTACTGTACCTTTCCTCCGATGAGGGGCAGGATGTGCATCTTGCCCGTGTGGCTGTCTTTGACGGAGGAGACAATGAGGCAGGTGCCACAAAGGATCACCTGGCGTCTGGTCCAGCGGTTAACTGGCAGCTGGAGTTTCCCTTTGCGGACATTATACGTCCCCGACAGTTGCACGCGTTCCGAGCTCTCGATGTTGTGGGGCTTTCCTGGAACACACACAAGGAGAGGGAGAGAGAGTTAGCATAGTTAACATCCAGCTAATAACACAATGGGAGGGGGATACAGTTAACATCGTTAGAATCCAGCTAACTCAACACACAGAGGAGAGGGAGCGAGAGTTAGCATAGTTAGCATTCAGCTAACTCAACACACAGAGGAGAGGGAGCGAGAATTAGCATAGTTAGCATTCAGCTAACTCAACACAGGGCCAGTAGCACAGAGACCTGTATCCTGGCCCTGAATCTATTAACCCAAAGCTAATCAAGTGACATAGTAATTGTGTATTACTATAAAGCAGATAATAATGATAATTTTGTTTATTTGCATATTGTACATACAGTATATTGTCAACCCTGAGAGATATGAATAATTAAATAGCGTAGCAGCCTAGCGCCCAGTCAAATCAATGCTGTGTTAGCATAAGCGCTAAACAGTCACAGTCAGCACTGATGCCGCACTCTGTTAGCATACGGCGCTGAATAGCTTTTAGCATAGCATTAAACACAACACTGATAGTCAGATAATAGATTTGGATGATGCCAGGTGCTGTCCACTAATTCAACACTAATTTGTTATGGCATTCTTTGAGCTGTCTTTATTCCCTTATGAACCCATCGGTTCATCTCCTCTGTGACGTGTTCCCTCGATCTCTCCGTTACCCTGCCAAATGGCTTGTTTATCAAGTTGTTCTGTCAATCAGTCTACCCATCTGTCTTTTCTGTCTCTCCAAGACATCCACCTGCTCTCCATCTTGAAAACTGGCCTGCCAACTCTCTCGCTCTCTCACATTCTTCTCCACTTGCATGTGCCTCTCTGTTCTTCTCCTATCTATCTATCTATGAACAGAATCTCTGCCTACCTGTACACTTGTTTGTCTTTTATTATTCATGTGTCCACCATGTGTGCTAGGCCAAGACGCTACGCCAAAGCATCTGATGTAGAACAGATGTGGAATGGACACGACCCCGGGCCATAGAAAATGACTCACATATTACTGTAAACGACAGTAAATCACTCCTGCCCTCTACATCTCTCCCACCCACTCCACACTGGGTTTATGAGGGAGAAGGAGCTGCTGCCGGTAGTATAGAAGGGTAGGGTATGTACACATGCGGACAGGAAACAATCCCAGGTCAGAGAGATACAGGTAACTTCCAAAATAATGGAAACACTTGAGTAAATGAGGGATAAAAAAATTAAAATACTAAGTATATTGAAAGTAGGTGCTTCCACACAGTTGTGTGCAATTAACATCCCATCCTGCTTAGGGTCTTGTATAAAAATACTCAGTTAATACCTTGGCTAGAAGAGATCTCACCCACTGGGCACATACTTCTGATTAACATGGTTGAGTTGTTAACTAACCGTGAGTTAATTAAGCAATTAACATCCCATCATGCTTAGGGTCATGTATAAAAATGCTGGGGTAGGCCATTATTTTGGCTACCATGGCTATGCTCCCATAGGAGAGGGTACGAGTGGTCACTGAATGGTTTGATGAGCATGAAAAGCATGTAAACCATATGCCATTGCCGTCTCAGTCACCAGATCTCAACCCAATTGAACACTTATGGGAGATTCTGGAGTGGCGCCCGAGACAGCGTTTTCCACCACCATCAACAAAACCCCAAATTATGGAATTTCTTGCGGAAGAATGGTGTCCATCGCTGCTATAGTTTCAGACACTTGTAGAATCTGTGCCAAGGTGCACTGAAGCTGTTCTGGCGGCCCAACACTGCATTAAGAGACTTTATGTTGGCGTTTACTTTATTTCATCAGTTACGTAACCCACTGTAAACCACTCCTCCATCTCTCCCATCCACTCCAACCCAGACAGGGATAGAGAGAGAGCTGGTGGGGTAGTACTATGGGGTAAGTACTAAGTACCAGGACAAGCTCTTACAGCTTTGAATAATTCAACACAGGTCTCTTACATGCTGACTGTTAGACTAACACGAGAGAATGCTGTATGACACATGGCCCAGGGCTAACACTTTTAGCATCGCTTTAAAACTCCCCCAACTAGAGAACACTACACACAAGTTACCTACACTATTGTAGGGAGCTTACAACCTAGCGACCGCCTCAAGAGGTTTGGATCTCTAGGGTTGTAGGGTTGACAGTTGCAAAGTCCCAGGTTCAAGCCCCGGTCAGGACCAAGGTACACTCAAAAGATTATCGCCACTGAGAAAATTTCAGGTCTGCTGAGCGCAAAGTGTGGTGTTCAATGTAGGCCTACATTCCATGAGACTTATGGAAAAAAAACATGCATGGCTTGACATTAACCTGTTTAGCCACTTGTCCTTCAGATAAGGTGACTGAAAATGTTGTTGTGTTGTTTGACGCAAGAAACCACTTCCTATACCATTATTACAGAGAATCAGACAAATTATGCTACACTCTGACTATTGGCTACTTAGCTGATTCAAGCCTGTCTCAAAATACAACACTGCCCCTTTAAGACAAAATAAATCTCTTTACTTGACTCTCTTTTCAAAGATGTCTAGAAATGTACACGTTTTGTGCTCTTCTAGGAAGCAATCACTCCCCTATTGCTGACTACAAAGGATCTATAACTGGGCTAATAATTCACTAACTAGCAAAGGATATTAACAAAATGTTTACACGTGGCTACACGCAGCTCTCACTTTGATCTCAAAACAAGCGCATCTACTCACGACCGCTCATGCTGTACACACGGTCCAGTTCAAAGTAAATGGCACAGATCCATATACGCCAATGGTCTATTTGCATATAGGCCTACTGCAGCTCTGATTGGTTATGTCACACCGGTCTGTGTAAAGTACGGCTGAGTACTGTGTGTCAATGCACTTGGCAGCAGCTAATGGAGATCCATAATATATACAAATGCAATAGAATCCTACTCCGATGCGTTCTGCCTCCAACAAAATCTCTTGCATAGTTCGTTTTGTTTCGGTATGTTGCATTGAAAGTGGCTAATATTGCGTTGATTCGATCACAATTGCCACAGTAAAAGGAAATGTTGATAGTGTTATCAGAGAAAACTCTAGAACAGTGGTCACCAACCTTTTCTGAGTCAAGATCACTTTGTCAAAATGCAAGCCGAGATCTACCGCTCCGATTTTTTATTTTTTTTACACGACTTAAAAAAACATTAACCAATTAAAAACAGTACTGTAGCAATGAGGTTTGTGCAGTAAGCTATATCCCCAATACATTATCACAGCAAATTGGCTTTGCTTGAATTGCCCTGCCAATGAATGCATTGCTGTTTGGACCATTTAAAAAAAAAAATGAAGATATTTTTTAAAAATGAGGAAAGTTATATGATCACACCGGTAATGATTGATCATATATTTAAATAATGTGCTTTTTCTTTATTGTTTACTGATGGTGCCTGCGTCTGATGGTCAGTCTCAGCGGAGGGAGAGCGCAGCAGACTGAGGATCCACTGAACAAAAAGGGACACCGTCTTCCAGCTGATGGTGAAACTCGAGTCGCACTGCATTATTTCTGCCTCTTACACAAATTCATGTTGTTACTCCTCTGACCAGAGAAAGTGAAATATCCCTTGATATTAAAAAAGACCCAAGCCGCTAATACTAACAACGCAAGCCTGTAGATACACTTTCACTGCTTGTTGTAGCGCTGAGTGGAAATAGGAAGAACGCGCATTTTATGGCTTATAATGAATACAAAGTGTTGACAGTGCTGAGTGAGAACTTAAACATGAACTCATCTCTTTGCTGTATTCGTTGACAGTCTCTCTCTAGTCATGGTTTTTAAACGTTTAGAAATCTCACAGTATCAACTTTGCTGTAGCTTTCTTTAATGGCTGCTACGTTACTGCAGACACGGTCGTCTGAGCCATCCGATTGGCCAGCGGTAGACCTATGTTGCACTTGATTTGCTCTCTGAGTTTGTATCTTTAGACACATGCAATGGTTAAAAATGGCAACAATTTGCTACCTAGCGCGCAGGGCAGCTGAATCGGGTGCACCTACCGCCCGAGACCAACACAGGCTTTATCATATTTTTTTTTTTTTTTTTTTTTTACAGAAATGTTTACCGATAGAATAGGAATGCTTGGAGATCGACCAGCCGTTTGCGATCAACCGGTTGGTGACCACTGCTCAAGAAAGTTAAGTGAACTTCAATCTCCTGCTTTTCTCTGTGGGCTGATATTTCCTGCACGGCCGTCTTGGGCTACTGCTCGGCACAGCTTAGAGGGAACATTGTTCAGTACTACATGTACACCCTTCTTCCACACAATATGTACCTAGTGCTTTCAGTCTGGTCCTAAAGCAACTGGAACAGTGATTGTGCTCGTTTCTTTGTAGCTCAAGATACTGTGAAGTAGGCTTGATATTGTCAGAGACAAGGGTTGAAAAATAAATTCACTGAGGAAGTGCTCATGTTCTGAAAAGCAGACTCTGAGCCCAGGGCAAAGGGCTACATTTTAATATGAGCTACTGTGATCAGCACCTTTTCCCGCTGTATCATTACTATGCAGTGACCTTTGCGCCATGCTTGCTTTGGCCTCATTTTCACGCTGAAATCAAATCAATAACCTACTTTGCAAATGGACTGGTTAAATACTGAGCAGGTGCAATGCAGTACCTTAACACATGGTCAGAAGTGAGATGCTACGATAGAGCTCAGACCTCTACAGTACAACCCAGTTCATTTTCATAATTAAGTTTGCGAGTCGGATGAGAAATTGTTTGAACAGACAAATTATTCACCAGCTTTTAGCCTCAATAAGTCACAATGGCAATCTCACTATATCTAGGGCTTTGTTGGAACACTTTCTCTCCCACACACGCATATGCACACACACACACACACACACACACACACGCATATGCACACACACACACACACACACACACACACACACACACACACACACACACACACACACACACACACACACACACACTGCACACGCATGCACAGACGCACACACACAACCCCTGCCCTCACACACTCTGATTCAGTGACAGTGATAAACCTCCTCTATATGTGATTTGGGCTTTATTGTTCGCCTGGATGAGGATGGACCAAAGCAGGAACAAACGTTTTAAAAGGGGAACAATATGGAGTGGTGCAGTAGGAAGCCCTAATGATAACAGTGGGCCTAAAACAGCCTCTGTCTGCCCGGGTGTTGACTTGCCCTGGCGACTACAGTAACTCTCCCTCCCCAGCCCAGTCACATGGACACAGTGGATGTGCCTGTGTGTAGACCAGACCACTACACTGTCTAGGTTAGTTCAATTGAAGGAGAAGAGTGGGTGGCTGGGCCTCCCACATGAGTATGACTGTTTACATTGGATCTAGACAACCTCTTGACATCACAATGATAATATGGTTATGTAGTGGTCACTTTTAGTCTCATGCTGGAATCAAACCCACAACCCTGGTGGGGCAAGAACCAGGCTCCAGACAACCAACTGAGTCATCGGAACAAGGATGATTTGTTGTCCCAGGCCAGGAGTCTATTCAAGTTAAAGGTTGAGGATGGAAGCAATGCAGGGGATAGGGTTTGGGTCAAAAGGACACTATGGTCTTGGCTAGTTGTGTGTGTGTGTTTGGAGAATGAGGTGCTTTCTTTACCTTTTGAGTGCTATGGAGAAAGGGACCTTTTTTTGTAAATTTGATTGGTGGATTCAAATAAAGTACTCAAAATATATATGTGTGTGAGTAGGGAGTGGCGTATGTTTACTTTAGGGTGTTCACTACCTGTGGTTTATCAAGATGTCTTCCTTCCCCTTCCCCAAGATCAGGAAAGGCCACGGTTTCCCCTCTCCGTGCCAACACACACCCACGCACGCACACACCCACGCACGCAAAGAGGAACTGACTTCCAAACCCCACCAGCTCTGCTTGTTGACTAAAGAAAAACAACGGCGGTGGGGCGGACAGTGGTGCTGTTTCCCCTACTGTGGATTCCATCTTTAACAGAGTGTAAGGCCCTCCCCCATGTGATAACCAGACCACTTCCAGAACCACCTCTCCTCCTTGCTACACACGTGTAATCAGGCTGACCCCCCCTAATGAAACAAGACACTGCAACACACATACACTTCTACCACTGGGTCCGGGCACGCCGTACCTCAGGGCTCTGATCAACATGACACACTGGGTCTGGGCACACCGTACCTCAGGGCTCTGATCAACATGACACACTGGGTCTGGGCACGCCGTACCTCAGGGCTCTGATCAACATGACACACTGGGTCTGGGCACGCCGTACCTCAGGGCTCTGATCAACATGACACACTGGGTCTGGGCACGCCGTACCTCAGGGCTCTGATCAACATGACACACTGGGTCTGGGCACGCCGTACCTCAGGGCTCTGATCAACATGACACACTGGGTCTGGGCACGCCGTACCTCAGGGCTCTGATCAACATGACACACTGGGTCTGGGCACGCCGTACCTCAGGGCTCTGATCAACATGACACACTGGGTCTGGGCACGCCGTACCTCAGGGCTCTGATCAACATGACACACTGGGTCTGGGCACGCCGTACCTCAGGGCTCTGATCAATATTACACACTGGGTCTGGGCACACCGTACCTCAGGGCTCTGATCAACATGACACACTGGGTCTGGGCACGCCGTACCTCAGGGCTCTGATCAATATTACACACTGGGTCTGGGCACACCGTACCTCAGGGCTCTGATCAACATGACACACTGGGTCTGGGCACGCCGTACCTCAGGGCTCTGATCAACATGACACACTGGGTCTGGGCACGCCGTACCTCAGGGCTCTGATCAACATGACACACTGGGTCTGGGCACGCCGTACCTCAGGGCTCTGATCAACATGACACACTGGGTCTGGGCACGCCGTACCTCAGGGCTCTGATCAACATGACACACTGGGTCTGGGCACGCCGTACCTCAGGGCTCTGATCAACATGACACACTGGGTCTGGGCACGCCGTACCTCAGGGCTCTGATCAACATGACACACTGGGTCTGGGCACGCCGTACCTCAGGGCTCTGATCAATATTACACACTGGGTCTGGGCACACCGTACCTCAGGGCTCTGATCAACATGACACACTGGGTCTGGGCACGCCGTACCTCAGGGCTCTGATCAACATGACACACTGGGTCTGGGCACACCGTACCTCAGGGCTCTGATCAATATGACACACTGGGTCTGGGCACACCGTACCTCAGGGCTCTGATCAACATGACACACTGGGTCTGGGCACGCCGTACCTCAGGGCTCTGATCAATATTACACACTGGGTCTGGGCACGCCGTACCTCAGGGCTCTGATCAATATTACACACTGGGTCTGGGCACACCGTACCTCAGGGCTCTGATCAATATTACACACTGGGTCTGGGCACGCCGTACCTCAGGGCTCTGATCAATATTACACACTGGGTCTGGGCACACCGTACCTCAGGGCTCTGATCAATATTACACACTGGGTCTGGGCACACCGTACCTCAGGGCTCTGATCAATATTACACACTGGGTCTGGGCACACCGTACCTCAGGGCTTTGATCAACATGACACACTGGGTCTGGGCACGCCGTACCTCAGGGCTCTGATCAATATTACACACTGGGTCTGGGCACACCGTACCTCAGGGCTCTGATCAACATGACACACTGGGTCTGGGCACGCCGTACCTCAGGGCTCTGATCAACATTACACACTGGGTCTGGGCACACCGTACCTCAGGGCTCTGATCAATATTACACACTGGGTCTGGGCACACCGTACCTCAGGGCTCTGATCAATATTACACACTGGGTCTGGGCACGTCGTACCTCAGGGCTCTGATCAACATGACACACTGGGTCTGGGCACGCCGTACCTCAGGGCTCTGATCAACATGACACACTGGGTCTGGGCACACCGTACCTCAGGGCTCTGATCAACATGACACACTGGGTCTGGGCACACCGTACCTCAGGGCTCTGATCAACATTACACACTGGGTGGGAATGAGAACGAGCCCATTTACTTACAATGCAATACATGCTATGGTGCTGTGGACTGGCACAGATGAGACTAATGTATGGGTCGTAGTGTAGAGGAGGGTTTGTGTTCAGGCTATAACTGGCTCCTGCTGCCTGGCCTTGGCTGCCTCTCACATCTCTGCGTCCCAAATGGCACCCTCTTCCCTAGATAGTGCACTACTTTTGACCACGGCCCATAGGGCTCTGGTCAATGGTAGTGCACTATCTTGGGAATAGGGTGCCATTTGAGCTGCCAGCCTCTGTCTCGTCTCCTGTATGAGATTGTTACGATCTGAGGTGTTGTATCAAGGCCCTCCTTGCTACTGAGGAGCTGTAGAGACACATCACTGTCAAATAGTGCTAAAAATAACACATACTGTAACGTGTCCTTCAGAGGCTTGTTATTATTATCAAATGATGCTTGATGGCTGTTGTTTTCCGCCACTGACAGTGAAAAGGAGTAATGAGATACTGAAGAAAGAGGAAGTGAGTAAGCGCCAACACATATGGGGAAGAGAGAGAGAGGGGGGGAAGAGAGAGGGCGGGAAAGAAAGAGAGAAGGAACGACAAAGAAAGAAATCAAGCTGTTTCTGTGGCCTGTAAATTGCTGTCCTCCTATAGGGGCACGCACACCATGTGGCACCGAACCTGCCTGAGGGTGAGAGAGTGTGTGTGTGTGTGTGTGTGTGTGTGTGTGTGTGTGTGTGTGTGTGTGTGTGTGTGTGTGTGTGTGTGTGTGTGTGTGTTGCCTGTCATCTCTTGATCTGACCTTCTGTCTTTCTCCGTATAAACCCAAATCCTTGCTTTTCCCAGCTGGCAAAACTGGTTGCAATGACGTCTTTGCAGACAGATTTCAACAAATTGCAATAGTGTCATATTAAACAGATGTTGTAATAATGTCGTATCAAACCGCTTTACTACCTGGATTCACTCTCCCTCTCCCCCTCAATTCAATTCAACTCAATGGGCATCATCGGCATGGGAAACATACTGTACGTTTACATTGCCAAAGCAAATGAAATAGACAATAAACAAAAGGGAAGTAAACAATCAGAAATTAAGAGTAAAACGTTTTTTTAAAATATAGACATTTCAAATGTTATTATTGCCTATGTACAGTGTTGTAACAATGTGCAAATAGTTGAAGTAAATCTCTCTCTCGGAATAACCGTTTTTAGTGCTGCTAGGCCCAAGGCAACAGGAATAGGCTCATTTGGACATGCTCTAAGGTAGGTGACACACACAAACAGACATGGGCGTGTAATGGTAGTGACGGTGAGGACCAGACGAGGTGACAGCTGCTAGGGACAATTAGTGCGCGGGCCAAGGCAGTGCTATTATCCCCTCCTCCCATCTGCCAGCCTGGCGCAACATGTTTCAACCTTCCAACAATCACGGGACAACTGTCAGGGCTATCTACCATACCGCACTGTCTGCCTTCAGGGCTATCTATGGTATTGTGTGTGTGTTTTTTTTTAACTACATAGCTTTGTAAGTATGTAAGCAACAGGGTCGTAACTAGTTACCACAGCCACAAAGTCCGAAGGCCCGCTTACTCGGCCAATCAGACGAGGGAGTGTGTTGACACGTATGCCAGTTTACGGTATATTTCCAGTTCAAGTTTGAGGACCAATTTATTTTATGTACCGATCCATAAATTATTTGGTTATTTATTAGCTATAATAAAACCAACAGTTCAGAATGTAAATTGGTAATCAGATGTCTTATTCAAACTCAGCTGGGAAGCTTATCATGATATTTGCTCTAATTGTTTTTAAAATGGCAGGTAGACAAACAAATTGACATCTTGATTTTAGATTTATATTTTCAATATAAAACGTACAGTTTCAGGGAAATGAAACATTTTGAACTTGGCTGCTTTAAGATATAAACGTCAACCCTGTTTGCCACTTGGGCACTTATTATAGTATTTTTTTTACTTATTTAAAATCTTCCAATGATAAAACACGTTTTAATTGGAGTTGGGCTGCCTGAGTAAACGCAGCCTTAGACTTTGACCAACAGTAGGTTGATGATATACTTTAAAATATTTACCTTAAAACCAGAAAAGCAGATAGCGTGGGCCATTTTTATTATAGCCTTGCAGTCCACCTTTTTGGTATTTTGCACCAAATCAAATCAAATGTTATTTATCATGCGCCGAATACAACTGGTGTAGACTTTACAGTGAAATGCTTGCTTACGAACCTTTCCAAACGATGCAGAGTTTAAAAATAAAATACACAAGAATGGAGCTATATACAGGGACCAGTACCAGATCAATGTGGAGCTATATACAGGGACCAGTACCAGATCAATGTGGAGCTATATACAGGGACCAGTACCAGATCAATGTGGAGCTATATACAGGGACCAGTACCAGATCAATGTGGAGCTATATACAGGGACCAGTACCAGATCAATGTACATTTCGACCTCAAGTAACTTGTACCTCTGTACAAGTTACTTGGAGTCAATATGTACATGAATGCAGGGTAAAGTGACTAGGGTAAAGTGACTAGGGTAAAGTGACTAGGGTAAAGTGACTAGGGTAAAGTGACTAGGGTAAAGTGACTAGGGTAAAGTGACTAGGGTAAAGTGACTAATAATAAGTGTAAAATAAAGAACAGAGTAGCAGCAGCAAATGATGTGTAAAGCTGTGTGTGAACATCTTATTCTGAAATCATGGGCATTAATATTGAGTTGGTCCCCCCTTTGCTGCTTTAACAGCCTCCACTCTTCTGGGAAGGCTTTCCACTAGATGTTGGAACATTGCTATGGGGACTAGCTTCCATTCAGCCACAAGAGCTATAGTGAGGTTGGCCACTGATGTTGGGCGATTAGGCCTGGCTCGCAGCCAGCATTCCAATTCACCGCAAAGGTGTTCGATAGGGTTGAGGTCAAGGCTCTGTGCAGACCAGTCAAATTCTTGCACACCGATTTCAACAAACCATTTCTGTACGGACCTCACTTTGTGCACGGTTCATTGTCATGCTGAAACAGCAAAGGGCCTTCCCCAAACGGTTGCCACAAAGTTGGAAACACAGAATCATCTGGATTATTATTGTATGCTGTAGCGTTAAGATTTCCCTTTACTGTAAATAAGGGGCATAGTCCGAACCATGAAAAACAGCGGCCATTATTCCTCCTCCACCTAACTTTACATCTGGCATTCGGGCAGGTAGCGTTCTCCTGGCTTCCGCCAAACCCAGATTCGTCCGTCAGACAGCCAGATGGTGAAGCGTGATTCATCACTCCAGAGAATGCATTTCCACAGCTCCAGTCTAATGGTGGCGAGCTTTACACCATTACAGCCAACACTTGGCATTGTGCATGGTGATCTTAGGCTTGTGTGCGGATGCTCGGCCATGGAAACCCATTTCATGAAGCACCTGAAAAACAGTTATTGTGCTGACGTTGCTTCCAGAGGCAGTTTGAAACTCGGTAGTGAGTGTGGCAACTGAGGACAGACGATTTTTACGCACTATGCACTTCAGCACTCGGCGGTCCCGTTCTGTGATCTAGTGTGGCCTACCACTTCGCAGCTGAGCCGTTGTTGCTCCTAGACGTTTCCACTTCACAATAACAGCACTTACAGTTGACCGTGGCAGCTCTAGAAGGACAGAAATTTGACAAACTGACTTGTTGGGAAAATGGCATCCTATGATGGTGCCATGTTGAAAGTCACTGAGCTTTTCAGTAAGACCATTCTACGGCCAATGTTTGTCTATGGAGATTGCATGGCTGTGTGCTCGATTTGATACACCTGTCAGGAACGTGTGTGGCTGAAATAGCCAGGGACCAGCCCCTAGTGGCGCAGGAGACATGTTGGTAGAAGTGAGGTAGAACAGTTTTAAGTCTTCATGCGTTAAAGTATCCGCCCACCAGAAACGCTGCCTCTGGGTGAGCGGTTTCTTGTTTGTTTATGGCCCCATACATTTCGTTGAGTGCCAGAGTGGTGTTGGCCTGTGGAAGAATGCAGAAAGCCGTGATAATTACGGATAAGAACTCTCTTGGTAGATAAAAGGGTCTGCAGCTTACCATGAGTTATTTTGTGTAGACTTTATATACACATATTAATGAGGTATTCATTTTTACCAGTTTCCGTCTCTGTACAAAGACATGGTATTCAAGCTATAGAAGATGGCAAAACATTTAACCGTTTTATGTCAGAATGCATTCACTATGCAACAGGACAGCTAACCCGCGCTGCCTGCTAATTATCTAACCCGTGCTGCCTGCTAATTATCTAACCCGTGCTGCCTGCTAATTATCTAACCCGTGCTTCCTGCTAATTATCTAACCCGCGCTGCCTGCTAATTATCTAACCCGCGCTGTCTGCTAATTATCTAACCCGCGCTGCCTGCTAATTATCTAACCCGCGCTGTCTGCTAATTATCTAACTGCGCTGCCTGCTAATTATCTAACCCGCGCTGTCTGCTAATTATCTAACCCGCGCTGCCTGCTAATTATCTAACCCGCGCTGTCTGCTAATTATCTAACCCGCGCTGCCTGCTATGTTTCAATTTGTCTAACAAGTTTTATTTTCTAACAACAGTTTGAATTGAAGTGTGTTCTGCCTCCTCATTAATTCACATAGAAGTAGCCCATTTCTCTGTTGCAGACAATTTATGTTTGAGGCTTTACTGAGCCAGACAAACTTCTCTCTTTGAGTAGAGCCAAAGCACTTCCCCAGTGTTTCACGCAGATCAAGTATGCAGACATTTGCGCAGTCTTGCAAACTTTTCCCCCCTGGCACATTTTCTGGCTAGTGCGCGCATTGCCTTCATTGTTGTTTTCCTTACAAATAATAACTTTGGACATGTGTGTGTTCCTATCAAAGTAAAGGCCTTATTGTCTGTATATTGTGTTGTCATTTCTACTGTAGCATACGTGTGTATGGAGCATAATGTATTTACAGTTTTATTAAGTATTCAAGAACTGGTGACAAATAATCCATTCCGATTATTGCATAGATTGTAATGGACACCTATGTGTGTAAAATACTTTTTTGAAGGTTGTACTTATTATGATGAGCTAATGCTAAGCTATTTAAACAACTATGTGTGGCACCATGTTTGTTGACATTACACAATGCATTCTGGGTGTCACGTAAACGTCTGTCAGACCAAAGATGTATGGTACAGACCAATGGAATGGTACACTCATCTTTTGAGTAAACTTCCGGAGGTGAATGAAGGGAAGTGAATGATCGTAGACGACACACCTCCTCCAACATGCATTCTGCAAACAGACCAAACTCATCTTGTCTCCTCTTAATATCTTTGGTTGACGCAAAAGAAACACACAAAAAACATCGTGGCGCGCACAAACTACCCATTGTCGGATTACACCATCGATTTTTAGAAAGTGTTTTACTAAATTATTTCGATCAATGGTGAGCTCTCCCGTGATGTGATGAATTGTAAACAGCAATTGCTATTAGCTAATTCATATTGTGGTTTCTGTCTGCCGAGTTTTAGCTAAATATGACCGCTTGTGTTCCGTCAATCGTTCCTCAGTTAGCGTTACTTTTCTCCAATTACCGCCATTTAAAATCGAACTGTTTTAAAGTCACCATTGGCCTCATGGTGAAAATCTTTGATCGGTTTCCTTCCTCTCCGGCAAATGGACGCCAGCATCTTTGTAGTGACTGTATTGATACACCATCCAAAGTGTAATTAATAACTTCACCATGCTCAAATGGATCTTCAATGTCTGCTTTTAAAATGTTTTACCCATCTACCAATAGGTGTCCTTCTTTGCAAGGCATTGGAAAACCTCCCTGGTCTTTGTGGTTGAATCTGTGTATGAAATTCACTGCTCGACTGAGGGACCGTACAGATAATTGTATGTGTGTCGGGAACAGAGATGACGTAGTCATTCAAAAATCCTGTTAAACACTATTATTGCACACAGAGTGAGTCCATGCAACTTGCTAAGCACATTTTTACATGTGAACTTATTTAGGCTTGCCATAACAAAGGGGTTAAAAACTTGTCTTATTTTATTTTGAATTTATTGAAAATCATAATTCCAATTTGACATGGGGTATTGTGTGTAGGCCAGGGTGTAACACAACAAAATATGGAAAAAGTCAAGGGGTATGAAAACTTTCTGAAAACACTGTACAGTCGTGCCATGGGATCTTTAGTGACCACAGAGTTGGGACACCTGTTTAAAGTCCCATTTTCTTAAGTGTTATTGAGGAACATTGACGAACATAAAATTCAATTGTTGTATTAAAAGTGTATGGTATAAACAGTGATCTGTATTTGAACTTACTGCCTTCTTGTTCAATTCAGCAGCATATTTCTCTTTGGTTTTTATTTGTCTGTCTTTACCCTGGTGGCATTCATAAAGTGTTGGTCCCATGTTTCATGAGCTGAAATAAAATAACCCAGAAATGTTCCATACGCACAAAAAGCTTATTCCTCTAAATGTTGTGCACTAATTTGTTTATACCCCAGTTAGTGAGCATTTCTCCAGGTGTGGCTTATCAAGAAGCTGATAAGAAGCTGATAAAACAGCAATATCATTACCACAGGTGCACCTTGTGCTGTGGACAATAAAAGGCCACTAAAACTGTGAAGTTTTGTCAAACAACACAGATGTCTCAAGTTTTGAAGGGGCATGCCATTGGCATGCTGACTGCCGGAATGTCCACCAGAGCTATTGCCAGATAATTGAATGTTAATTTCTCTACCATAAGCCACGTCCAACATTGTTTTAGAGAATTGGCAGTATATCCAACGGGCCTCACAAAAGCAGACCACGTGTAACCACACCAGCTGAGGAACCTCAACATCCTGCTTCTTCTCCTGCGGGATTATCTGAGACCCCCACCAGGAAAGCTGATGAAACTGTGGGTTTGCACAACCGAAGAATCTCTGTAGAAGCTGTCAAAAAAACGTCTCAGGGAAGCTCATCTGCGTGCTCGTTATCCTCACTAGGGTCTTAACCTGACTTAGTTATTTGGTCCTCAAAATGTAACTTTAAATATTCGTCACACTCCCTCATCTGATTGGTCAAGTAGGCGGGCCTTCTGATTTTGTGGCTGTAGTAACTAGTGACGACCAAGCAACAGTTAGGGAGACACTGTTGCTTACTTAGAGAGTGAAACCTACAAATCCACACTTTCACAGTTTCTGAAAGGCCTAATCTGTAATTAGTAGATTCTTAATCCGCTAAACATCCTCTTTAAAAGTTCCCAGATGTTCTCACACTAAACGAGTCTGCACAGAAGATTTACTGGGGGTTGCTTCTAGTGCTAGCTTCTGGATGTGTGTGTGTGTGTGTGGTTTTTCTTGGGAAGAGTGTTGAGCGTGCTGACAACTGCCCAAGTCCCTCTAGGCTGGGCTGAGTGACATCTGGTTTAGTGCTCCGACTGCACTCGTCTCCTGTCACACAGATTGACAACAGGGTTACATTGAGGGAGCATCTCACAGTGAGTGAGTGAGTGTTACAGCGAGGGAGCATCTCTCAGTTAACTCAGCTCATAGCGCCTCTAGACATGTTCTAGGATGCTGTCCAACAGGCCTTGATCTCCTTCGTGTTTTCTCCTCCATTTCCTCTCCCCTCCCCTACTCTCTTCTCCCCTTCCCTACTCTCTTCTCCCCTTCTCTACTCTCTTCTCCCCTTCTCCACTCTCTTCTCCCCTTCTCTACTCTCTTCTCCCCTTGTGTTTTCTCCTCCATTTCCTTTCCCCGCTCCGCATTGTTAATTTACCACAGGAGCTGGGGTTAGGGACAAACTGTTTCCATGGAGCAGGTGACCATGAAACCTCCATGTCAAATTAGGGAGACTACGGGAGGGAAGAAGAGGACGATGAATGATTTGATGGATGTCACGGAGGAGTCCTGGTGACCTGACTCAGGTCCAGTGTTTGATGAGCAAGAGACAAATATAAATGAGCACACACTCATGACATGACACACACACACACAGCTGAAAAAAATAAATTTCCTCATTCAGTTGAAAGAAACGACAGATCAGCAATATACAGTAAGAAGTGAACGTTGATACTGTTCATAGGACACCACCCTGGTCAGCTAAACATTCCCAATCAAACCTTTGCTCTTAGAGGGTACAGAACTAAACAAAACAGAAGAGCCTACTGCTAATCCAGTGGAGGACTTTTCCAATAATTTCCATAAACGCTGCAAATGCTATATATTGGCAAATGAAAGGCTCTGAAGCCACCAGTCAGCCCTACTGGCACTCCCCAGAAGGGCCAGTCCTCCATAGGAAGGAATGGAATTTACAGTATTTCAATTAAATGTTTCAGGTACAAAATATTTGTTGTTGTGGGAACAGTAACATTACGCTAGCGCTAGTTAGCCAATACTAACTAGCGTTAGCGCCACGACTGAAAGTCTATGGGTATCTACGAGCATAATATCATTTAAAAGTATCCCTTTAATGTGTCTGTAAAATTGAATAAACGTGGCAAACACAAAATGTAGACATTAACAAATGCATTCCTATTGCTTCCAAAATATTTTATTATAATGGTGGGGGAGTTCCATGATGGAGGTGGGGTGTCTTCAACACAACACCCCCTACAAATCATCTAGTGTATATATAAATCATTGGTGCTTTCCCACCAGGTCAGTGCAGTAGCACCCAGTGCCACAATGGGCAGCGTGGGGGTGAGTTCCTCCTAGGGGGAACACCTGGAGCAAGAGCCAGCCAGAGTGTTGTGTAGTGCTTAATAATCTTTGCTAGACTCCAGTGAACTTCGCCCACTTTCACATTTACTGCTTCTTCTGTGGGTTTATATAACAGCAGTGGGCATTAAGCAGCTATCTACCACCACCACCACACACACCAATAGCCAGGACGCCCACACACAGGGCACGCATGGGGAAACACTGCCTCCCTGGCCGGGGATGTATCTATGATCATTTAGAAGGAGTAGGTAGAGAAAGGGATGTCATGCTACAGCCTTCCACATGAATCATGGCTGGCTAGTAGAACTGGAGACCACAAACATATGATTCCATTCTAGTTCTATTCTATTCCATCCAGAGATAGAGGGGAAAATATGAAATGCCAACAAAACCAATACAGTAGTAGTCCATCTATCGTGTTGTCAGGGAGGCACCTGCCTACCTTCCTACCATTTATTATCAATGGAAATACTTGTACAAACACTTCAGATCAACTCCAGATCTTTGATATGCCTAATGACCAAAGAAATGTGTCCTAGCCAAGGGTAGGCAATAGGTCTATTCTTAAGAGTAGCCCTGAAGATTAAGGGAACCTTTTAAGTGACCATAAATCTAGATCAAGTAAAGGTCGTCGATTGGGAGTGCATTCCCTGTACAGCGTTCCGAATCCCAATTGTGTGTGTGAGAGAGTGAGTGAGCGAGCGAGTGAGCGAGAAAGGATTTTCCCCAGTGATTCCCTCCTTCAATGAAAGGGTGGGAGGTTGACGTAGATGTGATGCTTGTGTGATGTGTGTGTGTACTCTCTCTCTCCTCTCCCGACTCCCGCTGTTATGCAAGTGTTACGAAACCTTACATTGGAAAACATGAGCCCTTTGATCAGCCAACACAGAGCCAGGGAGATCACAAGCGTGTGCGCACACACACACAGAACATTGTCTTTAGTGACAGAGGCCTGTGTGTTTGTTTTTGTGTGTGTGCGCATATGTATGTATGTATGTATGTATATGTATATATACAGTTGAAGTCGGAAGTTTACATACACTTAGGTTGGAGTCATTAAAACTCGTTTTTCAACCACTCCACAAATGTCTTGTTAACGAACTATAGTTTTGGCAAGTCGGTTAAGACATCTACTTCGTGCATGACACAAGTAATTTTTATAACAATTGCTAACAGACAGATTATTTCACTTATAATTCACTGTATCACAATTCCAGTGGGTCAGAAGTTTACATACACTAAGTTGACTGTGCCTTTAAACAGCTTGGAAAATTCCAGAAAATGATGTAATGGCTTTAGAAGCTTCTGATAGGCTAATTGACGTAATTTGAGTCAATTGGAGGTGTACCTGTGGATGTATTTCAAGGCCTACCTTCAAACTCAGTGAAAGAAATGAAGAGACCACTGCAAAATTATCAGTTTCTCTGGTTTTACTATTTATAGGTATGTGTTTGGGTAAAATTAAAGTTTTTGTTTTATTCTATAAACTACTGACAACATTTCTCCCAAATTCCAAGTAAAAATATTGTCATTTAGAGCATTTATTTTCAGAAAATGACAACTAGTCAAAATAACAAAAGAGATTGGGCTGGCCATGACAGGGTCTTGATCTGGTGGTCCTCCATCCACACCTTGATTGACCTGGCTGTGTGGCATGGAGCATTGTCCTGCTGGGAAAACCAATCCTCAGAGTTGGGGAACATAATGTTAAAACATTACTATTGTGTTGTTTAAAAATGAATATGAACTTATTTTCTTTGCATTATTCGAGGTCTGACAACACTGCTTTTTAAAATATTTTGACCAATAGCCATTTTCTGCAAATAAATGCTCTAAATGACAATATTTTTTATTTAGAAATAGGGAAAAATGTTGTCAGTAGTAAAATGTTCATTTTACCCAAACACATAACTATAAACAGTAAAACCAGACAATATGGAAGGCTGTGAAAAGTGTGCAGAGAACATCTAAATGATTGAGTGTGTTAGTTTGTTTGTGAGCATGTGTATAAGAATGTGAGAGTGAGAGGGACAGAAAGATAGGGGGAGGGGATAAGAGAGAGTGACAGAGAGCAGAGGGTAGAGAAAACAAGGACAACATAAGAGCGAGAGAGGAGAAATAGAGAGAGATATAGCAGTTAAAGGCACATCCTGTAGCCTAGGGGGGAGACTGAGACCCAGATGAAGGGAACTGTACAGTAACATTGTGTGTGAACATCAGTCATCTGCCAGCATGGCAAAGAGCAGAAAAATCAGTGTACCTAGCCCACATATATATACACACACACAGAGAGTAGCATGGATTTTTCTGCAATTGTAATCCTTGGGCAGGCAGCCTAAGTGTTTGTTCAGGCAACCTAAGTCCAAACAGTGTAATATATATATATACATATTTATACAGTTGAAGTCGGAAGTTTCCATACACCTTAGCCAAATACATTTAAACTCAGTTTTTCACAATTCCTGACATTTAATCCGACTAAAGATTCCCTGTTTTAGGTCAGTTAGGATCACCACTTTATTTTAAGAATGTGAAATGTCAGAATAATAGTAGAGATGATTTATTTCAGCTTTAATTTCTTTCATCACATTCCCAGTGGGTCAGAAGTTTACATACACTCAATAAGTATTTGGTAGCATCCATTGTTGGGTGAATTTTGGCCCATTCCTCCTGACAGAGATGGTGTAACTGAGTCAGGTTTGTAGGCCTCCTTGCTCGCACACGCCTTTTTCAGTTCTGTCCACACATTTTCTATGGGATTGAGGTCAGGGCTTTGTGATGGCCACTCCAATACCTTGACTTTGTTGTCCTTAAGCCATTTTGCCACAACTTCGGAAATATGCTTGGGGTCATTGTCCATTTGGAAGACCCATTTGCGACCAAGCTTCAACTTCCTGACTGATGTCTTGAGATGTTGCTTCAATATATCCACATCATTTTCCTGCCTCATGGTGCCATCTATTTTTTGAAGTGCACCAGTTTTCCTGCAGAAAAATGCCCCCACAACATGATGCTGCCACCCCCGTGCTTCACGTTTAGGATGGTTCTTCAGCTTGCAAGCCTCACCCTTTTTCCTCCAAACATAACAATGGTCATTATAGCCAAACAGTTCTATTTTTTCCCCATCAGACCAGAGGACATTTCTCCAAAAAGTACAATCTTTGTCCCCATGTGCAGTTACAAACTGTAGTCTGGCTTTTTTATGGCGGTTTTGGAGCAATGGCTTCTTCCTTACTGAGCGGCCTTTCAGGTTATGTCGATATAGGACTCGTTTTACTGTGGATATAGATATGTTTGTACCTGTTTCCTTCAGCATCTTCACAAGGTCCTTTGCTGTTGTTCTGGGATTGATTTGCACTTTTCGCACAAAAGTACTTTTCGCAGAACGCGTCTCCTTCCTGAGCGGTATGACGGCTGCGTGGTCCCATGGTGTTTATACTTGCATACTATTGTTTGTACAGTTGAACGTGGTACCTTCAGGCATTTGGAAAATGCTCCCAAGGATGAACCAGACTTGTGGAGATCTACAATTTTCTTTCTGAGGTCTTGGCTGATTTCTTTTGATTTTCCCATGATGTCAAGCAAAGAGGAACTGAGTTTGAAGATAGGCTAATTGACATCATTTGAGTCAACTGTGGATGTATTTCAAGGCCTATCAGAAGCTTCTACAGCCATGACATCTTTTTCTGGAATTTTCCAAGCTGTTTAAAGGCACAGTCAACTTAGTGTATGTAAACTTCTGACCCACTGGAATTGTGATACAGTGAAGAATAAGTGAAATAATCTGTCTAAACAACTGTTGGAAAAATGACGTGTGTCATGCACAAAGTAGATGTCCTAACCAACTTGCCAAAACTATAGTTTGTTAACAAGAAATTTGTGGAGTGGTTGAAAAACTAGTTTTAATGACTCCAATCTAAGTGTATGTAAACTTCCGACTTCAACTGTATATATAGCCTTATTCTACAATGTATGAAATAGTTTTTCCCCCCTCATCAATCTACACACTTTCGCACCAACAGAGCGCGAAAGCTCGGGAGAGAGGGGGGAGTGTGTACCTGTACCAGACAGGGGGAAACAGGCCAGGGCTAACGGTGAACAGATCACCAGTTGGAATCCAAGCAGCAGTGCAGCAGGCAACAGGCGTAGGTGTCAAACCCACTTGGGTGAATCTTTTATTTCTGGAGGCAGATTTCTTTTAGAAAATGCCAGTGGAAGTTCTCTGAACAGCGGGAGTGGGCTTCAAAGGCCTCTTGATTTGGGTGGGGTTGGCTGTGAGAGACTCCTGCCATTTGTTAGGCTGAAAGGCTTCGACACCTCTCACTTCACCCCTCAGTGCTAATTGAAGTTGTCTCAGAGCACCCTCTGGATAGCTTGGAAAAAGGAATCCTTAGTAGTAGTAATCCTTCCAGGTAATTTTGTCCAAAATTAGGGTGTAGGTTTGGAGTTTTGAATCTGGAGTGAAGGTTCTGCTGTGGAGGGTAGCATCCTGTATATGTTCCTGCCCAAAAATCCAAGTTGATCTAACTCCAAAAATATAGTTTTGTAAAAAACATATTGAAAAATGTGATAGCTCACATGCAGCTGTGTCTCTCTCTCTATAAAGAGCTATGCTTCACCTGACAAGTGAAGAATATCAAGAAGCTGATTAAACAGCATGATCATTACACAGGTGCACCTTGTGCAGAGGACAATAAAAGGCCACTAAAATGTGCAGTTTTGTCACACAACACAATGCCACAGATGCCTCAAGTTTTGAGGGAGCGTGCAATTGGCATGCTGACTGCAGGAATGTCCACCAGAGCTGTTTCCAGATAATGTCATGTTTAATTTCTCTACCATAAGCTGCCTCTCCAACGTCGTTTTTGAGAATTAGGCAGTACGTCCAACCCTTCCTCACAAACGTACCAGACGGGGGAAACAGGCCAGGGCTAACGGTGAACAGATCGCCAGGTGGCATCCAAGCAGTGCAGCAGGCAACAGGAGTAGGTGTCACGTGTAACCACGTCCACTCAGTTCCTCCACATCCGGCTTCTTAACCTATGGGATCGTCTGAGACCAGCCACCCGGACAGCAGATAAAACTTTTTGTTTTGTTTTTGCACACAAAGAATTTGTGCAAAAACTGTCAGAAACCGTCTCAGGGAAGCTAATCTGCGTGCTTGTCATCCTCACCAGAATCTTGACCTGACTGCAGTTTGGTATCGTAACTGACTTCAGTGGGCAAATACTCACCTTCGATTGTCACTGGCACGTTGGAAAAGTGCTCTTCACTTCAAGTGTGGGCGAGCGGTTTGCTGATGTCAACATTGTGAACAGAGTGCCCCATGGTGTCATTGGGGTTATGGTATTGGCAATTTGAATGCAAAGAGATACCATGACAAGATCGAGATCCTTGTCGTGCCATTCATCCGCTGCCATCACCTCATGTTTCAGCATGATAATACACGGCCCCATGCCGCAAGGATCTGGACACAATTCCTGGAAGCTGAAAATGTCCCAGTTCTTCAATGGCCTGCATTCTCACCAGACATGTCACCCATTGAGCATCTTTGGGATGTTCTCGATCGACTTGTATGACAGAGTGTTCCAGTTCCCACCAATATCCAGCAATATCCAGCATTCCACAGGCCACAATCAACAACTCTATGCGAAGGAGATGTGTCACGCTGCATGAGGCAAAGGGTGGTCACACCAGATACTGACTGGTTTTCCGATTCACACCTCTACCTTTTTTTTAAGGTATTGGTGACCAACAGATGCAAATCTGTATTCCCATTCATGTGAAATTCATAGATTAAGGACTAATTTATTTATTTAAATTGACTGATTTCCTTATAAACTAACACAGCAAAATCTTTGAAATGGTTGCATTTATATTTCTGTTCAGTGTGTGTGTATATATATATATATATATATATATATATATATAAATAAAATTGGGATGAAAAACACTTTCAGTGTAAACTTACATGACTAAAACCAGATAAAGTATGTAGAAAAGATAATAGACCTTTATATTTTGGGAATATAATCTTTGAGAACTAACCATAACCTAAATAAAAGCTCAACAGGGAGAATTGAAATTTCCAAAAACAATTCATTTTGCAGTATTGATTTTGTTATTATGTTTGAGCATAAGAACACAGCCATGGCAAAATGTGTAGAACTGCAGGAAATTAGCTTTAAAACTGTACAGTATTATCTCAGCTCCATGGAGGAAATTGCAGTAAATTGGCTTCAAAATGCCCCAAAAAGTCTACACCGCCAAGATGGAAGAAATTAAGCCACGCAGACGGGCCAAACGCACCCGTTGCCACGCCCCTTGCCACGCTCAACACATAAGCCAGAAATAGATTTGAAGCATCACAGTAACCACGTTTCCATCCACAGTTTTTATGAGTAAAGTCATATCGTGAATTTAAAAAAAGGAGCACATTTTCCCAGTCTAACTCCAATGCAATGACACTGTTCAGCTCATTGGGTTGTTTTGTAGCTTTGTTGCGAGACATTGCATCAGAAATAAGGTAGACGAGCCGTGTCTGAGCTAAAACAGCCCATAGAGCTCCTGTAGCTTGTGGGTCTTACCACCAATCCATCTTCTTAATGCCAAGCAGAGATGCATTGGGTGTTTTACAGTCTTTGGTAGGACTGAACCGGGGATCAAACCCCCAACCTTTCAACCTCAGGGCAGACACTCTAACCACAAGGCCACTGAGGTACTAGTTGGTCCACTGAGCAATGTTGAATTCTAGGTCAAATCTATAGCCTCAAACCTCCACAAGGCTCTCTTGTCTGACTCACTGTGAACACAGTTGTGTGTGTGTGTGTGTGTGTGAGAGAGTGTGTGAAAGTCATGACATGAATGATGTGTCAGGTCATTGGGATGAGCAACACCACGCCATGTTTGACGATAACATGCTAGCAGAGGGCAGGAGATTTCATTGAATGGTATACAGTATGGGAGGCTGTATACAGTATACAAACACAACCCACAAACATGTGTCACGTGTGAATTGAACAACACGCACAGGACAGCGCTCAGACATCATCCGGTTTCTGGTTCCAGGCTGTGACCCTCCCAGGTTTGAGTAACACCCCTGAGTGTGTCTCTGCTTATTTCAGATGTGTGTGTTTGGGAGGTGAGAACACTGAGGCACTGGACTCCCCCTCCCTCTCCCCCTCATTCCTTTCCTATTCTATTCTCTCCTGTCTTCCCTTCCTCCCTACCGCTCACCACCTCTCCATCTCACTTGCTCCATCCTCCTCTCATCATCTCTCTGTAGATAGAGTAGATGGTGGTCTGTGTTAGTGTGATAACAGATGAATCCCTTCTGCCTGCTAAACTTCAGCCCCAATCCCAGCCTCAGCCCGAGCCTCAACCCCAGTCCCAGCCTCAGCAGTGTGTCCTCGACACAGCCAGTGGCCATCAGGCTCAAGGATACACTGTTGACAGTCATGGGTCATTGCAGTCCAGGGAGAGGGTGACACACTCATGAATGATGCAGGACACCGACACACAAATACACTCACTGCTTAAGCCTTACAGGTCTGTCATGCACGCGCACACACACACATACACATAACAAAGCCCATAAACAAGACTCCACACATCTCAAAGGTCTCTGGAACGCTACACAGTGAACATAATATGGAGAGAAAATTGGGGGTAGAACATAATGTGCTGGCCAATTTCACACGTCACAGAGAACAAGGTACAGAGCCTTCGGAAAGTATTCACATCCCCTGACTTTTTCCACACTTTGTTAGGTTACAACCTTATTCTAAAATGTATTAAATCGTTTTTCCCCCCCTCAGCAACCTACACACACTACTCCATAATGACAAAGCAAAAACAGGTTTTTAGAACTTTTGCAAATTTATTAGAAATGTAAAAATGTAATATCACATGTACATAAGTATTCAGACCCTTTACTCAGTACTTTGCTGAAGCACCTTTGGCAGCGATTACAGCCTTGAGTCTTCTTGGGTATGATGCTACAAGCTTGGCACACCTGTATTTGGGGAGTTTCTCCCATTCTTCTCTGCAGATCCTCTCAAGCTCTGTCAGGTTGGATGGGGAGTGTTGCTACACAGCTATTTTCAGGTCTCCAGAGATGTTCGATCGAGTTCAAGTCCGGCCTCTAGCTGGGCCAGTCAAGGACATTCAGAGAATTGTCCCGAAGTCAGTCCTGCGTTGTCTTGGCTGTGTGCTTAGGGTCATTGTCCTGTTGGAAGGTGAACATTCACTCCTCTCTGAGGTCCTGAGCGCTCTGGAGCAGCTTTTCATCAAGGATCGCTCTGTACTTTGCTCTTTTCATCTTTGCCTCGATCCTGACTAGTCTCCCAGTCCCTGCTGCTGAAAAACATTCCCACAGCATGATGCTGCCACCACCATGCTTCAACGTAGGGATGGTGCCAGGTTTCCTCCAGACGTGACGCTTGCCATTCAGGTTTAAGAGTTTAATCTTGGTTTCATCAGACCAGAGAATCTTGTTTCTCATAGTCTGAGAGTCTTTAGGTGCCTTTTGGCAAATGCCAAGCGGGCAGTCATGTGCGTTTTACAGAGGAGTGGCTTCCGTCTGGCCACTCTACCATAAAGGCCTGATTGGTGGAGTGCTGCAGAGATGGTTGTCCTTCTGGAAGGTTCTCCCATCTTCACAGAGGAACTCTGGAGCTCTGTCAGAGTGACCATCGGGTTCTTAGTCACCTCCCTGACCAAGGCCCTTCTACCCCAATTGCTCAGTTTGGCCGGGCGGCCAGCTCTAGGAAGAGTCTTGGTGGTTCCAAACTTCTTCCATTTTAAGAATGATGGAGGCCTCTGTTCTTGGAGACCTTCAATGCTTTTTAGGGCGATATGGCCTAAAAAAATCATATCTTCATTTTTTCAAACTTATGGGGAATTCACAATAAATATAAAAGAAATAAATAATGTGGAAGCCTTCCGCAACCATAAGATCCACTAATAATTTAATTAATTCATCAAAATAGTTTAACCTTCTTTTTTTTGCAATAATCACTGATCTGGCTTTCAAGTCTGTTGCAAATTTTACTATAACCATTCATTACGCACATTCACTAATAATGTGAATGTGCATTATGCAGTTCAATTGGCTATAGAAAATGAACCCGTCTCATCAACAATCTCTCAAGCACACATGCTAGTGTTCAGCCAGCTAATCTTTATATTTCACAGTTAGCCAAATGTAATCCATTTGCTAGCTAACAAGGTTGAACAGTTGAATTGTTATGAACACACCCTTCAGTATGTCTCCAACTGTTTGAAAAGCATGTTAGCCTGTCCACTTGGTTCAGATCTGATCATCTATGTTGCAATCAAGTGGCCTACCTTATTTCTCAAAATGAGAAGTTGCCAATTCCTTCTATAATTGTGTTTTATGCTTATTGTACATTTGTAAAACACAGACTAGACAGCACAGGAGGTTGGTGGCACCTTAATTGGGGAGGATAGGCTTGTGGTTATGGCTGGAGTGGAATAAGTGGAATGGTGTCAAATACATCAAACACATGGTTTCTGTGTTTGATGCCATACCATTTACTCCGATCCAGCCGTTATTACGAGACGTCCTCCCCTCAGCAGCCTCCACTGGTAGACAGCTAGTACAACAGTCTCGGGGCCAAAATGCTGCTAGCGGTACGTGGTGCTCCAATGATGAGAGCGACAAACTGAGTATTCATTTTCCAGAATCAATGTTCATTGATACTCTTGTTTTTGTAGTGTCTGCTCAACGCACAATTTAAGTAGTTGAGACATAGGTCTATCGTTAGAAAAGTTTACTTCTCTATTACAATAAATAATGTGTTTTGGTGTCCATATGGCCGATTCTGTTGGAACAAACATGCAAATATCGAGATGAAACTACTTGGCATGAGGGGCTTGGTGTGTGTGTAGACCATAGAGGAAGAGGCAAAGTGAGAGGTTTAACTCTCGCCAAAATCTGTCCAAAATAAGGCCAATGCATTTTTCTATGGGCTTATGTTGGACCTGAGCTTGTCGCCTGCCTTCGGGACAACGACTCCCAATGTTAGGGCGGAGCCATGCATCTCGTCATTATATACAGATCTCTGGTGTAAAGGTGGTGCCCCCAGCACAGAGGAGCGAAGGAGACGAGACCAAAAATACAACATTAGAACAAGCCGACAAGCGCTCATAAAAAAATAAAAAATAAAACCTTGAATATCGCACAAAAACAATAATTCAAATGAATTCGATATATCGCCCAGCCCTAATATGGACCATTCAGCGTCACCATCTAGTTAGCATGTTACTATGTCAACATCCACATTCTGTCAATCAACACAGTTCACTAAGCAACCCACTCCCATATCACTCCATATGGTCTTTGCAGGTGGGTGTACTTTATTGTGAGGGAGGGAGAGAAAGAGGGAGAGCGGTAACAATATTGTTGTTGTCTTGAGGTAGGATACAATAGCCCCCTCACACAGTGTCATTTTGGTTTACCCCAGTAGCATCGGACCCCCAAGAGAGTACACCATGGGAGGGTGTAACGTGAGAGCAGAGGGGTGAGGACGGGTGATTGAGGGATGGACAGATTTCTCTCTCCAATCCCTATATAAAATGACCTCAGTCGGGTAGGTAGTCCTGAAACCTGCATACAAACACTGTAATGACATGTTTTAGTAATCACACATGGTATGTGTGTGTGCATGCTTGCGTATGTGTGTGCTTGTCTCTGTGTGTGCGATTACATCTGTGTGTTTGTGCGTGTGTCTGAGCACGTCCATGTGTGTGTGCGCGTCTCTCCGTCCTTGTGTGTATGTATTCAGTGATTAATTACCTTGCACTGGGTGACTCCTGCCTGTCTTTAATATGGTCCTGTGTTTCCTTGTTTATTTGCAGCACTGCATTATTAATGGCTGCTGGACGTTTCACCCTGGCCTGCTGCTGCTCCTGCTGCCAGGACACCTGTCTGTCTGCATCTCTCTCCATTTCTCCCTCTCAATACCTTTCACCCTCCCTCGCTCTCTCTCAATGGTCTTTTGTCTCTCTCCCTTTTCTCAGTGCCTGTCTTAATATCCTTCTCTTTCCCAGTCTCCCTCTCTATGTCATTATCTCTCCATCTTGTCTCTCCCTCTGTCACTAAAGCATTGCAGGGAAAGTCTGCCAAGTAGTCAGTGAGTCTCCACTCACTGCAGAGCTGTAGGTCCATGTACCTACTACTAGGGCTTGGCAATATATTGAATGAATGTATGTTTTTGCGCGATATTCCAAATGCCTGTACCGTAATAATCAATGTTTTGTTATTTTTTGTTTTTATGAGCGTGTAGGTCGGCTTGTTCTCATGTTGTATTTTTGGTCTCGTCTCCTTCGCTCCTCTGTGCACCTTTCCATTTACATCAGTGATCTATATATAATGACGAGACGCACGCCTCCGCCCTAACAATGGGAGTCCTTGTCCAAAAGGCGGGAAGGTAGGCGACAAGCTTAGGTCCAACATAAGCCATTAGAAACGCAATGGCCTTATTTTGGACAGATTTTATTTAGCAAGAGTGAAACCTCTTGCTTCACCTCTTCCTCTATGGTTTACTCACACACCAAGCCCCTCCCCCTGGCTCTAACACCAATAAAATTAGAGATCACATCTTCCTCTCTGACAAGCGGTGTCAACTCGATATTTGAGGTTTGATCCAACAGAAATGGTAATATGGACACCAAAACACATTGAGACATTATTTTACTGTAATAGAGAAGTAAACGTTTCTAATGATAGCCTTTCTATGTCTCAACTACTCAAAATGCACGCCGAGCAGACACTAAAACCAGAGTATCAACGGACAGTCAGTTTGTCGCGCTACCCTGCGTTAGGGTACCACGTACCATTAGCGGCATTTTAGCCAAAGACTATTATACTAGCTGTCTGGTCTGTTTAATAAATGTGCAATAAGCATGAAATACAATTATAGAAGGAATTGGCAATTCGTTCTGAGAAATAAGGTAGACAACTTGAGTTCAACATCTGAACAAAGTGGACAGGCTAACATGCTTTTCAAACAGTTGGAGACAGACAGAAGGGTGTGTTCATAACAATTCAACTGCTCAACCTTGTTATCTAGCAATACATCTAAGTTGGCTGAAATGTAAATATAAAAGATCAGCTGGCTATACACTAGCATGTGGGCTTGAGACGTGTTCATTTTCTATAGCCTAATGCCTGCTCCAAGAAGTTGGTCATTATTAGTGAATGTGCATTATGCTTTTAGTTCAATTTGTAACAAAAAAGGGTATTTTCATAGACCGACTTGAAAGCCAGATCAGTGATCATTGCAACAAAAAAAAGCAGGCTAAACTATTTTTGATAAAATAATTAAATTATTTTTTGATAAAATAATTAAGTCGCTCTGGATAAGAGCGTCTGCTAAATGACTTAAATGTAAATGTAAATGTAAATTATTAGTGGCTCTTATGGCTGTGGAAGGCTTATATTTAGCCAAGGTATAACTTCACAAGCCCTGAAATCATTTCATTTTTGCTGACTGTTTGAAATGCAGTGTATTTTACCTTTAATTGTACAACAATGCTTATTTAGAGAAAATATTTTTACAAATCTAGATACTGTACAGTATATATTGTGAATCGCCCATAAGTTTGAAAAAAAAAAATGATATTATTTTTAGGCTATATCGCCCAGCCCTACCTACTGGATGTAATGTGGTAACATTATGGGAACAAAGACCTGTCATCAGCAATAACCGAGAACAGGACAATATGACACACACACGACTGATGATAAGTGAGTTAGGTCACATATCCAAAGGTCAACGTTTAATAAAGGCATTGAAACAGTGTCTCAGTCTGTTTTTCTTAAGTTTCAGGATATACAGTAGAATACACTGCATAGCCTACACCTGTAGTACATACACTATAACCACAACACAGTCCATACTAGACTTCTGCTATTGTATTGGTGTGTAGTGTAATATATACAGTTGAAGTCGGAAGTTTACATACACTTAGGTTGAGTCATTAAAACTCGTTTTTCAACCACTCCACAAATTTCTTGTTAACAAACTATAGTTTTGGCAAGTCGGTTAGAACATCTACTTTGTGCATGACACAAGTCATTTTTCCAACAATTACTCACAGATTATTTAACTTATAATTCACTGTATCACAATCCCAGTGGGTCAGAAGTTTACATACACTAAGTTGACTGTGCCTTTAAACAGCTTGGAAAATTCCAGAAAATTATGTCATGGCTTTGGAAGCTTCTGATAGGCTAATTGACATAATTTGAGTCAATTGGAGGTGTACCTGTGGATGTATTTCAAGGCTTACCTTTAAAGTCAGTGCCTCTTTGCTTGATATCATTGCAAAATCAAAAGAAATCAGCCAAGACCTCAGAAAGAATTGTAGATCCACAAGTCTGGTTCATTCTTGGGAGCAATTTCAAAATGCCTGAAGGTACCACATTCATCTGTACAAACAATAGTACGCAAGTATAAACACCATGGGACCACGCAGCCATCGTACCGCTCAGGAAGGAGATGCCTTCTGTCTCCTAGAGATGAACGTACTTTGGAGCGGAAATTGCAAATCAATCCCAGAACAACAGCAAAGGACCTTTTTTTTATTTTATTTTTTTAAACTTTATTTAACTAGGCAAGTCAGTTAAGAACAAATTCAATGACGGCCTAGGAACAGTGGGTTAACTGCCTTGTTCAGGGGCAGAACGACAGATTCTTACCTTGTCAGCTCGGGGATTAGATCTTGCAACCTTTCGGTTACTAGTCCAACGCTCTAACCACTAGACTACCTGCCGCCCCCTTCGCATTGTGAAGATGCTGGAGAAAACAGGTACAAAAGTATCTATATCCACATTAAAACGAGTCCTATATCGACATCACCTAAACGGCCGCTCAGCAAGGAAGAAGCCACTGCTCCAAAACCGCCATAAAAAACCCAGACTACGGATTGCAACTGCACATGGGGACAAAGATCATACTTTTTGGAGAAATGTCCTCTGGTCTGATGGAACAAAAATAGAACCGTTTGGCCATAATGATCATCGTTATGTTTGGAGGACAAAGGGGGATGTTTGCAAGCCGAAGAACACCATCCCAACCGTGAAGCAAGGGGGTGGCAGCATCATGTTGAGGGGGTGCTTTGCTGCAGGAGAGACTGGTGCACTTCAAAAAATAGATGGCATCATGAGGCAGGAAAATTATGTGGATATATTGAAGCAACATCTCAAGACATCAGTCAGGAAGTTAAAGCTTGGTCGCAAATGGGTCTTCCAAATGGACAATGACCCCAAGCATACTTCCAAAGTTGTGGAAAATGGCTTAAGGACAACAAAGTCAAGGTATTGGAGTGGCCATCACAAAGCCCTGACCTCATTCTATAGAACATTTGTGGGCAGAACTGAAAAAGTGTGTGTGAGCAAGGAGGCCTACAAACCTGACTCGGTTACACCAGCTCTGTCAGAAGGAATGGGCTAAAATTCACCCAACTTATTGTGGAAGCTTGTGGAAGGCTACCCGAAACGTTTGACCCAAGTTAACCAATTTAAAAAGGCAATTCTACCAAATACTAATTGAGTGTATGTAAACTTCTGACCCACTGGGAATGTGATGAAAGTAATAAAAGCTTAAATAAATCCTTCTCTCTACTATTATTCTGACATTTCACATTCACAGTGGTGATCCTAACTGACCTAAGACAAGGAATTTTTACTAGGATTAAATGTCAGGAATTGTGAAAAACTGAGTTTAAATGTATTTGGCTAAGGTGTATGTAAACGTCCGACTTCAACTGTATATATTTTTTAATTACAGTGAGAGCGACACCTCTTCCAAACCACTATTCACTGATTCACCGTATCTCCGTGTGCCTCTCTGTGTGTCTCTCTGCCCCGACCT